>NC_090449.1:904212174-904514106 GCF_031143425.1 Pleurodeles waltl | reverse complement strand
AGTCCTCCCTGATCCCCTGATACTGTCCCACCTGCAGCCGCCTGTTCTCCTGCACGTTGTCAAGGATCTGGCCCATCGTATCCTGGGAATGTTGGTAGGCTCCAAGGATTTTGGAGAGTGCCTCCTGCAGAGTCGGTTCCCTGGTCCTGTCCTCCCCCTGGTGAACAGCAGGCTTCCCAGTATCCATGTTGGCCTGTGCCTCTGTCCCCTGAACGGTGTGCCCACTGCCACTGACCCCAGGTCCATGACTGTCCTGGGTATGAAGTGTGGCCTGGGGTCCCTGTACAGGTGGGCACACTGCTGATTGACGTGTCCTGGGACAAAGGTGTGGGTACGTTGGGTGGGTGCTGTGGTGTTGAAGTTAAGCCTGCCTGCTCATGCCAAGCTACCAACGGGGTGAGCAGGGGTTAACTGAGTGTGATTCTCCTTTACCCTGACTAGAGTGAGGGTTCTTGCTTGGGCAGGGGGTAACTTGACTGCCAACCAAAGACCCCATTTCTAACAGTCTTGCAATATTCCAGGACCCTGCAGTCTTAGAATAGTCACATAACTTATTCATCTTCCTAAATGCCTTGAATATGTTCCGGCAAAAATGCTCACATCTCATCTCGAAAGTTCTTACTTTGTCAGGTGTCATGTTGTCTAGGGTGAAAGCATTTAACAATAGTTAGCACATGCTGTACCTGTACATGTACATGACTGCACATGATGTGTGTGAGAAATAATCTGGCACTGTGACACAATCATAGGTTCCTGAGCAAAGCAATACCAGCAATAGATATGGATAAATGGACAATGTTTTGTCACTACATAGACATTCACTATATGAGCCAATAAAACTGAGTCAGACGCCAACTGTGTGGTTGCACATAATGTAACATTAGTCACAATTACACAAATACCATATCATATCATACAGGACATAAATGCACAGTCATGAAGGAGGGTCTGTATCACCACATATGAGATTTGAGTGAAAGTGGATAAGGAGAGACATCCAAGGCAAACTGGCTTTGCTTTGCAGACACAGAGGGTCATTCTGACCCTGGCGGCCGGTGACCGCCAGGGTCACCGACCACGGGAGCACCGCCAACAGGCTGGCGGTGCTCCCGAGGGCATTCTGACCGCGGCGGTTCAGCCGCGGTCAGAAAGGGTAAACCGGCGGTCTCCCGCCGGTTTACCGCTGCCCCATTGAATCCTCCATGGATGGGGATTCAGACACCCCCTACCGCCATCCTGTTCATGGCGGGAAACCCGCCATGAACAGGATGGCGGTAGGGGGTGCCGCGGGGCCCCCGTAAGAGGGCCCCGCAAAGTATTTCAGTGTCTGCTTTGCAGACACTGAAATACGCGACGGGTGCAACTGCACCCGTCGCACCCATGCAACTACGCCGGCTCAATTCTGAGCTGGCGTCCTCGTTGCAGGGGCATTTCTGCTGGGCCGGCAGGCGCTCTTTCGGATAGCGCCCGCCGGCCCAGCGGAAATGTTTAAATGGCCGGTGCGGTCATTTCACGGCGGTACCTTGGCGGATGGCCTCCGTCGTCCGCCAAGGTTAAAATCACCCCCACAATGTGGAATATCATAAGCATGCACACAATGCTGCCTAACATTACACTGTTTCTGATAGTTAAGACATAGATAGGGGATTGCCATGCAGCTCATACAGATCATGATTGTGTAACATTACTAACATTGCAGATCAGGCTATCACGCAAAATAATAACAAGCATTTCCAGCTTCAAACTTCTTTGGAAATCATTAGGTGTCATATGTAGGAAAGTGCAACTGTTGGCATGATTACCCCCCACTTCCTGCCTAGTGTTGATGCCAACTTTGATTGAAAGTGTGCTAACCAGGCCCCAGCCCCAGTGTTCTTTCACTAAACCTGTACTTTTGTTTCCACAATTGGCACAACCCAGGCACACAGTTAAGTCCCTTGTAAAAGGTACCCAGGGTAACAAGGGCCCTGTGGCCAGGGAAGGTCTCTAAAGGCTGTAGCATGTATTATGCCACACTAGGGGACCCCTCACCAAACAAATACACACTGCCCTGCATCTTGTGTGTGCTGGTGAGGAGAAAAATACAAAGGTGACATGGCACCCCTCTCAGGGTGCCATGCCCGCAAATCACTGCCTGTGGCATAGTTAAGTCACCCCTCTAGCAGGCCTTGCAGCCCTAAGGCAGGGTGCACTATCCCTCCAGCGAGGGCATAGCTGCATGAGCAATATGCCCCTACAGTGTTTAAGTCCATTATTAGAGATTGTAAGTGCAGTGTAGCCAAACTGAGTATATTGTCTAGGAGTCTGTCATTACGAACTCCACAGCTCCATAATGGCTTCACGGAATACTGGGAAGTTTGGTAACAAACTTCTCAGCATGATAAACACACTCTGATGCCAGTGTGGGATTTATTGAAAAATGCACACAGAGGGCATCTTAGAGATGCCCTGTGTATGTTATCCAAACTGCTAGTCTAGGACTGACCGGTCTGTGCCAGCCTGCCACTTTCAGACAAGTTTTTGACCACATGGGGTGAGTGCCTTTGTGCACTCTGTTGTCAGAAACAAAGTCTGTCCTGGGTGGAGGTGCTTCACGCCTCCCCCTTACAGGAACTGTAACACCTGGTGGTGAGCCTCAAAGGCTCAAGCCTCGGATTACAGTGTCCCAGGGCACTCCAGCTTGTGGAGATACCTGCCCCCGGACAAAGCCCCACTTTTGGCGGCAAATATGGTAGGAAAATTAGGGATAACAGGGAGGAGTGAGAACCCCAGCCAGGACCACCCATAAGGTGTCCAGAGCTGAGGTGACCAACTCCCTGCAGAATCCTCCATCTTGGTTTGGAGGACAGTGGCCATTAGGATTAGGTTTGTGCTCCCTCCCCAAAAGGAATGGGCACAAGGAGGGTGTAGCCACCCTCAGGGACAGTAGCCATTGGCTACTGCCCCCTGACCCCTAAAACGCCGCTAAATCTAGGATTTAAGGGCCTTCCTGAACCCAGCTCACCAGATTCGTGGTGACCTACAAAAAGAAGAAGGACTAATAAGCTGAAACCCCCAGCAGAGAAGAAGGAAGACGACAACTTCTTTGGCCCCAGCCCTACTGGCCTGTCTCCTGCTTCAAAGAACCTGCAAAAGAACAGCATCAAGTCCAGCAGGACCAGCGACCTCTGTCCAACTTCAGAGGACTGCCCTGCACCCAAAAGGACTGAGAACTCACGAGGAAAGTAGCTCTGTCTAAGAAAACCTACAACCAAGGACTCCCACCTCACTCTGATGCATGAGTCCTGACTCCTGTGCACCCGACACCCACTACCTGTGTGCAGGTGGTCCACCCAGCTAGAGAGGGGCCCCAGGTGATTGCAAGCAAATTCCCACCCTGGGTTCACATCTCCAACCTTCCATGACGATGCCTGCAGAGTGAATCCCGAGGACCCCTCGACCGTGAAGTTCCGGCCAAAGGTATCCAACACCTAAAAACACACTGCACCCATAGCCCCCAGGCCTTGGAGAAACCAGCACCCAGTGCGAGACCTTCCGCAGGCGGCCCTTGTCCCTGTCCAACTGGTGGTGTGCCCGAGACCCCCCGTACTTCACCTACAGCCTCTGAGTGACCCCTGGGTTCTCCTCATAGACCACCATTGAAAACCTGATGTCCTGTTTGAACCCTGTACCCGGCTACCACTGTGCCACTGAGGGTGTATGTTTGGTGCCTACTTGTGGCCCCTTCAATGCTATTCTAATCCCTTCTGGTCTGCACCCCAAGTTGTGGTTACTTACCTACTAGTCGACCTGATTCCGAATACCCCCTATCTCCATAGGAGCCCAAGTTAAAATTGCTCAACTTTAACCTCTGCACTTTGCTGGCCCCATGTTGCTGGTGGTGGGTGTTTGGGGTTAACTTGAACCAGAACTGGTGGACTTCCTGAAACCCGGAGACTGGAACTGTAAGGGTTGTACTTACCTGTAAAACAATCTAAAATATCTTCACCTCAGGAACTGTTTCTGAAAATTGCAGTGTGTCCATTTTTAAAACAGATTATTGCAAATAATATAAAAACTGTATAACTTATCAGTTTCAAACAAAGTACTGTTGATACATGTGTGAAATACAAATCTATTGAAGTACTTACCTGCAACTTCAATGTTGTGGTTCTAAAAATAAATTAAGAAAATATGTTTTTGCAATGTAAAAACCATTGGTCTGGAGTTAAGCCATTGAGTGTGTGCTTTTTCTATTGTTTGTGTGTGTACAACAAATGTTTTGCACTACCCTCTGATATGCCTAACTGCTCGACTACACTACCACAGAAGAGAGCATTAGTATTATCTACTTTAGCTTCTGTTAAGCCTCTGAGGAACCCCTGGACTCTGTGCACTCTATGGGCCTCATTATGAGTTTGGCGGAGGGGATTACTCTGTCCCAAATGTGGCGGATATCCAGTCTGCCGTATTACAAGTTCCATAGGATATAATGGAACTTTTAATACAGCGGACAGAATATCTGTCACATTTGGGACGGAGTAATCGCCTCCGCCAAGATTGGAATCAGGGCCTATTTCTCATTTTGATATAGTACCTACTGTGCCAGGTCATTGCATACTTCATTAAGTCTACATAGCATAACAGTGATGTGTGTACGCTTGTTGTAGCACTCTGCAGGTATACAAAAGAGATTTTATAAGATCAATGGACCTTTGAATCACAACTCTGAGGGAGGAACATGTCCCCCTCAGGCTGAATTAGAGAACACATACCTTGGGGACAGGCTAACACACTGAGGAACTATGGGGGTCATTCCTACCCTGGCGGTCCGAGACCGCCAGGGTAGGGGACGGAGGAAGCACCACCAACAGGCTGGCGGTGCTTCTGGGGCTATTCTGACCGCGGCGGTAAAGCCGCGGTCAGAAAAGGGAAGCCAGCGGTTTCCCGCCGGCTTCCCGCTGGCTTCCCGCTGCCCCTGTGAATCCTCCACGGCGGCGCTGCAAGCAGCGCTGCCATGGGGATTCCGACCCCCTTCCCGCCAGCCTGGTTCTGGCGGTTTTCACCACCAGAACCTGGCTGGCGGGAACGGGTGTTGTGGGGCCCCCTAACAGGGTCCCACATTGATTTTCAGTGTCTGCTTGGCAGACACTGAAAATCGCGACGGGTGCAACTGCACCCGTCGCACACCAGCAACTCCGCCGGCTCCATTCGGAGCCGGCTTCCTCGTTGCTGGTGCTTTCCCGCTGGGCGGGTGGGCGGCCTTTTGGCGGTTGCCCGCCAGCCCAGCGGGAAAGACAGAATGACCGCCGCGGTCTTTTGACCGTGGTACGGTCTTCTGGCGGTTCCCGCCAGGCTGGCGGCGACCGCCACCCGCCAAGGTAGGAATGACCGCCTATGTGTCCATACAATTATGAACAAATAGATGAACATACGCACAGGTAGGCATGCCATTTATTATCTGTGATGGAGTAAAGACATTACTTAAGAAGGTGTTGCCCCTTAAGCTAAACATATCCTGCAATCATCATATCAAATGTAGCTCATTTTGTTATGGCAACCCTAAGGCCATTGTCATATGTGTTTCCAGTTTTTATATAAATGTTTATATACTAGTACAGGGAGAGTTCTGTTTACTGAAACATGTTATGTGCAACACAGTAGGTATGTTTGTCCACCCTTATGTTCTGTATATCTGAAATGTCTTATCTAGAGAACATAAAAGCATGCAGCATGTCTAATGCCAATATGCTGCCTGTTGATGCTACTACTATGTTGTATAATCACAGAGTGTGTGACTCAGATTCCTATCCTTTCCATGTTTGGGAACAGTGCCAGTGTAGAAATTTAGCACATCATTTGGCCCTGTGTTATAAATATATTTTGACATCTACAAATGATCCCTGCCCTCACTTGCTTAGCTAAACCAAAATCACTGTGCTATCACATACATTGACTCCAGAATACCTGGGAAGCTGCCATTTGTATTATTTCATGTATTACAGTGTACCGCATGCAGACTTTCTTCCCTGAAGAGAAATGTGCCCAAAGCAACATGACTAGATATATGCCAAAATCCAAATTTTGTTGAGATGTGTAATTCCTGTGGACCTGCTTACATACAAATTACAGTATCCGAAACTGTAATCAGGTATCATCACTAAAGGACCATGGGCAGGTCACGTTCTGATTCACAGAATGTCATGAAATTGATGGTAGCTGAGTGTTACCTCCCAGCACATATCACAATGTTCCATGTCACAAGAATCCTGCACAGACATTGAAATGGTACATACATGGACTAATTTCACTTACTGGTGGCATTAGGGTCCAGGAATCTATTGACCTCATCCCTGGTGAAAGGAAGATGTCCACCTAGGAGACATGAATAAGGACACAGAATAATACAAATTGCTTTCACTAATCTTAACTTTTAAAATCCCAGTATATCAGAAGTACACAGCAGCTCCTACGCACATGTCTATATATTAACAGGTTATCCAAAACATCTGGTCCGCTTGCAGCCCCGGACCCGGCCGGATGCAGATGTCATGATGTACACATCATTGCATGCCTGCACCATGACTCAAATACGCGATCTTTGTAGAAATGATGGCCAGAATAAATTCAGATTCCAGTGTATAATGAAACAGGGATGACATGTTTGACCCTATGGCCCCCCTGTGTGTTATAATGGAAAAAGACTGATATACGCCTTAGATACCAGCATAGAAGACAAATAAATGTGTACTGGTACCTGTACTGGTAGTGTTGGATTACTGTGCTGAGTAGTAGTGAGCTATTGTATGTTACAAAGTTTTGAAAGGCTGCATGGCTTCTCAGTGTGTAAAATGTTGTTGGTTTGGACTGAAGAACACACAGATTTGTACATTTACATATTCATGAGACATAGAAATTTGTATACATGTGCAGCACAATGCAGCACATATTGAGGGGTACACACACAGGCATTAACAAAAGGAATATGCAAATTAGCATTCAACTTTGTGGGCATAGATATATCAGAGGCTTGCTCGGTGGTTGCCTCACCTTTCGTGACATTGTAGTGGTGCATGTAGGAGGCTTGCCTGGTTTTTAGTGGGTACCTTAGGTACTTACACCTTACACTAGGTCCAGTTATCCCTTATTAGTGAAGTAGTAGTGCTCTAGCAGCTTAGGCTGATAGAGGTAGCTATAGCAGAGGAGCTTAGGCTGAACTAGGAGACATGCAAAGCTCATGCAATACCACTTATAGTTACACAGTACTTATACACAAGTAAAGACAATACTCAGTGTTACTAAAAATAAAGGTAGTTTATTTGGGGTGACACAGTTCCAAAAATATCTTCGAGACAATACTCCTTCTGGAGGTAAGGGGGCCATTATGAACACAGCAGTGTTTACCGCCATGTTCATGCTAGCGGTCATTTTACTGACTGCCAGGCCCCTCCACCCAGCCGGCCGCATAAACAACATTCTGCTGGACCGGCAGGTGGAAACATTGTTTCCGCCCGCTGGAACAGCAGAATGCAGGGCCGGGACATTGCCGGCGGCTCCACATGCAGCCGCCGTCAATGCTGCTGTGTGGCGGGTGCAGCAGCACCCGTCGCGCAGATCACTGCCCGCACGACTGGGAACTGCACTGAGGTTTCCTGCATGATGCAAAGGATGTCCCAAGTCGTGAAGTTGGATGCAGGAGAGTTTTGGCACTGGATTCCTCCAACAAGCCTTGGTTCCGGCAATGTCACGTTTTGTGTCAACTAGGCGCTATCTGGACCCAGGGGAGACCTGAGGGCCTCAACTCAGTGTGAGAAGGAAGAGGGGGCTCTCAGCACTTCAAGGAGCCCTCAGAGCATCAGATAGAGCCCACGGGAGTCCCAGGGCACGGGGACAAAGGAGGTGCAAAACGCAGTTGGTGCAGCACTACAAAGGAAGGTCCCACGCCGCCGGAGAATAGCTCAGCGAGTTGAGCATCACAGGATAGAGTGCTGGGGACATGGGCCAGGCTGTGCCCAATGGAATTTTGAAAATAGTGCACAGAGGTCTCAGGAGGTGAAGAAGACGTGGTGCACAGGGGTATAGTCGTTCTGGGAGAAGGCAAGGTCTTACCTTCTCCAAATTGTGACAGCAGGACCTCAGGACAGTCTGTCTCGATGGGGTCCACCCTCTATGTTCTAAGGAGCACGCTTGTCGCTGTGAGAGGAGTCCAAGAGAACCAGTCATTAACTTAGAAGGTGCCTTCGTGAGCGGAGGAGTGACTCCGTCACACCACAGGAGATTTCTTTGGTCCTTCTGCTGCAGGGTGAAGACAGGGAGTCCTCAGAGCGTGGACACCGTGGAAGCAGTTGCAGTTGCTGGCTGAGGCTGAAGTTGCAGAAGAAAAGTATCCCTTGTGGATACTTTGTTGCTGTTACAGCAGTTCCTGGAGCAGGATGAGGTTGATCCGAGGTCAGAGGATGAAGTATTAGTTGGAGAGGATTCCTGCTGGAAACTTGCAAGTAGAATCTGAAGAGAACCCACAGGAGAGAGGGGGATTGGCTACCTTATCAGGTAAGGACCTATCAGGAGGGGTCACTAATGACACCTGCTGGCACTGGCCACTCAGAGCCCCCCAGAGTGCCCCCACACCTTGCAAAGCAAGATGGCTGAAGTCTGGGACACACTGGAGGAGCTCTCGGTACCACCCCTAGGGTGGTGATGGACAGGGGAGTGGTCACTCCCCGTTCCTTTGTCCACTTTCAAGCCAGAGCAAGGGACAAGGGGTCCCTGAACTGGTGTAGACTGGCTTATGCAAGGAGAGCACCATCTGTGCCCTTCAAAGCATTTCTAGAGGCTAGGGTAGGCTACCCCTCCCCAGCCTGTTACACCTATTTCCAAAGGGAGAGGCTGTAACACCCTGCTCCCAAAGGAAATGCTTTGTTCTGCCTTCCTGGGACTGAACTGCTCAGACCCCAGGAGGGCAGAACCCTGTCTGTGAAGTGGCATCAGCTGTAGCTGCAGTGCAAGCCTCAGAGAGCTGGTTTGACTCTACTGGGGGTCCATAGTGGAGCCCCAGGATGCATGGAATTGGCTCCCAATACCCGATATGGAATGGAGGACAATTCCATGATGTTAGACACCTTACATGGTCATATTCGGAGTTACCATTGTGAAGCTACATACAGGTATTCACCTATATGTAGTGCACATGTGTAATGGCCTCCCCGCACTCACAAAGTCCCGGGAAATGGCCCTGAACTATGTGGGGGCACCTTTGCTAGTGCAAGGGTGCCCTCACACTCAGTAACTTTGCACCTATCCTTCAGCAAGTGAAGGTTGATTTAGAAGTTAAGTGCAGTGAAAATGGCTGTGAAATAATGTGTGCGTTGTTTCACGCAGGCTGCAGTGGCAGTCCTGTGAAAGGGTTTGTCTGAGCTCCTTATGGGTGGCAAAAGAAATGCTGCAGCCCATAAGGATGTCCTGGAACCCCAATGCCCTGGGTAGCTAGATACTAGGGGCCATATTTATACTTTTTGACGCACAACTGCGCCAACGCAGTTGTGCGTCAAAATTTTTAACGCCGGCTAACGCCATTCCAAAGCGCCATGCGGGCGCCGTATTTATTGAATGACGTTAGCCGCCGTTAGCCGGCGCTGCGGAGTGGTGTGCGTCAAAAAAAATGACTCACACCAGGCAGCGCCGGCGTAGGGGAAAATGGAGCTTGGGCGTCAAAAAATGGGGCAAGTCGGTCTGAGGCAAAAAATCTGCCTCAACCCGATTTGCGCCATTTTCTTTGACTCCCAACCCCCATTGAAATGACTCCTGTCTTAGCACAGACAGGAGTCATGCCCCCTTGCCCAATGGCCATGCCCAGGGGACTTATGTCCCCTGGGCATGGTCATTGGGCATAGTGGCATGTAGGGGGGCACAAATCAGGCCCCCCTATGCCACCCAAAAATTACGGAAAAATATACTTACCTGCACTTACCTTAATGTCCCTGGGGTGGGTCCCTCCATCCTTGGGCGTCCTCCTGGGGTGGGCAAGGATGACAGGGGGTGTCCCTGGGGGCATGGGAGGGCACCTCTGGGCTCCTTCCGAGCCCACAGGTCCCTTAACGCCTGCCCTGAGCAGGCGTTAAAAAATGACGCAAACGCGGCTGGACGTCATTTTTTTTTACCCGCCCACTCCCGTGCGTCATTTTTGCACGGGAGTTTAAATATGGTGCACAGGCCTGGGAGTAATTTTTTAGAAGGGAACACCTACCTTGCATATCATTAACGCAAGGCTGGTTCCCCCTTCTAAAAAATGGCGCACATGGTGGAACTTTGACGCCCGCTGCGTCGGACGTCAAAGTATAAATATGGGGCAGTGTTTGCGCCGAATGTGCGTCAAAAAAAACGACGCAAATTCGGCGCAAACAGAGTATAAATATGCCCCTATATACTAGGGACTTATAAGGGGATCCAGTGTGGCAATTGAAATTGGTAAATGAAGTCACTAGCCTATAGGGACAAATTTAAAATCAGAGAGAGCATAAGCACTGAGGGTCTGATTAGCAGAGCCTCAGTGATATAGTTAAGCACTATACAGACACACACATTAGGCCACAAACTGTGAGCACTGGAGTCCTGACCAGCAGGATCCCAGTGAGACAGGCAAAAACATACTGGCATACAGTTTCATTTGGGGGTAACATGCCAAGAAAGATGGTATTTTCTTCCACAACCCCTCCCAAACGAGGGACAATAAGACTAAACTTGCCCAGATGAGTCTTCATTGTGTAAGTGGAAATATCTGTAGTGTCCATCTGCATTGGAGTGGGTACTCCCAGGTCTATGTTCCACTGTAAAGTCCATCCCTTGTAGGGAAAAGGACCACCTCAACATTTTAGGATTTTCACCTTTCATTTGTTTAAGCCATAATAGAGGTTTGTGGTCTGCCTGAACAATGAAGTGAGTCCCAAACAAGTAGGGTCTCAGCTTCTTGAGTGCCCAGACCACAGCAAAGGACTCCCTTTGCAGACCAACACTTTTCTCTAGGGATCAACCTCCTGCTGATAAAAGAAACAGGTTGATCCTGGCCCTCTGAGTTAAGTTGTGATAGTACAGCCCCTACCCCTAATTCAGAAGCATCTGTTTGGACAATTCATTTTTTGGGGTAGTTTGGGCTCTTCAAGACAGGTGCAGAGCCAAAGGGCATAACAGTGAATTGATAATGCCCTCCTATGGTAGAAAATGCAGTTTTTACTTTAGCATCCTCTGAAATTTTGATCTGCCAATACCCTGCAGTAAAATTAAAGGTGCTTAGGGGCCAGATGTAGAAAGCCTTTTGCACGTCGCAAAATGCAAAAAACGCAGTTTGCGGCATGCAAAAGGCCTAACGCGATGCACAACCTCAAATTGCGAGTCAGTACCGACTTGCAATTTGAGGCTGCGACTCGCAAATAGGAAGGGGTGTTCCCTTCCTATTTGCGACCGCATCACCACGCTGTGTCGCAAACCAACTCGCAGTTACCACCCACTTGAAGTGAGTGGTAACTCATAGGCAAAAGGGAAGGGGTCCCCAAGGGACCCCTTCCCCTTTGTGAATGACAAAAAAAATGTTTTTTCAGAGCAGGCAGTGGTCCTATGGACCACTGCCTACTCTGAAAAAAACGAAACCAAATGGTTTCGGAAGTTTTTCTTTTTGCAACTCGTTTTCCTTTAAGGAAAATGGGCTGCAAAAGAAAAAAAAAACTCCTTTATTAAAAAAGCAGTCACAGACATGGAGGTCTGCTGTCTTCAGCAGGCCACCATCCCTGTGAGTGCATGGACTCGCTATGGGGTCACAAATTGCGACCCACCTCATTAATATTAATGAGGTGGGTCTTTGCGACCCCATAGCGAGTCGCAGAAGGTGTCTGAGACACCTTTCTGCATTTGGTTTTGCAAGTTGCAATTTGCGAGTCGCTAGGACTCGCAAATTGCAAGTCGCAAAATTATACTTACCTACATCTGGCCCTTAGATACTTGGCAGATGCCAGTGTATCTATTAGCTCATCTGCCCTGGGTATAGGATGAGCATCTGTTTTGGTTACTGTATTAAGACCCCTATAGTCCACACAAAACCACCTTTCTCTCTTTCCTTCTTTGCTATGCGGTTTGGGGACAAGCACCTCTGGGCTGGCCCAGGGGCTATCAGAAGCCTCAATAACTAAGGTCCAACTTTTGACAGGTAAACTGTCTCCAGTGTCAATTGTATGTTCACACCAAGTAGTTGTACTAGGTGTGAGTGAGAAGAGTTCAGAAAACTGTCCAAGGAGATTTTTACAGTCTTCCTTCTGCTCAGCAGTAAGGCAGTCTGCAAGAACCACTCCTTCGTCAGGGAGAAGGTCACTCTCTTCCTCCTGCCCCTCATCTGTAGCCATGAGCAGGGTTAATTCAGCCCTGTCATAGTAAAGGTTTAGGCGGTTGACATGAAGCACCCTAAGGGGACTTCTGGTAGTGCCCAGGTCCACCAGCTAGTTGACCTCACCTTTCTTTTCTACAATTAGATGGGGTCCCCTCCATTTGTCCTGGAGTGCTCTTGGGGCCACAGGCTCTAATACCCACTCCTGTCCTGGGTTATACTTTATCAAGACAGCCTTCTGATCATGCCATTGCTTTTGGAGCTCTTGGCTGGCCTGAAGGTTTTTAGTGGCTTTTTTCACGTACTCAGCCATTCTACTTCTCAGGCCAAGTACATAGTCCACGATATATTTCTTTGGAGGTTTTAAAGGTTGTTCCCAACCCTCCTTAACAAGAGTAAGGGGACCCCTAACAGGGTGACCAAATAGAAGATTAAAGGGGCTGAAGGCCACTCCTTTTTGGGGTATCACCCTGTAGGTGAAAAGGAGGCATGGCAAGAGGACTGTCCTGAGTTTTTCAGAGAGTCCCATGATCATGCCTTTGAGAGTTTTATTAAACCTCTCAACCAATCCATTCGTTTGTGGATGATAAGTGGTGGTGAACTTGTAGATAACACCACACTCCTTCCACATTGCCTTGAGGTATGCAGACATGAAATTACTACCTCTGTCTGACACCACTTCCTTAGGAAAAACCCACTCTGGAAAAGATTGACAGGACAGCTTTTGCCACTCCAGGTGCGGTAGTGCTCCTTAAGGGAATAGCTTCTGGATACCTTGTGGCATGGTCCACCACCACATGGATGAATCCATTGCCAGAAGCTGTTGGAGAGTCAAGGGGGCCAACAATATCAACCCCTACCCTTTCAAAGGGCAGCCCAACCACTGGCAGTGGGATTAAGGGGGCCTTCGGGGTGCCACCAGTCTTGCCACTGGTTTGGCAGGTGACACAGGAGCGACACAACTCCTTTGTGTCTTCTGACATATGGGGCCAGTGAAAATGTGGAACAAGTCTGTCCCATGTTTTAGTCTGGCCTAAATGCCCAGCCACAGGAATGTCAAGAGCAAGAGTTAGGAGGAATTCCCTGTACTGAAGGAGGATGACCAATCTCCTGGTGGCACCAGGTTTAGGGTCCCTTGGTTCAATATAGAGGAGATTATTCTCCCAGGAAACTCTGTAGCTGTCATTGACATCCCAATCTTGCTGCTTGACAGCCTGCTGTCTGAGACCCTCCAATGTGGGTCAGGTTTACTGTGCTACACTCAGCTCTTCTCTGGCAGGTCCCCCTGCACCCAAAAGCTCAGCTGTATCAGCTTCCAGCTCCTCTGGTGTACGTTCTGCACAGAGAGAGAATTCCTCTTCCTCAAAAGTGGAATCATCTATGGAGGGAGGGGTAGTGGACAAGGGTTTTACCTTATTACCCCTAGTTTTTGGGAGCACTTGGTCCATTATTCCAGGATTCACGTTTCCCTGTCCTCTTTGCTTCTTGGCCTGAGCCCTAGTAAGAGCAAAGATATGTCCAGGAATGCCCAGCAATGCTGCATGGGCCTCCAACTCCACTTCAGCCCAAGCTGAAGTCTCCAAACCATTGCCTAGCAGACACTCTTCAGGTAAATCAGGGGCTACCACAACTTTCTTTGGACCAGTAACCCCCCGCCACAGTTGAGATTCACAACAGTCATGGAGTGGCTAGCAGTGTTGCTATGGGCATCTCTCACTTGGTACTGGTGACCAAGTAGGTGTTGCTCAGGGGCAACCAGTTTGTCTATCACCATTGTGACACTGGCTCCTGTGTCCCTGTAGGCCTCAACCTGAACACCATCAATCAGGGGTAGCTGCTTGTACTTATCCATATTAAGGGGTGTAGGAAAGCACCATCTAGCCTGGCATGTTACCCCCATTTTTACTGATATGTATAATTGTTTTTGCCTGTGTCACTGGGATACTGCTAGCCAGGACCCCAGTGCTCATAAAGTGTGCCCTGTATGTGTTCCCTGTGTGGTGCCTAACTGTATCACTGAGGCTCTGCTAACCAGAACCTCAGTGTTTATGCTCTCTCTGCTTTTAAAATTGGCACTGCAGGCTAGTGACTAATTTTACCAATTCTTATTGGCACACTGGAACACCCTTATAATTCCCTAGTATATGATACCTAGGTACCCAGGGTATTGGGGTTCCAGGAGATCCCTATGGGCTGCAGCATTTTTTTGCCACCCATAGGGAGCTCAGACAATTCTTACACAGGACTGCCACTGCAGCCTGAGTGAAAACACGTCCACGTTATTTCACAGCCATTTTACACTGCACTTAAGTAACTTATAAGTCACCTATATGTCTAACCGTCACTTAGTGAAGGTTAGGTACAAAGTTACTTAGTGTGAGGGCCCCCTGGCACTAGCCAAGGTGGCCCCACATTGTTCAAAGGCAAATTCCCCGGATGGACACCATTACACGAGTGCACTACACATAGGTCAATACCTATATGTAGCGTCACAATGGTAACTCAGAACATGGCCATGTAACATGTCTAGGATCATGGAATTGTCACCCCAATACCATTCTGGTATCGGGGGACAATTCCATGCATCCCCGGGGCTCGAGCATAGAGCCCGGGTACTGGCAAACTAACTCTCTGGGGTTTTCTCTGCAGCTACTGCTGCTGTCAACCGTCAGACAGGTTTCTGCCCCGCTGGGGCTTGGGCAGCCCAGTCCCAGGAAGGCAGAACAAAGGATTTCCTCTGAGAGAGGGTGTTACACCCTCTCCCTTTGGAAATAGGAGTGAAGGGCCTGGGAGGAGTAGCCTCTCCTGGCCTCTGGAAATGCTTTGAAGGGCACAGATGGTGCCCTCCTTGCATAAGTCAGTCTACACAGGTTCAGGGATCCCGCCAGCCCTGCTCTGGCACGAAACTGGACAAAGGAAAGGGGAGTGACCACTCCCCTCACCAGCACCTCCCAAGGGTGCCCGGATCTCCTCCAGTGTGTCCCAGTGTGAGCACACTATGGACACCTCTGAGTGGCCAGTGCCAGCAGGTGATGTCAGAGACCCCTCCTGATAGGTGCTTACCTTTCTCTGTAGCCAATTCTCCTCTGAGGGCTATTTAGGGTCTCTCCTGTGGGTATCTCACCAGATAACGAATGCAAGAGCTCACCAGAGTTCCTCTGCATCTCCCTCTTCGACTTCTGCCAAGGATCGACCGCCTGCAAAACCGCAACAAAGTAGCAAGAAGACTACCAGCAACATTGTAGCGCCTCATCCTGCCGGCTTTCTCTACTGTTTCCTGGTGGTTCATGCTCTGAGGGCTGTCTGCCTTCAACCTGCACTGGAAGCCAAGAAGAAATCTCCCGCGGGTCGACGGAATCTTCCCCCTGCCAACGCAGGCACCAAACCTCTGCATCACCGGTCCTCTGGGTCCCATCTCATCTTGACGAGCGTGGTCCCTGGAACACGGGAGCTAGATCCAAGTGTCCCTGATAGTCCAGTGGCCCTTCTGTCCAAATTTGGTGAAGGTGAGTCCTTGCCTCCCCACGCCAGACAGCAATCCTGTGTACTGCATGAACTGCAGCTGCTAGGGCTTCTGTGCTCTTTTGCAAGACTTCCTTTGTGCACAGCCTAGCCCAGGTCCCCAGCACTCCATCCTGCATTACCCAACTCGCTGAGTTGGACTCCGACTTCGTGGGACTCTCTTTTGTTGTGCTGAGTCAACCATCATGCTCAGATCTTCTGAATGCCTGTTCAGGTGCTTCTGTGGGTGCTGCCTGCTTCTGCCTGTGCTCTCTGCATTGCTGAGAGCCCCTTCTGTCTCCTCCTCCAAGGGGCGACCTCCTGGTCCTTCCTGGGCCCTGGCAGCACCCAAAATCCTCAACAGCAACTCTTGCAGCTAACAAGGCTTGTTTGCTGTATTTCTGCGTGAAAACAACTCTGTATCCTGCAGCACGCCGTGGGACATCTTCTGACCAAAGGAGAAGTTCCTGGCTCCTTCTGTTGTTGCAGAATCTTTGGCTTCTTCCACCCGGAGGAAGTCCTTTTGCACCTCCGGGGTTTAGTGGGCTCCTGCCCCCCTGGACACTTGCGTGACTCTTGAACTTGGTCCCCTTCTTTTACAGGTCCTCAGGTCCAGGAATCCGTCTTCAGTGATTTGCAGTCAGTTGTTGTCTTTGCAGAATCCTCTATCTCGACTTTCTGAGGTACAGTCGTTACAGTCTTTCTGAGGTAGTAGGGTAACTTTACTCCTACTTTTCAGGGTCTTGGGGTGGGGTACCTTGGACATCCTTAGTGTTTTCCCACACTCCCAGCGACCCTCTACACACTACACTAGGCCTGGGGTCCATTCGTGGTTCGCATTCCACTTTTGGAGTATATTGTTTGTGTTGCCCCTTGGCCTATTGTCTCCTATTGCATTCTATTGTGTTCTACAGTGTTTGCACTACTTTTTCAACTGTTTACTTACCTGATTTTGGTTTGAGTGTATATTTTGTGCATATTACTTACCTCCTAAGGGAGTATATCCTCTGAGATACTTTTGGCATATTGTCACTAAAATAAAGTACCTTTATTTTTAGTAAATCCGAGTATTGTGTTTTCTTATGATATAGTGCTAAGTGATATAAGTGGTATAGTAGGAGCTTTGCATGTCTCCTAGTTCAGCCTAAGCTGCTCTGCTATAGCTACCTCTATCAGCATAAGCTGCTAGAACACTAATAATCTACTAATAAGGGATAACTTGACCTGGCACAAGGTGTAAGTACCATCAGGTGCCCACTGTAAGCCAGGCCAACCTCCTGCGCTGGTGGTGCAGCAGTGGGATAAGTACTTGTAACTGCTTTACCACTTTGTCATTGGTGCTTTTCATAAGAAAAACTTATACCAAATACTTCAGAATATACACAGTAACCTAAACAGTTTAACTTTCCTTCTCTAAAACCTTCTAAAAAGTTTGTGAAATATTTCAAAAGTTAGAAAAAGTTTTTCTACGTTCTTTTAAAAGTCCCCAAAACTTTTCTTTTCTCTCTCTCTGTCCGGGACCTTTTTCTATCATGTCTGCAGTAGAGCTTACTCCCACAGTTGTCCAGGCAACATATGGGATTCTAAACTTTAAAGGTTTGAGGGGTCTCTGCATAGAAAGAGAATCCTACAAAAGATCTTCTCCTTAGCCTTATCCTAGAAAGTGACCAGAACCAGTCTGGCCCATCCCAGGATCAGGAGGTAGAGGAGGGGGCTACCCAGACAGACTCAGAGGAGTCTCCTGAGGTTGCTGGGGAGGGTTCTTCCAAGGACCTGTCAGCTAACAGGCCATCTAGTGACACTGGTAGTTGGAGGGGGTCACATATTAGTAGGGCACCTTTCACTCCTGAAGGCCAAGTTACTAGAGTCCAGTCAGTTAAGGACAGGTCCAACTCTGCCAATTCCCACATTACTTCTGTGTCTCACAATTCCCAAGCCTCCCACCCTGAGGACAACTTAATGGGGAGGGAACTCAAAAAGCTGAGGTTGGAAGAGGCCAGACTGAAGCTTAAGCAGTAGCAGCTTGCCTTATACAGGGAATCTCTGGATGTGGAAAGGGAAAGGCAGAGGTTGGGGTTAGTTCCCCATGGTGGCAGCAGCAGTGTTTGTTATAGTAATCCTGTTAGAGAGCAAGATTCCAGAAACCTGCATAAAATAGTCCCCCCTTACAAGGAGAGGGATTACATTGACAAGTGGTTTGCTGTACTTGAGAGGGCCTGTATGGTACAGCCGGTCCCTCAAAGGCAGTGGACTGCTATCTTGTGGCTATCTTTCACTGGTAAGGGTAGGGATAGTCGCCTTACTGTCAGAGAAAGTGATGCTAATAACTACAAAGTTTTGAAGGATGCACTTTGGATGGATTTGGCTTCACCACTGAACAATACATGATTAAGTTCAGAGACACCGAAAAGAGTCCTCTCAAGACTGGACAGACTTTGTAGTCTGTTCAGTGAAGGCCTTGGAGGGTTGGTTACATTGCAGTGAGGTGACTGACTATGAAAGCCTGTATAATCTAATCCTGAGAGAGCATATTTTGAACAATTGTGTGTCTGACCTGTTGCACCAGTACTTGGTAGACTCAGATCTGACCTCTCCCCAAGAATTGGGAAAGAAGGCAGACAAATGGGTCAGAACAAGAGTGAACAGGAAAGGTCATACAGGTGGTGACAAAGATGGCAAGAAGAAGGATGGTAAGCCTTCTGACATGGGTGAGGACAAAGATAAAAAACATTCTGAGTCTTCATCAGGACCACAAACATCCTATGGGGATGGTGGGTCCAAATCCTCTTCTCACAATCAGAAAAAGCCATGGTGTTATTTATGTAAAGTAAAAGGCCATTGAGCAAGTACACAGGAGCCAGTGTAACTATGGTTATAGAAAAACATTTTTACCCTGATCAACACCTACTTGGTCAGCAGTACCAAGTCACTGATGCTCACAATAACACACTTAGCCACCCCATGACTGTTGTGAATCTCAACTAGGGGGGGGTTACTGGTCCAAAGAAAGTTGTGGTAGCCACTGAATTACCTGTAGATTGCTTACTAGGCAATGATTTGGAAACATCAGCTTGGGCTGAAGTGGAGTTGGAGGCTCATGCAGCAATGCTGGGCATTCCTGGGCATATTTTTGCTTTGACAAGGGCTCAGGCCAAAAAGCAAAAAGGACAGGGAAACTTGGATCCTGGAATAATGGACCAAGTGCTCCCAAAAGCTAGGGGTAGGAAGGGTAAATCATTGCCCACTATCCTTCCCTCACCAGAAGATTCCCCTTTTGAGGAAGAGGAATCCTCTCCCTGTGCAGAACCTACACCAGATGAGCTGGCAGCAGACACTGCTGAGCTTTTGGGTGCAGGGGGGCCTGCTAGGGAAGAGCTGAGTGTGGCACAGCAGACCTGTCCCTCACTGGAGGGTTTGAGACAGCAAGCTGTCAAGCAGCAGAATGGGGATGTCAGTGATAGCCATAAGGGGTATTGGGAAGACAACCTCCTATATACTGAGTCAAGGGACCCTAAACCTGGAGCTGCCAGGAGATTGGTTATCCCTTTGCAATACAGAGAGTTTCTTCTTAACTTGGCACATGACGTTCCCTTGGCTGGGCATTTGGGGCAAAGTAAAACTTGGGACAGGCTTGTTCCCCTGTTTCACTGGCCTCATATGTCATAGGACACCAAAGAGTTTTGTCACTCTTGTGTGACCTGCCAAGCCAGTGGCAAGACTGGTGGCACTCCAAAGGTCCCCTTAATTCCACTTCCTGTGGTTGGGGTGCCCTTTGAAAGGGTAGGGGTTGACATAGTTGGCCCCCTTTACCTTCCCAACAGCTTCAGGCAATAGGTTTATCCTGGTGGTAGTGGACCATGCCACTAGGTATCCTGAAGCCATCCCCTTAAGGACCACTACAGCTCCTGCAGCCGCAAAGTCTCTCCTGGGAATCGTTTCCAGAGTGGGTTTCCCTAAGGAAGTGGTGTCAGACAGAGGTAGTAACTTCATGTCTGCATACCTCAAAGCAATGTGGAAGGAGAGTGGTGTAACCTACAAGTTACCTACTCCTAATCATCCACAAAAAAATGGTCTGGTTGAGAGGTTTAATAAAACTCTCAAAGGTATGATAATGGGACTCCCTGAAAAACCCAGAAGGAGATGGGATGTCTTGTTACCTTGCCTCCTTTTTGCTTACAGGGAGGTACCCCAAAACGGAGTGGGCTTCAGCCACTTTGAACATCTCTTTGGGGACCCTGTGAGAGGTCCCCTTGCACTTGTTAAGGAGGGTTGGGAACAACCTTTAAAAGCTCCTAAACAAGACATTGTGGATTATGTACTTGGCCTAATATCAAGAATGGCTGAGTATATGAAAAAGGCCAGTAAAAACCTTCAGGCCAGACAGGAGCTGCAAAAACAATGGCATGACCAGAAGGCTGTCCTCACCCAGTACCACCCAGGACAGAAGGTGTGGGTATTGGAGCCTGTGGCCCCAAGAGCACTCCAGGACAAATGGAGTGGACCCCATCTAATTGTTGAGAAATAGGGTGAGGTCACCTACTTGGTAGACCTGGGCACTGCCAGGAGTCCCCTTAGGGTGCTCCATGTCAACTGCCTAAAACCGTACTATAACAGGGCTGATCTCACCCTGCTCATGGCAACTGACGAGGGACAGGAAGAAGAGAGTGACCCTCTCCCTGATCTCTTCTCCACCACTGAAGCTGATGGCTTAGTAGAGGGAGTAGTACTTGCAGAGTGTCTTACTGCTGAGCAGAAAGATAACTGTGTAAATCTTTTATGTCAGTTTTCTGAACTCTTCTCAATGATACCAGGTACCACTACTTGGTGTGAGCATACAATCAATACTGGAGACAGTTTACCTGTCAAAAGTAAGATTTATAGGCAGCCTGACCATGTCAGGGACTGCATTAAACAAGAGGTTCAGAAAATGTTAGACTTAGGAGTGATTGAGCCTTCAGAAAGCCCATGGGCTAGCCCAGTGGTGCTTGTTCCAAAACCTCACAGTAAGGATGGAAAAAGAGAGGTGAGGTTTTGTGTTGACTATAGAGGGCTCAACCAAGTAACCAAGACAGATGCTCACCCTATACCCAGGGCAGATAAGCTCATAGATACACTGGCTTCTGCCAAGTATCCAAGCACGTTTGATTTAACTGCAGGGTATTGTCAGATTACATTATCAGAAGATGCTAAACCCAAGACTGCATTTTCAACCATTGGAGGGCACTATCACTTCATTCACTGTGATGCCCTTTGGTCTGAAGAATGCACCTGCCACTTTTCTAAGGTTGGAGAACACAGTCCTGCAAGGGTTGGAAGCTCTTAGTGCAGCATATCTGGATGACATAGCTGTCTTTAGCTCCACTTGGGATGATCACCTGCTCCACCTGTGGAAAGTTGTGGAGGCTTTGCAAAAGGCAGGTATCACTATTAAGGCCTCAAACTGCCAGACAGGGCAGGGGAAAGTGGTTTATCTGGGCCACCTGGTAGGTGGGGAACAGACTATTATGTAATGGGCTCCCCCTCCAACTCAAACCCAGGTGAGAGCCTTTTTAGGCCTCACTGGGTACTATAGGAGGTTTATTAAGATTTGCAGCTCCTCTTAATAACCTCACTAGTAAAAAGATGCCTAAAAAGGTATTGTGGACAGCCAGCTGTCAAAAAGCTTTTGATGAGCTCAAACAGGCCATGTGCTCTGCACCTGTCCTAAAAAGCCCTTGCTACTCCTAAAAGTTCATAGTCCAGACTGATGCTTCTGAATTAGGGGTTGGGGCAGTGCTATCACAGCTTAATACTGAGGGCCAGGATCAACCTGTTGCTTTTATCAGCAGGAGGTTGACCCCTAGAGAAAAGCGTTGGTCTGCCATAGAGAGTTAGGCCTTTGCTGTGGTCTGGGCCATGAAAAAGTTGAGACCATACCTGTTTGGTACTCACTTTATTGTTTAGACAGACCACAAACCTCTACTTTGACCAAAACAAATGAAAGGTGAAAACCTTAACTTGTTGAGGTGGTCCATCTCCCTACAGGGAATGGACTATACAGTGGAACATAGACCTGGGAGCACCCACTCCAATGCAGATGGACTCTCCAGATATTTCCACTTAGACAATGAAGACTCATCTGGGCAAGGTTAGCTTTATTGTCCCTCGTTTGGGGGGGGTTGTGGAGGAAAGTACCATCTTTCCTGGCATGTTACCCCCATTTTTACTGATATGTATTTTTGTTTTTGCCTGTGTCACTGGGATCCTGCTAGCCAGGACCCCAGTGCTCAAAAGGTGTGCCCTGTATGTGTTCCCTGTGTGGTGCCTAACTGTATCTCTGAGGCTCTGCTAACCAGTACCTCAGTGTTTATGTTCTCTCTACTTTTAAAATTGTCACTGCAGGCTAGTGATTAATTTTACCAATTCTTATTGGCACACTGGAACATCCTTATAATTCCCTAGTATATGGTACCTATGTACCCAGGGTATTTGGGGTTCCAGGAGATCCCTATGGGCTGCAGCATTTCTTTTGCCACCCATAGGGAGCTCAGACAATTCTTACACAGGACTGCCACTGCAGCATGAGTGAAATAACGTCCACGTTATTTCACAGCCATTTTACAGTGCACTTAAGTAACTTATAAGTCACCTATATGTCTAACCCTCACTTAGTAAAGGTTAGGTGCAAAGTTACTTAGTGTGAGGGCACCCTGGCACTAGCTAAGGTGACTCCACATTGTTCAGGGCAAATTCCCCCGACTTTGTGAGTGCGGGGACACCATCACACTCGTGCACTACATATAGGTCAATACCTATATGTAGCGCGCAATGGTAACTCCGAACATGGCCATGTAACATGTCTAGGATCATGGAATTGTCACCCCAATACCATTCTGGTATTAGGGGCACAGTTCCATGCATCCCCCGGGCTCGAGCATAGAGCCTTGGTACTGCCAAACTAACTCTCTTGGGTTTTCTCTGCAGCTACCGCTGCTGCCTACATTCAGATAGGTTTCTGCCCCCCTGGGGCCTAGGCAGCCCAGTCCCAGGAAGGTGGAACAAAGGATTTCCTCTGAGAGAGGGTGTTATACCCTCTCCCTTTGGAAATAGGTGTAAAGGGCCTGGGAGAAGTAGCCTCTCCTGCCCTCTGGAAATGCTTTGAAAGGCACAGGTGATGCCCTCCTTGCATAAGCCAGTCTACACCGGTTCGGGGATCCACCCAGCCCTGCTCTGACGCGAAACTGGACAAAGGAAAGAGGAGTGACCACTCCCCTCACCAGCACCTCCCAAGGGGAGGTGCCCAGAGCTCCTCCAGTGTGTCCCAGACCTCTGCCATCTTGGATGCAGAGGTGTGAGGGCACAATGGAGACCTCTGAGTGGCCAGTGCCAGCAGATGACGTCAGAGACCCCTCCTGATAGGTGCTTACCTTTCTCTGTAGCCTTTGAGGGCTATTTAGGGTTTCTCCTATGGGTATCTCACCAGATACCGATTGCAAGAGCTCACCAGAGTTCCTCTGCATCTCCCTCTTCGACTTCTGCCAAGGGTCGACAGCTGACTGCTTCAGGACGCCTGTAAAACCACAACAAAGTAACAAGAAGACTACCAGCAAGATTGTAGCGCCTCATCCTGCCGGATTTCCCAACTGTTTTCTGGTGGTGCATGCTCTGAGGGCTGTCTGCCTTCAACCTGCACTGGAAGCCAAGACGAAATCTCCTGTGAGTCGACGGAATCTTCCCCCTGCCAACGCAGGCACCAAAGTTCTGCATCACCGGTCCTCTGGGTCCCCTCTCATCTTGACGAGCATGGTCCCTGGAACGCAGGAGCTAGATCCAAGTGTCCCCGACAGCCCAGTGGCCCTTCTGTCCAAATTTGGTGGAGTTAAGTCCTTGCCTTCCCACCCCAAACAGTAATCCTGTGTACTGCATGAACTGCAGCTGCTAGGGCTTCTGTGCACTTTTGCAAGACTTCCATTGTGCACAGCCTAGCCCAGGTCCCCAGCACTCCGTTCTGATTGCCCAACTCGCTGAGTTGGACTCCGACTTCGTGGGACCCTCTTTTGTTGTGCTGAGTCGACCGTCATGCTCAGATCTTCTGAATGCCTGTTCAGGTACTTTTGCGGGTGCTGCCTGCTTCTGCATTGGCTCTCTTTTTGCTGAGTGCCCCCTCTGTCTCCTCTTTCAAGAGGCGACCTCCAGGTCCTTCCTGGGCCTTGGCAGCACCCACAATCCTCAACCTCGACTCTTGCAGCTAGCAAGGCTTGTTTGCGATCTTTCTGCGTGGAAACAACTCTGTATCCTCCAGCACTCCATGGGACATCTTCTGACTAAAGGAGCAGTTCCTGGCAGCTTCCGTTCTTGCAGAATCTTCAGCTTCTTCCACCCAGAGGCATCCCTTTTGCAGCTTCATCCGGGGTTTAGTGGGCTCCTGCCCCCCCTGGAAACTTGCATGACTCTTGGACATTGGTCCCCTTCCTTTACAGGTCCTCAGGTCCAGGAATCTGTCTTCAGTGCTTTGCAGTCAGTTGTTGTCTTTGCAGAATCCCCTATCTCGACTTTACTGTTTTTCTGGGGTAGTAGGTAACTTTACTCCTACTTTTCAAGGTCTTGCGGTGGGGTATCTTGGACACCCTTAGTGTTTTCCTACACTCCCAGCGACCCTCTACACCCTACACTAGGCCTGGGGTCCATTCGTGGTTCGCATTCCACTTTTGGAGTATATGGTTTGTGTTGCCCCTAGGCCTTTTGTCTCCTATTGCATTATATTGTGTTCTACAGTGTTTGCACTACTTTTCCAACTGTTTACTTACCTGATTTTGGTTTGTGTGTATATTTTGTGTAAATTACTTACCTCATAAGGGAGTATATCCTCTGAGATACTTTTGGCATATTGTCACTAAAATAAAGTACCTTTATTTTTAGTAACTCTGAGTATTGTGTTTTCTCATGATTTAGTGGTAAGTGATATAAGTGGTATAGTAGGAACTTTGCATGTCTCCTAGTTCAGCCTAAGCTGCTCTGCTGTAGCTACCTCTATCAGCCTAAGCTGCTAGAACACTACTAATAAGGGATAACTGGACCTGGCACAAGGTGTAAGTACCAACAGGTGCCCACTGTAAGCTAGGCCAACCTCCTACAAGGGGAAAAACAACTAAAGTGGCTAGGTCAGTGCCACCATCAGAGACTAAAACAGCCTCAGTGATCAACCCCAACTAAATTACCAATGGTCAGCCCAGCTACACCCTGTGATTGGCTTTTAGTAGTCCTCTTCCCACCACCACTGCTATTACTATGGACACTAGTGGTTGCAGTTGGGCTGTGGTGGTGGGAGGCTTGGTGTTTATTTTTGGACAATGAGGACCAGTTTCCCAATGGCCTTTGACTTTACACAAATAACACCAATGTTTCTTATCTTTGTGAGAAGAGGATAGGATTTGGACCCACCACCCCCAGAGGATTTTTGTGGACCTGATGAAGGCTCTGCTGATTTTTTTTATCTTTGTCCCCACCCTTTCCATGGGACTTACCATCCTTCTTCTTGCTGTCCTTGTCACCCTCTGTATGAACATTTCTGCTCACCCTTGTTCTGACCCATTTATCTCCCTTATTTCCCAATTCTTGAGGAGAGGTCAGATCTGAGTCCACAAGATCCTGATGCAACAAGTCAGACACACTATTATTTAAAATATGCTCTCTCAGAATGAAGTTATATAAGCTTTCATAGTCAGTCACCTTACTGCCATTTAACCAACCTTCTAGGGCCTTCACAGAACAGTCTACAACGTCTGTCCAGTCTTGTGGTGACTCCTTTCTGGTCTCTCTGAACTTTATCCTGTATTGCTCAGTGATTAAGCCCAGACCATCCAAGAGTGTACTTTTAAGAATCTGGTAATTATCTGCAACATCCTCTCTGACAATAAGGAGTCTGTCTCTCCTCTTACCAGCGAAGGCTAGCCACAGGATAGCAGCCCACTGTACATGAGGGACCCTCTGAATTTTACAGGCCCTCTCAAGTGCAGCAAACCACTTGTAGATGTCATCACCATCCTTGTAACTGTATGCAGCTTCCTAGAGTCAAATGAAGGTTCCCTGACATTTGAATGTCTGAAACTGCTGCTGCCACCAGGGGGAACTAACTCCAAACCCTGCCTTTCATTTTCCACAGCCAGGGATTCCCTGTCTAAGGCCAACTGTTGTTACATTAGCCTCAGTCAGGCCTCCTCTAACCTCAGCTTTCTGAGTTCCCTCTCTAGGGACTGGTCCTCAGGGTTAGATGTGTGAGATGCCTCTGAAACAGAGGCAACATTGGAATGTACAGAGGCAGCCTTATCTCTAACAGGGGTCACCCTAGTGACCTGGCCTCCAGGGGTGAAGGGAGTCCTACTAGTGTGTGAACCCTTCCCACTCCCAGTTGTACTAAGGGGCTTGTTAATAGATAAATCTGTAGAAGTACCCTCCCCAGGATTGTCATTATGCTCCTCTGAGCCTTCCTGGTTGGAATCATCCTCTACCTCTTCCCAGCACTGAGTCCCTGGTCATCTTGGAGGAGAAGATTTAAGAGGAACTCCTTATTGGGGTTCTTCCCAATCCCTAAACTTCTTTCAATACAGAGACTCTTCAAACTTTTAAAGTTTAGATTCTCATAGGTTGTCTTGACAACCCTAGGGGCAGCTTCTATAGAAGACATATTGAAAGATAAAAAGTTTAGGAAAGTGAGTAAAAAGTTAGTAGAATAACAGAGCTAACATTTTAGAGAAAAGATGAAACCTTTCAGAACTTTGTAAAAACCTTTGCAAAGTTTAAAGAGCTTTTTAGAAAGTTAGAACATTACTTCTAGGTATAAACTATGTATGCTCTAAGACTTGGAACTAGCTTTTCTTGTGAAAAGCACCAGCAACAAAGTGATAAAGCAATTGCAAGTGCCTATCCCACCACTGCACCACCAATGTAGGAGTCTGGCCTGGTTTGTAGTAGGTACCTTGGGTACTTACACCTCATACCAGGTCCAGTTATCCCTTATTAGTGAAGTAGTAGTGTTCTAGCAGCTTAGGCTGATAGAGGTAACTATAGCAGAGCAGCTTAGGCTGAACTAGGAGACATGCAAAGCTCCTGCAATACCACAAGTAAAGACAATACTCAGTGTTACCAAAAAATATAGGTAGTTTATTTGGGGTGACGCAGTACCAAAAATATCTTAGAGACAATACTCCTTCTGGAGGTAGCTATTATACACAATACATACACTAGACACCAAAATACGGTAAGTAATTAGACATAGGATAGTGCAAACAATAGGAAATGCTATAGAATGCAACGGGAGAAAATAGGTCTAGGGGCAACGCAAACCATATACTAACAAAGTGGAATGTAAATCACGAATTCCCACCTAGACAAGTGTAGTGTGTGCAGAATCGCTGGGAGAGTAAGAATACAGTAAAGGTAAGTAAATCACCCCACCCCAGAGCCCAGAAAAGCAGGACCAAAGTACTGCAATTTTCCTTAGGACACACTACACCTCGTGATTGGAATTATTGCAAAAACCAACCAAGTCTGCAAACAACAAACAGTGTATTCCTGGACCTGAAGACCTGCAAAAGAAGGAGACCAAGTCCAGAAGTCGAAAAAAGTTCCAGGAAGGACAGGAGCCCCTGTCAACCCAAAAGAGGATGGAAAAGAACAGTCCCCGGTAGGACGAAGACTGCAGAAATGCACCCTAGGAAGATGCTAACGGGTTCCTGCATGACGCAAAGGATGTTACAAGTAGTGAGGTTGGATGCAGGTGAGTTTTGGCACTTGATTCCTCCAACAAGCCTTTCCGGGCAAAGTCACATTTTGCATCAACTAGGCACTATCTGGACACAGGGGAGGTCTGGGGGCCTCACCTCGGTGTGAGGAGGAAGAGGGGGCACTCAGCACTTTAGGGAGCCCTGAGAGCACCAGATAGCACCCACAGGAGTCCCCGGATACTGGCAAAAAGAAGGTGCAAAATGAGGTTGGTGCAGTACTACGAAGGAAGGTCCCACGCCACTGGAGAACAAGTCAGCGAGTTGAGCGCTGCAGGATAGAGTGCTGGGGACCTGGGCCAGGCTGTGCACGAAGGAATTTTGCAAATAGTGCACAGAGGCCTCAGGAGATGAAGACGTGGGGCACTGGAGTACCGTCATTCTGGGGGAAGGCAAGGTCTTACCTCCTCCAAATTGTGGCAGCAGGACCACAGGACAATTTGTGTCTATGGGGTCCACCCTCTGTGTTCCAAGGAGCACGCCCGCCGCTGTTAGAGGAGTACAAGAGAACCAGTCATCGACTTAGAAGGTGCCTGCGTGAGCAGGGGAATGACTCTGTCACCCCACGGGAAATTTGTTCGGTCCTTCTGGTGCAGGGTGAAGACAGGGAGCTTGCACACCGTGGAAACTATTGCAGTTGCTGGCTGAAGCTGAAGTTGCAGAAGAAAAGTATCCCTTGTGGATACTTTCTTGCTGTTACAGTGGTTCCTGGAGCAGGCTGCGGTTGATCCGAGGTCAGAGGATGAAGTAGTAGTTGCAGAGGATTCATGCTCGAAACTTGCAAGTAGAATCTGAAGAGAACCCACAGGAGAGACCCTAAATAGCCCTGAGAGGGGGATTGGCTACCTTATCAGGTAAGGACCGATTAGGAGAGGTCTCTGACGTCACCTGCTGGCAATGGCCACTCAGAGCCCTCCAGAGTGCCCCCACACCTTGCAAAGCAAGATGGCTGAAGTCTGGGACACACTGGAGGGGCTCTCGGCACCACCCCTAGGGTGGTGATGGACACCACCCAGTTTTGCGCCAGAGCAGGGGACAAGGGGTCCTTGAACCAGTGTAGACTGGCTTATGCAAGGAGGGCACCATCTGTGACCTTCAAAGCATTTCGAGAGGCTGGGGGAGGCTACCCCTCCCCAGCCTGTAACCCCTACTCCCAAAGGAAATGCTTTGTTCTGCCTTCCTGGGACTGAGCTGCTCAGACCCCAGGAGGGCAGAACCCTGTCTGTGAGGTGGCAGCAGCTGTATCTGCAGTGCAAGCCTCAGAGAGCTGGTTTGGCAGTAGTGGGGGTCCATAGTGGAGCCCCAGGATGCATGGAATTGGCTCTCCAATACCATATTTAGAATGGGGGGACAATTCCATGATCTTAGACACCTAACATGGCCATATTCTAAGTTACCATTGTGAAGCTACATATAGGTATTGACCTATATGTAGTGCACACATGTAATGGTGTCCCCACACTCACAAAGTCCAGGGAAATGGCCCTGAACTATGTGGGGGCACCTTTGCTAGTGCAAGGGTGCCCTCACACTCTGTAACTTTGCACCTAACCTTCAGCAAGTGAAGGATAGACATATAGGTGACTTATAAGTTACTTGAGTGCAGTGAAAATGGCTGTGAAATAACGTGTGTGTTATTTCACGCAGGCTGCAGTGGTAGTCCTGTGAAAGGGTTTGTCTGAGCTCCTTATGGGTGGCAAAAGAAATGCTGCCGCATATGGATCTCCTGGAACCTCAATGCCCTGGGTACTTAGGTACCATATACTAAGGACCTATAAGGGGGGTCCAGTGGGCCAATTGAAATTGGTAAATGAAGTCACTAGCCTATAGTGACAAATGTGAAAGCAGAGAGAGCATAAACACTGAGGTTCTGATTAGCAGAGCCTCAGTGACACAGTTAAGCACTATCCAGACACACATTAGGCCACAAACTATGAGCACTGGGGTCCTGATCAGCAGGATCCCAGTGTGACAGGCAAAAACATACTGAGATACAGGTAAAATTTGGGGGTAACATTCCAAGAAAGATGGTACTTTCCCACAGTGCAAAACTCTCAACCATATCTATGAGGGCTTGCACAGCCACTTTGCGTGGCTTAGAATGGCCTCATAGATTTTGAGAAAGGCAAGGCAGTGCATGTTGCTGTGTTGCCTCACTCTGCGCCAGGGAGACGTTCCATGGGTGTTGTGTTGGATTTTCCCACACAACACCTATGGATTTTGACACATCCCCATGTTTCCAAGAGCCTGTAAAACTGGGGGGATATGCCAAAACCTTACATTTCCTGAGGCGAGGCTTAAGCAGGAGAGATATTTTTATTTCTTCTACTGGTTCCCTTTTTCCATGTGCATGCATCTGCAGCACACACAGAAAGAGGAAAACACCTTTCATGATTCTGTCTGTGCAGGAAGGTGCCTCTTCAGGCATACAAACAATCCGGCTAACAACACAGGCACCTTTGCACCATGTTGCAAGGGTGCCTGCATTGGTGCTAGGCTGCCAAAAGAGCACCAGTGCAGGGGGAAAGGACAGGAATGCATCATATTGCATAAATACAGTGAATTCCTGCCCTTTCACTTTCTTGCAAGCCAGCGCAGCAAGATGACTTGCTGTGCATCTGTACTCCAAATCCCCATAAATGTGGGCCTGTGTGTGTGACAAAAAATTTGCCATTCCCAGAACTTTTTAGTAGGTTAAGTAATGAAATGGCCCTAACTTATTATCTGCTATAACTACAACCCACTACCTATAGATATGGCAGTTGTGGCATGTTATGTGAATGTTGCAACATAACTGGTGCTTGTTTGATGGTTCAATGATGTAGACACTTTTAAGCTCGCTAAGTACCATTACTTTACATAATCTCATTAGATGTATTTCTCATTATAGCCATCTTGCACGTTGTCATATTTCATTGCACACAAATGAGGAGCATTCCATGGTTATGTTGGGCATTACTGATAATAGATCATAGAAGGCAGATAAAACAGACATGCATACTTACTGGTCCACCGATCTCCAGTCCAAGGTAGTCTATCTTTTTGGCTTCCTTGGAGATCACATCTGCCCATCTGTGCTTCATTTGGACGGAGGTATGTTCCACATAGAAGATCCAATAACGGTGCCATCTCATTCACTCCCACCAGTCTTTCCTTTCCTTTGCAGGATAGCCCTGGCTCACCCTGCCACCAGGTGATAGCATTCTTGGTAGGAAATGGAGCATGAGCCACACCAAATCCCCCAAATCTGCCTCGCTAAAATTCCTCCACCACCTGACATACTGAACACCCTCACAACACACTACCCTCCAAAATAAACACCCCAACTAAACCTAAATACCACCACAATAAAACCCCAAAAATACAAACTCCCCAACAAAACAAGACAACTGTTACAAAAAGATAACAATGCACAAAATATATGACAGAGACAGAAAATATACACCTAACACACACTGACAAGACCAGAATGGACTTTAATCACTCACACACTCTCCAAACTCCTCAGCACCAAGCAAAGATTAACAGAGTAAGATAAAGTGAAAGTAACTTCGCACTTCATAGTTTGCAGGCTGCCACAACCAATGTGTCACTTCCTGTGTATTTCCTGCATGTTTTTAACAAATGCATTATTTTTTCTGACGCATCTGTACAAAAAGAGCTAATGCGTGATTAACGCATTAACCGCAATGGATTTTCCACACACTGGGGCCGATGCACAGTTAATGAACTGTGCATCAGGGGCAATTTGAGGCATAATTGGCTTGATGCGTGGGTTCTGACCCATGCAAGTGGCATATTGTTTGTGGTACACTCTAGGGAAGTATGAAATGCATGAAAAAACACCTTGGGCTCATGTATCTTGCTTCTCTTTTCTTAAAGGTCAGGTTGATTTTCAGATGTGTGATTTATCAGTGTTTATAGCGTGCCTTTGTATGAATGTTAACCTTCTTTGTGTTAAATGACAATTAAATATTCATTTGAATGACACATGAATATTTAAATGCGTAAACGTCTAAGTAGTTATTGCGTTTTAGGCAATTTGTAATATGCTTGGATAAACGTAGTTAGCTTCATAGAATACAGATTTATAACTTAAATATAGCATTGATGTGCCTATAATCACAATTATTGTATGCCCTATTATCAACAATATCTACATTCAGACCATCTGTCTTGATTCCTCCCTTACGATGTGACACTGATGTATTCCTCATCTGCAGTCTTCCCTATGTGTCTGATAGATTGTGTGGTGCATGCACAATGTCCCTTGCTAAATGTGTGTAGCATATCTGTTTGCCTATATTTTAAACATGTCAAGTCCTGCTTGAGTAGCCCGGACAAGAGTGACTGATCCAGAGTGACACAGCATATAGAGGTTCGTTGAGGTTCCTCTACCTTTACATGTGGGTAGCAATTCACGTCAAATGGAAATCTGTGCAATTTCCAAGAGACAACACCTGCACAAAAACACAAATGATGGACAGAATGGAGATCCAATCAAACATTCACCCCCAATCACAGATCTGGGTTTAATCCATCAATTCTTTTGCTCAACATGCCACCCAAGTTTGGACCCAACCATATGCACATCAGTCTTGACCCTGTTCCCCATGGGAACAGTCCAGCCCGAACTGCCAGGCCAGGTCCTCCCTGGGCCAGGAACAAGCATCCTGGGACCGGTTTCAGGGCATCAGCCAGGCTAGCTTGAATCTAGTGGCACAGTGAGCCTGGGACCCACGTCTGGGCATACCCACCGCATTTATGGCAACAAAAAAAAAAAACACAAACAATGGAAAGAATGCAGAAGCAATCAAACATTCACCCCATCACAGATCTGGGTTTAACCCATCAAGTCTTTTGCTCATCATGCCACCTTAGTGTGGACCCAGCCATATGCAAGTCAGTCCAGCCCAAACTACCAGGCCAGGTCCTCCCTGGGCTGGAAACAAGAATCCTGAGAACAGTTTCAGAGTATCAGCCAGGCTAGCTTGAGTCTAGTGGAATAGTGAGCCTGGGACCCATTTCTGGGCGTGCCCTGCACACCTATGGCTAAAAAAGTAAAAAAACACAAATGATGGACGGAGTGCAGAACCCAGAACCAATCAAACATTCACCCCCAGTCACAGATCTGAGTTTAATCCCGGGTGGGAGCCCCATGCTCACTATGCCACCAGATTCAAGCTAGCCTGGCTCAAGAGGGGTGATACCCCGAAACCAGTCCCAGGATGCTTGTTTCTGGTTGAGGGAGGACCTGGTCTGGCAGTCCGGGCTGGACTGTTCTCATGGGGCACAGGCTCAAGACTGATTTGCATATGGCTGGGTCCAAACTGGAATGGAATGGTGAGCAAAAAAACTGATGGATTAAACCCAGATCTGTGGCTGGGGGTGAATGTTGATTTGTTCTGCATTCCGTCCATCAACTTGTCTTTTTGCATTTGTTCCCCCAAGTGGGAAGGGTATGCCCAGATGTGGGTCTCATGCTCACTTTGCCACCATATTCAAGTTATCCTGGCTGAAGAGAGTTGAGACCCTGATACTGGTTCAAGGATGCTTGTTTCAGGTTCAGGGAAGACCTGGTCTGGCAGCTCGGGATGGACTGTTCCTATGGGGAACAGGGTCAAGTTTGATATGCATATGTTTGGGTCTAAATCGGACTGGTGTGGTAAGCAAAAAGACTAATGAACAAAACCCAGATCTGTGACTTGTGGTGAATGTTTGATTTGTTCTGCATTCTGTCCATCAACTGTTCTTTTTGCGTTTGTTGCCCCAAGTGGAAAGGGTATGTCCAGACATGGGTCCCATCCTCACTATGCCACCCGATTTAAGCTAGCCTGGCTGAAGAGGGGTAATGCCCCGAAACCAATCTCTGGATGCTTGTTTCTGGTTCAGGGAGGACCTGGTCTGGCAGTTCAGGCTGGACTGTTCCCATGGCTGATTTGCATATGGCTAGGTCCAAACTGGAATGGCATGGTGAGCAAACAAACTGATGGATAAAACCCAGATCTGTGCCTGGGGGTGAATGTTTGATTTGTTCTGCATTCCAATCAACTGCTCTTTTTGCATTTGTTGGCGCTAGTGGGAAGGGTATGCCCAGACGTGGGTCCTGTGCTCACTATGCCACCAGATTTAAGCCAGCCTGGCTGAAGAGGGGTGATACCCCAAAACCAGTCCCAGGATGCTTGTTTCTGGGTCAGGTAGGATCTGGTCTGGCAGTTCGGGCTGGACTGTTCCCATGGGGAACAGGGTGAAGACTGATTTGCATATGGCAGGGTTCAAACTGGAATGGCATGGTGAGCAAAAAAACTGATGGAATAAACCCAGATCTGTGACTGGGGGTGACTATTTGATTTGTTCTGCATTCCGTCCAAAAACTGTTCTCTTTGAAAGAGACACCAGGCAAACCTGCAAATGTTTCAATATGTTGTACCTTACCAGGAGTGAGATTACATGAAGTTATACCTTGACATTGTCCTGTTACTTTACATTTTGTTGTTTTCTGTGTACAGCATCATGACTCACATTATGTATTGGTTTACTAAAAGATGCACCATCATGGTCACACACATTCCTGCATGTAACAGTTGCCTCCTTACCTCATGGTACAAGTGGCCCTGCATTTGCCCTAGGCAGCCAATGCAGGCCTGACACAGGGCAATATGCAAGACTGTATAGTGTACTGTAAGGTACAGTGCCAATTTTAGCAATTTTCCAGCTGGCATAACTGTGATGGAAGAAGTCTATTTGTGCAGCACTGTGTTGCCATGTCTATTGCATGGCCATCTGTTAAACCTACAGGGCAGTATGTGGACTATACTGTGACCCACATATGTTCGAGAGAAACAACCATCATGGGGTGCAGCTCACACAGTCATCACACAATATTTGGAGCTACACTGCCTTCAGACTGTGGTAGAGGCTCTGAAGCTGAACACACTGTAGCAGCCTACACAGTACCAGCATGTGTACACTGTTAAACACTGTGCACTTTATTATGCGTATGCACAGGCACACATTTTCTGCACGTTATTCTCATGGACACATGTATCAACAAACATGATGTTGGTCTAGGGTGAGTGTGTCACACATCAACAGACCTTTGGAATAGGGCGTCCACCTCCTGGCATCAAAAAGTCTGACATGATCAAATAGTTAAATTAACTGGTGCTCTTCAAATATATTGATGCAGACATACATTCATGAACTATGTCTTATTCCTGTCAACGTTAGTAGCAGTACATGTTCTCTGAATACAGGACTTTGTATGTGTCTCCTGGTCCAAGGATACTGCATTCCTTCACACAGGCATATGTGATGGCACACACTCTACTTAGATTTTCCCTTTGGAACGTTCCAATATTTGTAATCCCCTCAACTATGCAGTTGTACACTTGGGCCAGAGGTACCAAATGTTGCCATGCAAAGGTAATTTAATTTCAAATACTCTTGGTTTAACCATGTGTTATTTGTTACTGTGTATGCACAGACAGTTTTCTTTGATATTTGATCCAAGGGAAATCAGACGCTTTCAGTTTTCTTCAGATGTTAGCATTACACTGCTACAATTTCATGTTGCTGTGGTAAAGTGCTACCATTTTGCATGCTACTACATTGGTGAGACACACTACATTGAGTTACACAGTTTGCTGCTGCATATTATAGCAAGACTGCTAGCTGTGCAGCACTGCAGTACTCAAGTGCTTGAGGACAGAGATGACAAATTTGGATGTGGAAATGTGGCATGCCTCCCTGTCCCCTTACTGCAGTGCACTTCATCATATGACATTGCTGTATAGGTTGTATGAGGGGAGCAATTGGTCCATGTAGCTCAAGGGGTCTGACAACATAATTGTTGGACCTTGCCCTTTTTGCAGGGTGATCCCCAAACTTCTTTCCTCCTTCTTCCTATTTTTCTGACCAGTTTTTGTTGGCTTTAGGGCTCTGGGCACTTTACCACTGCTAACCAGCACTAAAGTGTATATGCTGTCTGTCTAAGTTGTATTAGTGATTGATTTATCTATGATTGGCATATTTGATTTACCAGTAAGTCCCTAGTAAAGTACACTAGAGGTGCCCAGAGCCTGTAAATCAAATGCCCCTATTGGGCCTGAAGCACTGATTGTGCCACCCACATGAGTAGCCCTGTAAACATGTCTCAGATCTGCAATTTCAGTGTCTGTGTGTACAGCCTTGCACTGCCAATTCGACCTAGCAAGTGTACCCACTTGCCAGGCCCACACCATCCCTTTTACTACATGTAAGTTACCCCTAAGGTAGGCCCTAGGTAGCCCCATTTGTAGGGTACAGTGTATTTAAAAGGTAGGACATGTGTTGCTGTATTTTACATGTCCTGATAGTGAAATACTGGCAAATTCTTTTTTCAGTATTACAAGGCCTAGCTCTCCCATAGGTTAACATGGGGACTCCCTATAAATATCTTTTAAATGCAGTTTATCACAGGGAGCAGCGATATGTGGGTCTCTAAACTCACAATATAAAAATACATCTTTTGGTAGAGTTGGTTTTTAGATTGTCTGTTTGAAAATGCCACATTTAGAAAGTAGGCATTTTCTTGTTTAACCATTCTGTGCCTCTGTCTGCCTGTGGAATCCACATCTGGATCAGATTGACAGTTGGGCTGTTTGTGAATTCCCTCTGGACAGTGACACAAAGGGAGCCGAGGTGCATCCTGTATATCCTGACAAGTGTCCTTGGCTAGAGTGGGGAAGGGTGAGATAACACCTGCACCTGAAAGGGTTGTGCCTGTCCTCACACAATGTAGACTCTGACCCCCTGGTGTGTGTCTGGGGCCAGGCCTGGGCAAGGCAGGATCTTGTAAACAACAGAGACTTTCCTTTGACGTTTGCCTACTTCAAAGGCAGACATGGCTATAAGTAGTGGACCCAAAATCCCAGACTTTTAGATTACTTCTGGATCAAGAAGAACATCTACCAAGGAGAAGAGCTGAAGAGCTGGAGGAGGAGTTCTGCCCCCCTGCCTGTGAGTGTGCTTTGCTGGATTGGCCTGCAGTTGCTGCTTCTACCTTAGAGAGGACAAATACTGGATTTTGTTGTGTTTTTCTACTTGTGAAGTGTCTCCAAGGGCTTGGACTGAGCTTGCCCCCTGTTTTGAAGTATCACTGACAGCAAATACTTTTTTTACCAGCACGTGGACTCTCTTGCTGAGACTCCTACCCTCCCAAGTGGTACCCTATCCAGTCCTTTGACCCTTGAAAGGGGAAGCTGGTGCAACCAAGGAAATCCAGGCACTGGAGCCAGGAAGGAGAAAAATTGACGCAGCTGAAAAATTGATGCACCAACTTCATCGCGGCTGGAAAATCGACGCAACACCCGCTTGCACCTGCCAAAATCGACCTTGGCGTGTCAGGATTTCACACACCTAATTGATTGTGCCCTTTCACTCCAAGGCATGCATTTTCATTTTTCTATTATTTTAGCAGAAGCCTTAATGTTTAGTGGAGATGTTATTATTTTATCAGCTTGTCTTTTTACACAGACTTCTGTTATTCTTTTCTCTGCACGGAATTTTCATTCTGTGCTTTTTTCAAGGTTGTACATGATAAGTTACAAATTATTGCCGGTACAAAGTGTTCATCATGTTTACAACTCTTATACACAGCAATATAGATGTTGTCACATCAGGACAATTTTCTCAGGGCACCAGAATTTTAATTATAAACACCTCACTGCCCCCTACACGATAAAGGGAAATTTCAACCAGTTGCCGTTGCACACTGCACACCGCTTTTGCTTTTTCTGCCGAGACCTTACACAGTCTCTCCCTCCATATGGGAGAATTCACAGTAGACCAACAGAACTCTTCTTTACCTATAATCACAGGGATGGGAGATGGTGTTCTCCCAGGGGGCATGATGGGCAGATCAGGGCTTACACTGCCATGCTCTTGTAGAGAACCGTAGCAGTGCAGTTAGTGATTTTAATATGTTTGCTGTGACAGTATGGTGGGACTTTTCCTTTCTTTCACTTTTCTTGTCACTGCCTTGCTTTTATTATGTTTTATCATCCTTATAATTGCAAAACATGCCTTTTTACACAGCATGGGGTTGATTCAATAAAACGTATTGAACCTAGTCCTGCTTCTGTTTTGCCTTTGTATGTGTGAGACATTTGTGACTGAGAGAAAGGAGTAAGAATTGTTCCACCACAATTTCACTGAGAAATCCAGATGACATTCTAAGGACTGCCACAAATCACCTTTTACTCTTGGGTACTGGTAAGGTGCTGCTAGCTGGGCAGAAGGGTTAGGCCAACAGCTTTCACACAGCCCAGGATCAGACTCACTCCTCCATGCCCTGTTGCCTGCCACCCGAAAATCCAGCACTGTTACTATTACGAGAGTCGTTATGAAAGTCCATGATGGCCTGGACATTGATGGAGTACGTGTGCTTCCAATTCCTGCACAGATGTGATGTTGCTTCAGGGGGAACTAGTTGCACATGTTTGCAGTCCATGGCACCTAGCACATGTGAAAATCCCACAATGGCATGGAAACCTTGATTGTCTTCAGCTGTTGTTGTTGTGTTTTGGGGAAAAGGAGGTACAATGATGTGAGGCTGATGATTGCATCCAGGACAGAGGGTAGAAAGACCGAAAAGAATGGTTGTGATATTCCTGCCACTCTGGCCGTTGTCATCTGGAATGAGCCAGATGCCAGCATGTGGAGAGCCTCCATCAGCATAACTTGCAGAGGGATGTTGGTGGGCCTGGCAGTTGGCGGTTGCAGCCTTGGCACAATCTGGTTCAGCAATTCAATGATGAACTGCCTCCTGAGTCTGTAGTATTTAATGACCTCATCCCCTTTGAGGTCAATGTGGACAATCCGCAGGCAAAAACCACACCCTCTTCTGCGCTGCCTACATGGTGGTGGTAGTGGACTTGGTGGTTGTCTCTTCGCAACTCTCAGCAGAAGAATAATTACCTCCATAGCATAGTTGAGCTTGCAAAACTGTTTAGTGTGTGTTATCTTTACGTACCACAGCCACTGCATCATTTCTTTCACCTGGGCTACCTATGAGTATGAATTTCAACACATTTCAGGCTCTGATTCTGCTTGCCAATGATGTGTCATATATTCAGGAAACCATCAATATCACTGCATCAGTTTTACTTTAGAATTTATGAGGGATTGTCTACCTTTCTGTTAGAAATGGGGTCTCTGGTTGACAGTCAGGTTACCCCCTGTTCAAGCAAGGACCCTCACTCTAGTTAGGATAAAAGAGAATCACCCTCAGCTAACCCCTGCTTACCCCCTTGGTAGCTTGGCAGAGCAGTAGGCTTAACCTCCGAGTGCTGGGCGTAAAGTATTTGTACCAACACACACAGTAACTTAATGAAAACACTACAAAATGACACAACACCAGTTTAGAAAAATAGGGAATATTTATCTAGACAAAACAAGACCAAAACGACAAAAATCCAACATACACAAGTCAAGTTATGATTTTTTAAAGGTTTAAAATAAAAAGAGTCTTTAGGTAGTTGTAACAACACACTAGCGCTGCTAGCGTGTAAATGTACCTGGTTTGCGTCAAAAATAACCCCGCACGGGCGGTGTGCGTCGAAAGTAACCCTGCACGGCTGTGGGCGTCGAAAACAACTCGGCACGGCGGTGCGTGTTGAAAAAGCCAGCCACACGACGATCCGAAAGTCCCGCGGCGCAGGGTGCGATTTCTCAGCCTCCGTCAGCGATGCTGCGCGTCGTTTCTCCTGCTCCGGGCGTCGGTTTTTCGGTCGCGTTTCCTGCGGCGTCGTTTCTCAGCTGCGGAACCGGCGTCGCGTCGTTTTCTCAGCCGCGATCGGATTCGCGTCGATCTTTTCTCCGCACGGCGCTCGGTGCGTGTATTTTTGTCCTTATGCTGCCAGCCTCTCCTTTCAGGGTCCCAGGAACTGGAAGGGCACCACAGAGCAGAGTAGGGGTCTCTCCAGAGACTCCAGGTGCTGGCAGGAAGAAGTCTTTGCTATCCCTGAGACTTCAACAACAGGAGGCAAGCTCTACATCAAGCCCTTGGAGATTTCTTCTTCAAGATGGAAGGCACACAAAGTCCAGTCTTTGCCCTCTTACTCTGGCAGAAGCAGCACTGCAGGAAAGCTCCACAAAGCACAGTCACAGGCAGGGCAGCACGTTTTCCTCAGCTATCAGCTCTTCTTCAGGCAGAGGTTCCTCTTGGTTCCAGAAGTGTTTCTAAAGTTTGTAAGTTTGGGTGCCCTTCTTATAACCATTTTAGTCTTTGAAGTCACCTTCCTTCAAAGGGGACTCACACCTTCTTGTGAAATCCTGCCTTGCCCAGGCAAGGCCTCAGACACACACCAGGGGGTTGGAGACAGCATTGTCAGAGGCAGGCACAGTCCTTTCAGATGAGAGTGACCACTCCACCCCTCCCTCCTAGCAGAGATGGCTAATCAGGAAATGCAGATTACACCCCAGCTCCCTTTGTGTCACTGTCTGGTGTGAGGTGAAAAACAACCCAACTGTCAAACTGACCCAGACAGGGAATCCACAAACAAGGCAGAGTCACAGAATGGTTTAAGCAAGAAACTGCTCACTTTCTAAAAGTGGCATTTCCACACGCACAATCTTAAAATCAACTTTACTAAAAGATGTATTTTTAAATTGTGAGTTCAGGGATCCCAAACTCCACATGTCCATCTACTCTCTAGGGGAATCTACACTTTAATCATATTTAAAGGTAGCCCCCATATTATCCTATGAGAGAGAGACAGACCTTGCAACAGTGAAAACGAAATTGGCAGTATTTTCACTGTCAGGACATATAAACCACATTACTATATGTCCTACCTCATCCATACACTGCACCCTGCCCTTGGGGCTACCTAGGGCCTACCTTAGGGGTGCCTTACATGTAAGGAAAGGGAAGGTTTAGGCCTGGCAAGTGGGTACACTTGCCAAGTCGAATTTACAGTGTAAAAATACACATACAGACACTGCAGTGGCAGGTCTGAGACATGATTACAGAGCTACTTATGTGGGTGGCACAACCAGTGCTGCAGGCCCACTAGTAGCATTTGATTTACAGGCCCTGGCACCTCTAGTGCACCTTACTAGGGACTTACTAGTAAATCAAATATGCCAATCATGGATAAACCACTTACATACAATTTAAACAGGAGAGCATATGCACTTTAGCACTGGTTAGCAGTGGTAAAGTGCTCAGAGTTGAAAAGCCAACAGCAACATGTCAGAAAAAAATAGGAGGCAGGAGGCGAAAAAAGACTGGGGATGACCCTGCATAAGCAAAAGTCCAACACTTTCATATTTGAATCTCTGCGTGGCGCAGCCTGTTCTGGTGCAGGAATATTTAAATTCAGGCCTACTAAAATTCACCCTTTGGGCCCCATGTGTTGACTTGTACATATGGAATACTGCCTACGTCAGCATCACATAAACATGCCCCATAATGGATGTTTCTCCGTTTGGGGTTTAACAAAAAATGTACACTTTCATTGTCCTTGTAAGCTGTAAACTGTAAGCTGTTGCAAGAAAAATAAAATCACTAACAGCCTTCAGTTTCCAAGTAGGAAGCAGTTTTAAAGCAAAATCCTGTGAAAATGGCACCTCAGATTTCAAAGCTAACCAGAGCTAGTTAGGACATATTGGCAGTTTACCTGAAAAAATCTGCCAGGGCATAAACAGCAGAAACCAGGTAAATCTACCTATGACAGTCAGTCCAAAAAATGAGATTTATGCTACATTTTTCAGGCATAACAAAATCATTGCACATCCATAGACATGACTTGCTAATGACCCTAAGAAAGTCAGTTCCATATCTTTATGGTGGTTCTCTCATGTAAGAGGCCATTCCCCGAATGATGTCCCAGTAGATCTCAAAACTTCATGTCACATCATCACACAAATGTGCATTCCAGATTCCCTATTGATGCTGATTGCTACAGAAGCTAGAATTGGCAAAATAACTACTTCGGATGTATACACCTACCTGTGGATTCCTCACCTTTTGAATACTCCCAATAAACTAGCATTCAACAGAAATCTTTTCTTTCTAACTCTCCATGTTGGATGTCACAATGGAACGGCTTGGCACGCGACTCCATCTGAGCCGGTTTGCTGACGTCAGTTCCCTTTTTTCTGCGCCTTCAACGCTAATGCTTTTTACTACCTCTCCTGTTACACTGTTTTGAGGGAGTTTCTTCATTGAAGTTTTCATCATGTCACAAAGTCTTCACCAAAGAAGTCGGGCTTTAAGCCTTGTAGAGAATGTGGAGGTCATATGTCAGTTATAAACCCGCATAAAAGTTGCCATGGTGCCTGAGTTCTGATCATGACATTGGGTCTTCTTGCCAGAGTATGAACCCGAAGGTACTGAAGGAAAGAAAAGAAAAAGAGGTTCCTGGCAAAGGCTAAAAAAGTGAAGCATGGTCATAGAAGATCAAGACCTGAAGAGGAGTCGTCGTCGCACAAGTCCCATACGTCACATAAGCAGCTGCATTTTCATAGGTCTCAGCATCACTGTTCCCATGATGCTAGCCGGAGGTCTTTGTCACCTGCTTCTAAGTCTCTATGCTGGTCAGTCTGGGAGGTGAGTCCCATCTTATCTCCTCAACTATGTTTAGTATTTTCAATAGGACAATGGCCCTGCTGGTGTGCCTGCAGGCCCAAAGGGCCCTTTGGCCTTTAATCTGGGAGGCTTTCTGGCACCGTATAAACAAGTTCCTTTCTTGCCTTTTCTACCAACGGCTCCAACACCATCAGAGATGACGGCACAGACGGCACTGATACCGACGTTGGATAGTTCTTGTCCGTCTTCGAGTCACTCCACTCCTCCTCAGAGTGACATCCCAGAGCCACGAAAGACATCTTCGATGTCGGCACATGTGTTATTGACACCAAGACTGGAATCTAGATTAATATCAAGAAGAGAAGCCCTGAGGCTTTTGGAAGAATAACAATATTATGAGGAACAACAAGAACTTGAGGAAGGAGAAATTCCTTTAACTTCTCAAGGTTTTGAAGGTATTGTGGCTAGTGGATTGGATACTTCTCTGGAATGGGAGTTGTTGTCACCTGGGGATATTTCTCCTCCAGAAGTAACTAGTTACCATGGAGTGATCAGGAAGGCAGCAAAAGTTTTGGATTAGCCGTTACCCACTTCGGAGTTGAAGTCTAACATTTTGACTGAAGTTCTTCACTCTTTATCTGCTGCATCAGAGCCTTTGCTTCCATTTAATGATGCATTGACTTAGTCGGTCTTGGACCTGTGGCACAAGCCTGTCAATAATCCGGCTCTTTCTAATCTAATTGCCAGGAGATATAGGGCTGTGCTAGGTGACCCACAGTTCCTCAATCAGCACCCGTTACCTGAAAGTCTGGTGGTTCAGGCTTCTTGTTCTACAAAGGCTGCTCCTGGTTTCTTCTCTATGACTCCAACGGATAGAGAATCAAAGTGCATGAAACAACCTGCTAAAAATAACTTTTCCTCATGTAGCATGGCATTAAAACCAGTTAATGCTACATGTGTGTTGGGCAGGTATATCCATGCACTAATGGACTCAGCAAAAGAGGTTGTTCCCAAACTATCACTGGATGTGCAGGAGCGTTTTCAGGAGTTACTGCAGGATAGTCAAGCAAGGGCTAAGCAGGTCATTCAATCGGGCCTAGACATAGCAGACTCTGTTGCCAGAGCTATGGGAACATCGGTGGCCTGCATTAGGCCTGCATGGCTTAGGGGATTGGGGTTCTCCCCGATGTACAATTCACCTTGATGGATCTCCCATTTAGTGGGTCCAGACTGTTTGGAGAAAAACTCTGCCCTTGAAAGATTCAAGGAGAGCGAAGCCATGGCTAAGTTTTTAGGTACTCAATCACTCTCCTCGACTTATAGACCTTTCCATAGGTCTAGGGGGTTTGAGCCCAGCTCCTCCTTTCATGGGAGGCAGTAGTTCCAGGCCCAACAATCTGCCAACCCCCTCTACAGGTCCTACAGGGGTCGAGGAAGACTTAGACAACGTGGTGCCACCCAGCAGCTTTCCTTCTCCCCCACTTCATCCTCCACTGGGAACCTCTCGGGAAGCATCCCTAATTCTCTCCCCTTTCAACAGCAGGTGTTGCCCGTAGGGGGAAGGTTAATCCATTTTCTTCAAGTGTGGAGTCAATACCATCAGACTCATGGGTGTTGAGCATTGTAGAAAGTGGGTATGCCCTTCCCTTTCGGGAGATCCCCTACTTTTCCTCCCCAACAATCTTTTTGTTCAGGGATCACCTGCTGTTGCTTCATCAGGAGGTACAAAATCTTCTATTAAAGGGTGCAGTGGAGTTGGTTCCAGAGCAGGAAACGGGCGGGGATGTTATTCAAGATATTTCCTGATCCCCAAGAAGGATGGTCATTTTAGGCCCATCCTAGACCTCAGGATTTTGAACTGGTACCTCAAGCAGGAGAAGTTCAAAATGCTGACCCTATCTCACATGCTTCTAGCGCTGGACAAGAAAGACTGGATGTTTTCTATCAGTTTGCAGGTTGCATATTTGCACCTGCCTATTCTAAAGTCACACAGGAAGTATCTCAATTCCATCGTAGTGTCGCAATACCACCAGTTTGCGGTCCTTCCTTTTGGTCTCACTTCACAAAAGTGATGGCAGTGGTCGAGCGCATCTCAGAAGAAAGGGAATTTGGGTATTTCCTTACCTGGACGATTTGCTGCTCAAAGCTAAGGCACCAGAGTTAGTGCTGCACCATTTGCAGGTTACAACCCAGTTATTGTTCAACCTGGGCTTTATGTTGAATGTGTCCAAAGCTCACCTGCAGACCTCTCAGTGCCTCCTGTTCCAAGGGCCAGTACTGGACACAACATTGAATCATGCCTACCCTCCTTCTCAGAGGATTCAGGACATTCAGGCTATGAATCCAATGTTTCAGGATGGAGTGGTTGGTTAAGTCCTAATGGTCCTATGCCTGCTTGATCTCTTCACTTCCAGTATTCTGCTGGTCACTCATGCAGGTTGGCACATGAGGGCTCTCCAGTGGTGCGTCCGCAAACAGTGGTTTCAACACAATGGGGATCTCAATGGATCCATTACAGTCTCCAGAGACACTGCAGAAGATGTTCGGTGGTAGAGTGTGGATGGCAACCTATGGCAAGGGATGTGGTACATCAAAAAAAAGGGAGGAGTAGGGTTGTACCTTCTCTGCAGAGAGGCTCTACGATTCCGGTCCTGGGCTCAGGACCATCGATTTGCATAGTAGTAGTAAACCATTTAGCTGGAGTTCTCAACATACATGCAAACAGTCTCAGCCAGCAATTTTCAGCTAACCACGAGTGGAGTCTCCATTCGGATGTGGTTCTTCACGTCTTTCCTGTGGGGAACGCCTCAGATAGACCTGATTGCAACTCACAAGAACATGCACTGCCCATCGTTCTGCAGCCTCCAGTATCCAATGCAGGGAGCATTGGAAGTCGTGTTTCAGTTGAGCTGGAGCAACCGGCTGCTTCACACGATTCATTACATACCCTTGATTCCCTGGGTTCTGAGGAAGATTCGACAAGACTGGGCCCAAGTCATATTAATTGCCCCAGATTGGCCAAGAAGGGTGTGAGACATGGACCTCCTTCAACTCTCACTGTGAAACCACTTCGTCTCCCTCACAGGGCATACCTCCTCTTGCAGTTGCAGGGGCAGGTTCTACACCCCCACCTCCAGAGCCTGCACCTACATGCCTGGAGATTGAACTGGGCAATCTGAGTTTGTTTTCTCTCCCCTTGAAGTGGTGGATGTTATATTATCAGCCAGGCAACCCTTCACCAAAACTGTCCATGCTGGTAGATAGGCCACATTTTTTAAATGGTGTGAGGAGAGTCACATTTATCGTTTAAAGGACCATTTGTCTAATGTTTTACAGTTTGCTCTCTCCTTGGCACAGCAAGGCTGTGCAGTTGCAACAGTGAAGGGTTATCTGTTTGCACTGTTAGCATTTATTTGTTTACCTTACCAAGCCTCTTTATTTAAGTCCCTTATAGTTCAAAGGTTTCTTAAGGGTTTGACTAATAGGTTTCTTGCCACTCCGTTTATAATGCCTCAGTGGGATTTAAATTTTGTTTTAATGTACCTGATGGGTACACCATTTGAACCATTACACAGTTGCCAGTTGAAGCTTCTTATGTTTAAAACTTTTTTCTCATAGCAATCACGGTATCTATCTGTGGATTCCTCACGGTCCCCCCTGCCTCCCCATGGCCCGTCACGTTATGAGAATTAAATTGTTTGTATATATTGTATATATGTATTTCTGGAAAATTCTATATTCAGAATACATGTTTATATAGGGGTGTATGCATATATCAAGATTTTTGTATTAGGTTTGCACATGTGGTGCTTGTCATGTTGGTGTTCTCCTGTTCGTCTCGAAGGCATGGTAAAAAAAAGTGGATGAAACTGATGTCAGCAAGCTGGCGAGGACTTCTTACGGCTCTGATGACAGACAGAGTTGCGTGCAGAGCCGTTCCATCGTGACGTCCTTGTTGATGTGGAGAGCTAGAAAGAAAAGATTTCTGTTGAATGCTGGCACATTGGGAGTATTCAAAAGGTGAGGAATCCACAAGTAGATACTGTATCCACCAGAAAAAAAAGTGTTACTGAAGGTAAGTAACTTGTTATTTTTGTCTATACACTGACTGACTAGCCTAAAGTAGTCAATCTAGGCTATGAAGTCAGGTCTGTGGCTTATACCTTCTGGGCCTTCACTACATGAAGTTGAGAGTTTGCAAATCCCTTAAAATGGCCAGATTGTAATCAATGTGCACAATTATAGCTATCCGCTGTTTTAGAAGAAATGCTAACATAAAACAGGCAACATTGAACATACGCATGACTGAACTTTTTCAGGTAAATGCATTTAGTACTTTCATGGTGTGTGTTGTGAATATTGAAGCATATGATTTGATATTCCATGATGACTACATTTTCAAATAACTGTCTTTATACACATGTGCGTGTTCATGTTCAAAAATCGTGTTCACCCGTTCCACCCCACCTCACCTCTTACCTTTCCAGAGAAAATTCTGGAAAATGTTATATTGAGTCTCAAAGTGAAGGTTTCAGAGCTCTCCTGGGCAGCCAGGGAGCAGTGAATCACGGTCGTAGGAGCCATGAGCACAAATGCGTTTCTTCTGTTAATTGAGTGATTGAGGAACGGACTGTTTCACTGAATAAATTAGTAAGTAATTGGGCCAAAAGGTTAGTGGGTGCATCAGTAACCTTTTAGAGAAATACAGATTGGTTCACCTACAGATGTTGGACCCAGGCATGTCAATCGTTTAATGCCAGGAGCTGCTCAGAGAAAATGATTTGCCTGCAATACTTTCCCTGAATAGGGTTCGTTGTGTGGCAACATGGAGAGAGAATTGTAATTGCCTCCTTCTTGTTTGTGTTCAGTAGTTTAACATCATTCATTCCTTTTTTGAAACATCTACCATGGCATTCTACATTTCTAAGATGGGAATGTAAACATGTAAAAAAAATATATATATATATATATATATATATATATATATATATATATATATATATATATATATATATATGTGTGTGTAGGCTGTTCACTGCAAAATATAATGACCCACGGGCCATAATGAACTGCGTAAAATAACTTTTACATCAAATAACCTTGTAGTAACCTTAGATTTTTTATTTCAGGGACTGCTCGTTGCGACTATATTCTGCTTTTTCAATGGAGAGGTAAGAATTTACAGGCATGGCACAAACATATCTTGTTTCACAGCTTTATTTTAAGCCGACAAAGCTCATGTTGAACAAATTAGTTCCCAGCAAGAATGTACGTGTAAGAAGATTATTGACAACTAAGAAGTGCACTATCACGTCCGCAAGTCATATGTTTGCTATTTTATTGTAAACTGTACTAAACTTTGCAACTAGTCATATTGGCCCTATTTATGCAATGGATTGAAGCAGCTTCTCAAATGTAGCGTCCTTAAAACGTTCAATTGTAAAGAACAAATGTAAACACATTTATTTTCTACGCATTAGAGGCTTGTGTGGGAGTTTTGTTTTACCAATGTTCTTTTTCTCTGCGGAAGACTAATCCCTTGGTGAGATTAAGAGTTTCTGGTTCATTGTTGTAACTTTTGGGTAGTACAAGAACTGTACAAAATAGTTGAGAGCACATTTCCTTCCTGAGTTATAATATAAATAATAGAGAAAAAGGTGAATATTGACGTAGAAATATGATACTTTTGTATGATAATTCTTTTCAACCTTGAAATGTATTAACTCCTCAAGTTTCAAATTGTCCATACATATTTTAGTTTTATATTTATAATAGGAAAGGGGGCACTGAGATCATGCATTCCAAACATATCTATGCCATTTTAAGACGCTGATGCACCGTCCAGGTGTGACTAGAAGCAGCTTTCCCTGCATCTTATGGCTGCTCTTCTCCATTCGAAGAAGGGGGACAAAAGATTCTCCTTCAGCAATTTGCTAATTTTTACTCACAGGTTGATCAGCCCACAATCATTAGTCATTTTCAGTGTGCACCTTCAATGACTCACTGTTAAAGTCTTTCCTCGACTTACCTTTGCAGTTTTGTGAAATTGACAACTTTTTTGCATTAAGAGTATTTAGATGCTGTCTGCATCCTTGTCTGCCAATGTGTGCTGTGTATACAAACATTATAACAAAATGATTCAGACTCACACCCATCAGTCATTGTTTGACTAATTTCAGCTTGTTTTAAAATTTTTGCTCTAAGTTTGAAAAAAAGATATATGTTTTGATAACAGCAATGTGTTGGCAGACTCTAGTGCACTTAGCTAGTGAACAGTATGGTATTTCTGGAAGATGACTGCAGCAGGTGCAGAACGTGGTCTGATCAACCTTGCCTAGCTTGCATGCTTCCAATACTGTCTACTGTCTGACCTTAGGACATTTAAGAGAAATTACTGTCACTATGGAAACATTAAGTAAAATTGCTCTGCACCTCTCTGCACTGACTCAAATATATTACACAATTGACTAAGCCAAATGTCTATCGAAACAGAGGAAATAAGCTTCCCAAAACAAACTCCCTACTGTCAGCAACATTTAACTTGAAAAGAAATGTATTCCTTCTCGGCATGCTGCCTGTAGTTGTGTAACGGTCTAATGGTTCACCACTAGACAGTCCTGAATCCACTCCAGAAGACCAAAACTTGTTCCGGGAGGCAGGGTTGTTAAATAAAGGTGGAGGCAGCCAAGGGGGATTATTAGTCCCCTCCAGCTAACTGTAAGCAAGGTGTCAGTGTTGTTTTTTGGCACACTGTCAGAAGCAGAATAGCACACTGGCGACAAGGGATGGACTTGAACCCACATGTGCCTGCCAAGCAGGCCAACTGGTAAGGAGGTCCCTCAGTGCTGATAGCGCAACGGGAGTGGCGTGGCTGGCCAAACGAGGATCTATCAGATCTGAAAAAGGTCAGTCCCTGTGAGGTGACACCCTTCTGGTAGTGGATCGTGTCTGGCTGAGAGGAGCCGCTGGTCATTGCTTACGTGAAAGTGATAATTCCAGCAGAAAAGAAAAACAATTATAATATATTATTATATATATTATATATTATTAAGAAATTATAATTATAATATATTATTAAAGACATTTTGCACTACTAAATAAAAGAAAAACAGGTGATGATAAGACAGATTCACCTCTGGAATCTATAAGAAGTACGCAGGAGCAGACACAAGGTGCACACCACCACTGACTGCAACATGGGTGAGTCGGACCACAAGTACATGCGGTAGTACAGTGCAGCACACGTAGGCAGCAGATCATGACTTGTGGGAAACAGTACACCTGCAACAACCAACGCCAAGTACAACGGGCGCAGTAGTCATGGCAGATGAGCCAGACACCAGCAACTCACTAACCATGGGTAGGTCGCTCCCCCTGCCGCTGCAGCTCCTCCAAGTTCCCGAGTTCCTGTGTTCCTGAGACCCACCTAACAGTAAGTACCCCCCTCCTCCCAGCCCCTCGCCCTGCCCCGCGCCACTCACCTTCTCTCCTGCTCCTGCTTCTTTTCCTCCTCTCTGTCTCTTCCTCCTCGCTCCCCCTCTGCAATCTTCCTCTGTGTTCTTCTGTTCTTCTCTTCTGTTCTTCTGTTCTTCCCTTCTGTTCTTCTGTGTTCTTCCGGTCTTCTGTGTTCTTCTTCTCTGTTCTTCTCGGTGCTTCTGTGTTGTTCTTCTCTGTTCTTCTCTGTTCTTCTCCTCTTCCGATCTTCTGTTCTTCTGTTCTTCTGTTCTTCTGTTCTTCTGTTCTTCTGTCTTCTGTTCTTCTGGTCTTCTGTCTTCTGCTCTTCCGTCTTCTGTTCTTCTGTCTTCTGTTCTTCTGTCTTCTGTTCTCCTGTCTTCGGCTCTTCTACCTCCTCCGTCTTCTTCCCCCGAGCCTGCCCTCCTGCTCCTTCCTCATCCCCCTCCCTCACTCGCCTCCCCCTCTCTCACCCCTAGCTAACCCGTTCGCTATCTACCTCCCTCACTCCTCCTATCTTCCTATCTCTCTAGCTCCCTATCTCACTATCTAACTCCCCCACTCTCCACCTCCTCCTACCTACCTATCTGTCTATCTATCTATTTCCCTATCTATCGACTTCTCTATCTATTTTCTCTATCTATTTCTCTATCTCTCCCCACTCCCGCCACCCCCTCTACTACCTATCTCCCTATCCTCTCACTCTACCTCTCTCCCTCACCCACCTCTACAACCCCCCCTCCCCTATCTTCACAACCCTACTCCTATCTCTCTCCCTAATCTCCAAACCTCCTAACACTCACCCTCCTCCACCCTAAACCCCCTCCCCCAGCTCCTCTCACTCTACCTGTCCCCCCCCTCCCTCGCGCTTTCCCGCCGCGACCTCCTGCACGCCCCCGCCCCCCAGCTCCCAATTGCCCCCAGCTGACCCCTCCCCCCCCCCTCCTACCTCTTATGGCGGCCGCTGCGCGACAGTGGTAGCGACCCTTGACCCAAGGGTAGGTCGCTCCCGCTGCCGCTGCAGCTCCTCCAAGTTCCCGAGTTCCTGTGTTCCTGAGACCCACCTAACTGTAAGTACCCCCCTCCTCCCAGCCCCTCGCCCTGCCCCGCGCCACTCACCTTCTCTCCTGCTCCTGCTTCTTTTCCTCCTCTCTGTCTCTTCCTCCTCGCTCCCCCTCTGCAATCTTCTTCTGTGTTCTTCTGTTCTTCTCTTCTGTTCTTCTGTTCTTCCCTTCTGTTCTTCTGTGTTCTTCCGGTCTTCTGTGTTCTTCTTCTCTGTTCTTCTCGGTGCTTCTGTGTTGTTCTTCTCTGTTCTTCTCTGTTCTTCTCTGTTCTTCTCCTCTTCCGATCTTCTGTTCTTCTGTTCTTCTGTTCTTCTGTTCTTCTGTCTTCTGTTCTTCTGGTCTTCTGTCTTCTGCTCTTCCGTCTTCTGTTCTTCTGTCTTCTGTTCTTCTGTCTTCTGTTCTCCTGTCTTCGGCTCTTCTACCTCCTCCGTCTTCTTCCCCCGAGCCTGCCCTCCTGCTCCTTCCTCATCCCCCTCCCTCACTCGCCTCCCCCTCTCTCACCCCTAGCTAACCCGTTCGCTATCTACCTCCCTCACTCCTCCTATCTTCCTATCTCTCTAGCTCCCTATCTCACTATCTAACTCCCCCACTCTCCACCTCCTCCTACCTACCTATCTGTCTATCTATCTATTTCCCTATCTATCGACTTCTCTATCTATTTTCTCTATCTATTTCTCTATCTCTCCCCCCCTCCCGCCACCCTCTCTACTACCTATCTCCCTATCCTCTCACTCTACCTCTCTCCCTCACCCACCTCTACAACCCCCCCTCCCCTATCTTCACAACCCTACTCCTATCTCTCTCCCTAATCTCCAAACCTCCTAACACTCACCCTCCTCCACCCTAAACCCCCTCCCCCAGCTCCTCTCACTCTACCTGTCCCCCCCCTCCCTCGCGCTTTCCCGCCGCGACCTCCTGCACGCCCCCGCCCCCCAGCTCCCATTCGCCCCCAGCTGACCCCTCCCCCCCCTCCTACCTCTTATGGCGCCCGTCCGCGCCTGGCCCGCGCCCAGCGCCACGACCCCTGGTCCCCAGCTCCCCCAAGCCCCGCTGATCCGCTACGACCCCACCACCCTCCACGCCCTCAACCCAGGGCGCTCCAAAACCTGCTTCCTAGCTCACCCCAAACGCACCCATGGACCCTTCGCCTGCAACTCCTGCAAACGCATCTTCCACCACGCAACTACCACGACCACAAGCCCACGCGCCATCAACCACCTCAAGTGCATCCTGATCAACGCTCGTTCCGTCCACAAGCACGCCGTTGAACTTTGGGACCTCCTGGACTCCACAGCCCCGGACGTCGCCTTCATCACGGAGACATGGATGAACGCCTCCTCTGCTCCAGACATCGCTACCCGCCATCCCCGAAGGCTACAAGATCTCCAGAAAAGACCGCACCAACCAAGTAGGAGGAGGTGTCGCCATCATCTTCAAAGACTCCATCAGCGTCACCACCTCCACCGAAGACCCCCCCCTCGCCGCTGAACACCTGCATTTTCAGATTCGCACCGACCCAAGGACCACCCTCAGAGGATCCCTCGTCTACCGTCCTCCCGGACCTCGCGCCTCTTTCAGCGACGCCATCGCCGACTTCATCTCCCCGCACGCCCTCGCCTCACCGGACTACATCCTCCTAGGCGACCTCAACTTCCATCTGGAACAAAACAACGACCCCAACACCACCACCCTGCTCGACAACCTCGCCAAACTCGGCCTCAAACAACTGGTGAACACCGCCACCCACATCGCCGGACACACGCTCGACCCTATCTTCTCCGCCAGCAAACACATCTTCTTCAGCCACACCTCTGCCCTACACTGGACCGACCACAGCTGCGTCCACTTCACATTCCGACGCGAGACCTCCCACCTCCGCACTCAACCCACCCCTCGTCGACAGTGGAACAAGATCCCTGAAGAGCAACTCTTCTCCGCTCTCGCCGCCAACCAACCCACCCTCACCACCGACCCCAACGACGCAGCTCTCAACCTCACAAACTGGATCTCCAACTGCGCTGACAACCTTGCTCCCCTCAAACGCACGCATCGACAGACCAACACCAAAAAACCACTCTGGTTCTCTGACACCCTCAAAGAATCAAAGAAAACTTGTCGTGCCCTTGAGAAGGCCTGGCGCAAGGACCACACCGCGGACAACATGACCGCCCTCAAGAACGCTACACGCGAACACCACCACCTGATCCGCACTGCCAAAAGGAACTTTTTCACCGACAGACTAGACAAAAACAGCCACAACAGCAGAGAACTCTTCAGCATCGTCAAAGAGTTCTCCAACCCCAGCGCCAGCGCCAACGCCGTCACGCCCTCACAGGATTTGTGCGAATCCCTCGCCACTTTCTTCCATCGCAAGATCAGCGACCTCCACGACAGCTTCGGACACCAGACCCAACCATACACCACTGAACCCGCTTCCCCGGACATCACCCTCAACAACTGGACCCACATCAACACGGAAGAAACCAAATCCATCATGAACTCTATCCACTCCGGCGCACCTTCGGACCCCTGCCCGCACTTCATCTTTAACAAAGCCGACGACATCATCGCCCCGCACCTCCAGACCGTCATCAACTCTTCTTTTTCTTCTGCTACCTTCTTCGAATGCTGGAAGCACGCTGAAGTCAACGCCCTACTAAAGAAACCTACGGCTGACCCAAGCGACCTGAAAAACTTCCGCCCCATCTCTCTTCTACCTTTCCCAGCCAAGGTAATAGAAAAGACCGTCAACAAACAGCTGACCACCTTCCTGGAAGACAACAACCTGCTCGACCCTTCACAAACCGGATTCCGAACCAACCACAGCACGGAAACCGCCCTCATCTCAGTCACAGACGACATCAGAACCCTGATGGACAACGGTGAAACAGTCGCCCTCATTCTCCTCGACCTCTCGGCTGCCTTTGACACCGTCCGTCACCGCACCCTAATCACCCGCCTACGCTCCACCGGGATCCAAGGCCAGGCCCTGGACTGGATCGCCTCCTTCCTCGCTAACCGCTCCCAAAGAGTTTACCTCCCTCCGTTTCGCTCAGAACCCACCAAGATCATCTGCGGCGTACCTCAAGGCTCATCGCTCAGCCCGACACTCTTCAATGTCTACATGAGCCCCCTCGCCGACATCGTACGCAAGCACGACATCATCATCACCTCCTACGCCGACGACACCCAACTTGTACTCTCCCTCACCAAGGACCCCGCCAGCGCCAAGACCAACCTACAAGAGGGTATGAAGGACGTCGCAGATTGGATGAGGCTCAGCCGCCTAAAGCTGAACTCTGAAAAAACGGAAGTCCTCATCCTCGGCAACACCCCGTCCGCCTGGGACGACTCCTGGTGGCCCACGGCCCTCGGCACCGCACCGACCCCCGCAGACCACGCCCGCAACCTCGGCTTCATCTTGGACCCTCTTCTCACCATGACCAAGCAAGTCAACGCCGTGTCCTCCGCCTGCTTCCTCACTCTCCGCATGCTCCGCAAGATCTTCCGCTGGATCCCCGCCGACACCAGAAAAACCGTGACCCACGCCCTTGTCACGAGTCGCCTGGACTACGGCAACACCCTCTACGCCGGGACCACCGCCAAACTCCAAAACCGCCTGCAACGCATCCAAAACGCCTCGGCCCGCCTCATCCTCGACGTACCCCGCAACAGCCACATCTCCGCACACCTGAGACACCTGCATTGGCTCCCAGTCAGCAAAAGGATCACCTTCCGTCTTCTCACCCACGCACACAAAGCCCTCCACAACAAGGGACCGGAATACCTCAACAGACGCCTCAGCTTCTACGTCCCCACCCGCCCCCTCCGCTCCGCTGGCCTCGCACTTGCTGCCGTCCCTCGCACCCGCCGCTCCACGGCGGGTGGGAGATCTTTCTCCTTCCTGGCGGCCAAGACCTGGAACTCCCTCCCCACCAGCCTCAGGACCACCCAGGACCACTCCGCTTTCCGGAGACTCCTAAAGACTTGGCTGTTCGAGCAGCGATAACCCCCCCTTTCCCCCCTAGCGCCTTGAGACCCGCACGGGTGAGTAGCGCGCTTTATAAATGTTAATGATTTGATTTGATTTGATGGCAACATTGCATGGTAGGTGCTCTCACGTCACTTAGTGAGTTAGCAGATCCCGCCACAGCATCGCCCAGATGGAAAGTGTAGGTCAGGCACCTGGAAAACTATTTGGTGGCCACCCACGAGAGGGACAGTGCGGTCAAGACATCCCTACTTCTCCATTTTGCGGAGGACAAAATATATAAACTCTTTAGACACCTGATGAACACAGGTGCCTACGACGACTATGATGCTGCAGTTAGGGCCCTGAATGCGCACTTCGACCCACAATTGAACTCTGATTTTGAACGATTCAAACTACGGCAGGTGCAGCAGAGAGAGGGTGAAAATATTGATCAGTTTTATGCCTGACTCTGTGAGCTGGCAAGCATATGCACCGAAGATGATCAACAGAGGGAGGTATGAGCTGAAATTATACAGGGATGCAGGAACAAGACACTGAGACAGCCCAATATCACGTTTGACGAAATCCTCGTCATGGCACGATCCCATGACCTCTCTGCAGCCAGAGCCGCCAAGATGGATGTGGCGATGTCACACCTGACAGAGAAACCCACGGCAGTCAAAACTTAACGTGCAGATTCAGTGCAGACGCATCCAATGAGGAGGAAGCAGAGATAGTATGTCCCCGTTAAGAGAGGGAGTCAGTGTGATTATTGCGTAAGGGATGAACACAATCCAAGATACTGTCCGGCTCAAGGGAGGACATGCTCCAATTGTGGGAGACTCAATCATTTTGCTGCCATCTGCAAAGGAGGTGCAAGAAGAAGAGAAATGAGAGGGAGACGCCCACCCATGCAAGTGGTAAAGCAACTGTCGCTAGATGACACTGTGAGGTGCTCGCCACACACAATCACGCCACGCCCTGGAAGACTCCTCCCCGAGGAGGAAAATGGAGAGGAAGAAGAGGTGTTTCTGATATCATTTACAAACGACTTAAAGAAACACAGGTGGCCGCAGCCCATGTTCATGATCCATGTGGCTGAATCTACCATCAAAGCTCTTATTGATACAGGTGCATCAGTGAATGTGATGGGGATCCAACAATACTGCCACCTCCAGCCTCGTCCACTACTAGTCACCTCGAGTACAAGGATATTCACATATGAGAGCCGCACACCTCTGCCTCCTAAAGGGTGCATGACCGTGAAGGTTTGGGTAGAGGGCCGGGAAATCAACTCAATCGTCCATATAGTCAAAAGGGAAGCAGACACCCACCTTGGCAGTCAAGAGGTGGTCTTGTTTGTCAAGAGCATAAGGACATGCCAAGCGGATGAGTTATTGAGACAATTGCCAGAGTTGTTCACTGGTCTTGGCTGCCACAAGGCACCCCCAGCATATTGACAAGGCTGTGAAGCCAATTGCCCTAAGACACAGGAGGATACCATTTCATCTCTGACTGCTAGTGGAACATGAGCTGGCTAACCTAGAAGACCAAGGAGTCATCGAGAAAGTGTCCGGGCCCACACCGTGGGTGTCACCCATCAAATCAAATCAAATCATTAACATTTATAAAGCGCGCTACTCACCCGTGCGGGTCTCAAGGCGCTAGGGGGGAAAGGGGGAGTTATCGCTGCTCGAACAGCCAAGTCTTTAGGAGTCTCCGGAAAGCGGAGTGGTCCTGGGTGGTCCTGAGGCTGGTGGGGAGGGAGTTCCAGGTCTTGGCCGCCAGGAAGGAGAAAGATCTCCCACCCGCCGTGGAGCGGCGGGTGCGAGGGACGGCAGCAAGTGCGAGGCCAGTGGAGCGGAGGGGGCGGGTGGGGACGTAGAAGCTGAGGCGTCTGTTGAGGTATTCCGGTCCCTTGTTGTGGAGGGCTTTGTGTGCGTGGGTGAGAAGACGGAAGGTGATCCTTTTGCTGACTGGGAGCCAATGCAGGTGTCTCAGGTGTGCGGAGATGTGGCTGTTGCGGGGTACGTCGAGGATGAGGCGGGCTGAGGCGTTTTGGATGCGTTGCAGGCGGTTTTGGAGTTTGGCTGTGGTCCCGGCGTAGAGGGTGTTGCCGTAGTCCAGGCGGCTCGTGACGAGGGCGTGGGTCACGGTTTTTCTGGTGTCGGCGGGGATCCAGCGGAAGATCTTACGGAGCATGCGGAGAGTGAGGAAGCAGGCGGAGGACACGGCGTTGACTTGCTTGGTCATGGTGAGAAGAGGGTCCAAGATGAAGCCGAGGTTGCGGGCGTGGTCTGCGGGGGTCGGTGCGGTGCCGAGGGCCGTGGGCCACCAGGAGTCGTCCCAGGCGGACGGGGTGTTGCCGAGGATGAGGACTTCCGTTTTTTCAGAGTTCAGCTTTAGGCGGCTGAGCCTCATCCAATCTGCGACGTCCTTCATACCCTCTTGTAGGTTGGTCTTGGCGCTGGCGGGGTCCTTGGTGAGGGAGAGTACAAGTTGGGTGTCGTCGGCGTAGGAGGTGATGATGATGTCGTGCTTGCGTACGATGTCGGCGAGGGGGCTCATGTAGACATTGAAGAGTGTCGGGCTGAGCGATGAGCCTTGAGGTACGCCGCAGATGATCTTGGTGGGTTCTGAGCGAAACGGAGGGAGGTAAACTCTTTGGGAGCGGTTAGCGAGGAAGGAGGCGATCCAGTCCAGGGCCTGGCCTTGGATCCCGGTGGAGCGTAGGCGGGTGATTAGGGTGCGGTGACAGACGGTGTCAAAGGCAGCCGAGAGGTCGAGGAGAATGAGGGCGACTGTTTCACCGTTGTCCATCAGGGTTCTGATGTCGTCTGTGACTGAGATGAGGGCGGTTTCCGTGCTGTGGTTGGTTCGGAATCCGGTTTGTGAAGGGTCGAGCAGGTTGTTGTCTTCCAGGAAGGTGGTCAGCTGTTTGTTGACGGTCTTTTCTATTACCTTGGCTGGGAAAGGTAGAAGAGAGATGGGGCGGAAGTTTTTCAGGTCGCTTGGGTCAGCCGTAGGTTTCTTTAGTAGGGCGTTGACTTCAGCGTGCTTCCAGCATTCGGGGAAGGTAGCAGAAGAAAAAGAAGAGTTGATGACGGTCTGGAGGTGCGGGGCGATGATGTCGTCGGCTTTGTTAAAGATGAAGTGCGGGCAGGGGTCCGAAGGGGCGCCGGAGTGGATAGAGTTCATGATGGATTTGGTTTCTTCCGTGTTGATGTGGGTCCAGTTGTTGAGGGTGATGTCCGGGGAAGCGGGTTCAGTGGTGTATGGTTGGGTCTGGTGTCCGAAGCTGTCGTGGAGGTCGCTGATCTTGCGATGGAAGAAAGTGGCGAGGGATTCGCACAAATCCTGTGAGGGCGTGACGGCGTTGGCGCTGGCGCTGGGGTTGGAGAACTCTTTGACGATGCTGAAGAGTTCTCTGCTGTTGTGGCTGTTTTTGTCTAGTCTGTCGGTGAAAAAGTTCCTTTTGGCAGTGCGGATCAGGTGGTGGTGTTCGCGTGTAGCGTTCTTGAGGGCGGTCATGTTGTCAGCGGTGTGGTCCTTGCGCCAGGCCTTCTCAAGGGCACGACAAGTTTTCTTTGATTCTTTGAGGGTGTCAGAGAACCAGAGAGGTTTTTTGGTGTTGGTCTGTCGATGCGTGCGTTTGAGGGGAGCAAGGTTGTCAGCGCAGTTGGAGATCCAGTTTGTGAGGTTGAGAGCTGCGTCGTTGGGGTCGGTGGTGAGGGTTGGTTGGTTGGCGGCGAGAGCGGAGAAGAGTTGCTCTTCAGGGATCTTGTTCCACTGTCGATGAGGGATGGGTTGAGTGCGGAGGTGGGAGGTCTCGCGTCGGAATGTGAAGTGGACGCAGCTGTGGTCGGTCCAGTGTAGGGCAGAGGTGTGGCTGAAGAAGACGTGTTTGCTGGCGGAGAAGATAGGGTCGAGCGTGTGTCCGACGATGTGGGTGGCGGTGTTCACCAGTTGTTTGAGGCCGAGGTTGGCGAGGTTGTCGAGCAGGGTGGTGGTGTTGGGGTCGTTGTTTTGTTCCAGGTGGAAGTTGAGGTCGCCTAGGAGGATGTAGTCCGGTGAGGCGAGGGCGTGCGGGGAGATGAAGTCGGCGATGGCGTCGCTGAAAGAGGCGCGAGGTCCGGGAGGACGGTAGACGAGGGATCCTCTGAGGGTGGTCCTTGGGTCGGTGCGAATCTGAAAATGCAGGTGTTCAGCGGCGAGGGGGGGGTCTTCGGTGGAGGTGGTGACGCTGATGGAGTCTTTGAAGATGATTGCGACACCTCCTCCTACTTGGTTGGTGCAGTCTTTTCTGGAGATCTTGTAGCCTTCGGGGATGGCGGTAGCGATGTCTGGAGCAGAGGAGGCGTTCATCCATGTCTCCGTGATGAAGGCGACGTCCGGGGCTGTGGAGTCCAGGAGGTCCCAAAGTTCAACGGCGTGCTTGTGGACGGAACGAGCGTTGATCAGGATGCACTTGAGGTGGTTGATGGCGCGTGGGCTTGTGGTCGTGGTAGTTGCGTGGTGGAAGATGCGTTTGCAGGAGTTGCAGGCGAAGGGTCCATGGGTGCGTTTGGGGTGAGCTAGGAAGCAGGTTTTGGAGCGCCCTGGGTTGAGGGCGTGGAGGGTGGTGGGGTCGTAGCGGATCAGCGGGGCTTGGGGGAGCTGGGGACCAGGGGTCGTGGCGCTGGGCGCGGGCCAGGCGCGGACGGGCGCAGACGGGCTTGCCTCTGGCGCGCCAGCGGCGCGCCAGCGGCGTGCCCGCTGCGCGCGCCCGCTGCGCAGTTGCGCAGCGGCCGCCATAAGAGGTAGGAGGGGGGGGAGGGGTCAGCTGGGGGCGAATGGGAGCTGGGGGGCGGGGGCGTGCAGGAGGTCGCGGCGGGAAAGCGTGAGGGAGGGGTGGGACAGGTAGAGTGAGAGGAGCTGGGGGAGGGGGATTAGGGTGGAGGAGGGTGAGTGTTAGGAGGTTTGGAGATTAGGGAGAGAGATAGGAGTAGGGTTGTGAAGATAGGGGAGGGGGGGTTGTAGAGGTGGGTGAGGGAGAGAGGTAGAGTGAGAGGATAGGGAGATAGGTAGTAGAGGGGGTGGCGGGAGGGGGGGAGAGATAGAGAAATAGATAGAGAAAATAGATAGAGAAGTCGATAGATAGGGAAATAGATAGATAGACAGATAGGTAGGTAGGAGGAGGTGGGGAGTGGGGGAGTTAGATAGTGAGATAGGGAGCTAGAGAGATAGGAAGATAGGAGGAGTGAGGGAGGTAGATAGCGAACGGGTTAGCTAGGGGTGAGAGAGGGGGAGGCGAGTGAGGGAGGGGGATGAGGAAGGAGCAGGAGGGCAGGCTCGGGGGAAGAAGACGGAGGAGGTAGAAGAGCCGAAGACAGGAGAACAGAAGACAGAAGAACAGAAGACAGAAGAACAGAAGACCGGAAGAGCAGAAGACAGAAGAACAGAAGAACAGAAGAACAGAAGACCGGAAGAGCAGAAGACAGAAGAACAGAAGACCGGAAGAGCAGAAGACAGAAGAACAGAAGAACAGAAGAACAGAAGACAGAAGAACAGAAGACCGGAAGAGCAGAAGACAGAAGAACAGAAGACCGGAAGAGCAGAAGAACAGAAGAACAGAAGAACAGAAGAACAGAAGAACAGAAGACAGAAGCACAGAAGATCGGAAGAGCAGAAGAACAGAGAAGAACAGAGAAGAACAGAGAAGAACACAGAAGAACCGAGAAGAAGAACACAGAAGCACCGAGAAGAACAGAGAAGAAGAACACAGAAGACCGGAAGAACACAGAAGAACAGAAGGGAAGAACAGAAGAACAGAAGAGAAGAACAGAAGAACACAGAAGAAGATTGCAGAGGGGGAGCGAGGAGGAAGAGACAGAGAGGAGGAAAAGAAGCAGGAGCAGGAGAGAAGGTGAGTGGCGCGGGGCAGGGCGAGGGGCTGGGAGGAGGGGGGTACTTACAGTTAGGTGGGTCTCAGGAACACAGGAACTCGGGAACTTGGAGGAGCTGCAGCGGCAGGGGGAGCGACCTACCCTTGGGTCAAGGGTCGCTACCACTGTCGCGCAGCGGCCGCCATAAGAGGTAGGAGGGGGGGGGGAGGGGTCAGCTGGGGGCGAATGGGAGCTGGGGGGCGGGGGCGTGCAGGAGGTCGCGGCGGGAAAGCGCGAGGGAGGGGGGGGGACAGGTAGAGTGAGAGGAGCTGGGGGATGGGGTTTAGGGTGGAGGAGGGTGAGTGTTAGGAGGTTTGGAGATTAGGGAGAGAGATAGGAGTAGGGTTGTGAAGATAGGGGAGGGGGGGTTGTAGAGGTGGGAGAGGGAGAGAGGTAGAGTGAGAGGATAGGGAGATAGGTAGTAGAGGGGGTGGCGGGAGGGGGGGAGAGATAGAGAAATAGATAGAGAAAATAGATAGAGAAGTCGATAGATAGGGAAATAGATAGATAGACAGATAGGTAGGTAGGAGGAGGTGGAGAGTGGGGGAGTTAGATAGTGAGATAGGGAGCTAGAGAGATAGGAAGATAGGAGGAGTGAGGGAGGTAGATAGCGAACGGGTTAGCTAGGGGTGAGAGAGGGGGAGGCGAGTGAGGGAGGGGGATGAGGAAGGAGCAGGAGGGCAGGCTCGGGGGAAGAAGACGGAGGAGGTAGAAGAGCCGAAGACAGGAGAACAGAAGACAGAAGAACAGAAGACAGAAGAACAGAAGACCGGAAGAGCAGAAGACAGAAGAACAGAAGAACAGAAGAACAGAAGACCGGAAGAGCAGAAGACAGAAGAACAGAAGAACAGAAGAACAGAAGACCGGAAGAGCAGAAGACAGAAGAACAGAAGAACAGAAGAACAGAAGACCGGAAGAGCAGAAGAACAGAAGAACAGAAGAACAGAAGACAGAAGCACAGAAGATCGGAAGAGCAGAAGAACAGAGAAGAACAGAGAAGAACAGAGAAGAACACAGAAGAACCGAGAAGAAGAACACAGAAGCACCGAGAAGAACAGAGAAGAAGAACACAGAAGACCGGAAGAACACAGAAGAACAGAAGGGAAGAACAGAAGAACAGAAGAGAAGAACAGAAGAACACAGAAGAAGATTGCAGAGGGGGAGCGAGGAGGAAGAGACAGAGAGGAGGAAAAGAAGCAGGAGCAGGAGAGAAGGTGAGTGGCGCGGGGCAGGGCGAGGGGCTGGGAGGAGGGGGGTACTTACAGTTAGGTGGGTCTCAGGAACACAGGAACTCGGGAACTTGGAGGAGCTGCAGCGGCAGGGGGAGCGACCACCCATGGTGATAACGGAAAAGCCGAAGCAGCCCAGAAAGATCTGGCTCTGTATTGACATGCAACTTCCTAACCAGGCCATCAGGAGGGAGAGCCCCCACCATAGATGACATCATCATGGACCTCAAAGGCTCTAAGTGGTTCTCTAAATTAGACCTGAACGCAGGATACCACCAATTGAGTCTGGTGGAGGTTCTCAATGCACCTTGGGTTACGAAGGTACAAACTCTTGAGCTTCGGTATATCATCTGCGGCCAAAGTGTTCCAGAACGCCATTCACATCAGTGAAGATATACTAATTTATTCTGCTAAGGCCGAGGACCACCATCGACATTTGAAGGCAACCCTCCAACGTCTGTCAGATCATGGGCTCACCCTCCATAAAGACAAGAGCGCTTTCTTCTAAACGTCAATCAAATTCTTTGGGTACATGTTTAACCAAGAAGGGATCAAAGTAGACCAAAGAAAATCCAATGCCATCAGACAGGCCCTGCCCCGCAAACCGTGACAGAAGTGCAGAGCTTTCTAGGGATGGTGACCTATTGTGGCAGATTTATTCCCCAGCTGGCTACGCTGTCAGAGCCACTCAGAGCCCTCACAAAAGCGGACGTCTCCTGGACATGGGGAACCCGAGAGGAGCAAGCGTTCCAGACTCTCAAAGAGGCTCTATTGAGTGAGGCCACCATGGCCTACTTCGACCCCAAAAAGAAAACAGAGCTGGTTGTGGACGTGAGCCCTGTTGGGCTTAGCGCAGTCTTTGCCCAAGAAAGTGAACGGCCAGGTGGGCCCCACTGGCGTATGCCAGCAAGGTGTTGACCTCAACCAAACAGTGCTACTCCCAGATTGAGAGAGAGCCCCTAGCTATTAAATGGGTGAGTGGTCACTTCCACCTTTACTTGCAGGGGAGGCCATCACTGACCACCTACCACTCGTCCCAGTGTTAAGGAGAACTGCACCACACCTGCCTCCCGGCATCGAAAGGTAGGCAATCCTGCTCCAACACTACTGCATGGAGGTGGTGTACCAGCCGGGAGCCACAAACCCTGCGGACTTCCTATCGAGAGACCTGTCAGATCAGGCCCAACCTACAGGTGGAGACGAGTACGACACAGAGGCGCATGTGCAAGCGCCAACTCATGTCAGTTGTCCCAAAGCTCTCAATACCCAATAGATCTCAGAGGCCACCCTGGAAGATGAGATGCTGCTGCGGGTCAAACAAGCATTGGAAGGTGGTGCGTGGCACCAGTTCCTCCAGAACACGAACAACTGGGCCGCAGCTGAAAGGGAGCGACTGACAAAGCTAAGGAGTGTCTTGAACGAACTAAGCTCGACATCAGATGGGCTCCTCCTACGGGGACATCGATTGGTCATTCCTCTCCAGTTACAACAGTGGATCATCCAGCTGGTGTATGAAGGACATCAAGGGATGACAAAAATGAAAGCATGAATGAGGGAAAAAGTGTGATTCCCTGGCATGGAGGGAGAAGTTGAACAATGTGTGCGACAATTCCCGGCCTGTCAGCTAACGACCATTCCTGCTGCTCCTGGCCCAATAATCACTGATGAGTCCTGCACCATCCCATGGTCGCAAGTCAGTCTAGACTTTGGGAGTTTCCCAGTTGGCAGGATCACCCTAGTCCTCATAGAGGGATACTTCATTGCATCATCAGCCTTCACCCATGCGGGTCTGGCCCTTGAGAAGATCCTTGCCCTGTTTGGTCCACCAGCTGAGATAAAGATCGACAATGGTTCTCCCACTCCAAGAAAGCGAGTTCCAAGAGCTGATAAAACGACTGGCATTAAACACCGGAAAATCACGTAGCAATGGCCCCAGGCTAATAGAGAAGTTGAGCGGTTTATGCGCACGCTCACTAAGGTTCTCAGTATTGCTGTTTTGGAAAGCAGTGACCCAGATCTCAGCCTTCATCAGTTCCTTCGGGAATACAGAGGGACCCCTCACTGCACCACCGGCCAGACTCCATGGTCACTGATGCTTGCTGGGCAGAGGCGAGACACCATCCCCACGCATCCTGGGTGGCAGCCTGCCCCCACCACCCAGGACAAGCCCAAGCTAGGAGGAAAGGAGTAAATGACAGGGCAAGCAAGAAAAGGCGTGCTGTATCAAGAGTCATTTGGAACGGTGATCATCAAGGACCAAAAACTCGGTTGGAAATTCCACACACCCTATGAGCTGGGGCTATGGACAGTAACTGCGATGTCTGTGACTGTGGTGTCCGCAGAGAAGGGGAGAAACTAGGTAACACAGAACATCTCCTGGTTTCGGAAGGCCACTTTTGAGGACAATTCAGATGTGCCGGATGGCAATGATTACCTCCAGGACTGGTCCAGAACTGGGGGTCGAGGACCAGGGAGTGAGAATGAGTTGCCGCTGGTTGCCGGACAGACTTCTCCAATGCAGCCAGTGACCAGAGGCTCTCTCCAGAGGGCCAGAGATTGTGAGAGCAGATCCGAATCAGGGAGGTATAATCTGAGGCCTAATCCCCTGCCCAGTCAATGACTAAAAGATTTTGTATGTAGTTTAACATTGTAGATATCTTAATCCTGTTAAGGAGGGATGTAATGTTGTGTAATAGTCTAGCGGTTTACCACTGGACTGTCCTGAATCTGCCCCGGAAGACCGGAACTCGTTTCGGGAGGGCGGGGTGTTAAATAAAGGTGGAGACGGCTGAGCTGGATTATTAGTCCCCTACGGCTGACTGTATGCAAAGTGTTTGTGTCGTTTTGCAAGGTGCGCAGCGAGTGCGTGCACTGCCAGAAGCAGAATAGTACACCTGTAAGTCGTGGGGAATATTATGAGGTGAGCAACAGAGAGACATCTGTGGACCATGTTATTCTGAGTATTGCTGGTGGTGAATGATTCAAGACTGAGCCCCCAAGTAGACCTTGCAGAGTGTTGGTGCAGATAGTCATATTCAAGGTTTCTAAATGATGGTGCAAGTCTAGAGAGGCATGCCAGTTTTCTGTTTGATGGTGCAATTATTAGCAAACCCGAAACTCGCTGAATGTGTGGAAATAAATATGTGTTCCAATAATTAGCTAGTTATGGTCTGCATTTTAGTATTCATTGTAGATTACTGAGCAATGAGGCAAAATTAAACATGCATATTTTCTACTGAGACATGTTGTAAATCTGGACATGCATTTAGGATTACTGAGTGATGGTTCAATTTTGATATTGCAACAAGTTTGAGCTAAGGTTATGGCGCATCCTGTGCAAACATGCTTGGGATTACAGCAGAAAAAACTTAACTCATTCTCTTATTCTTCCATTGATTGGCATACTCATGCAGTCAATACTCAACCCATTCTTCCAGCCATCCACTCCCTCACACATCCACTCAACCATTCCTTCCCCCAGACACTATTTTTTTCACCTTTTACACACCTTTACACACTCCTCCACCTATTCCTCAATCCATTCACCCAGTAGCTAGTCTTTCACTGCATTGTCTTACCAATTCAACCACCCATTTACTCTCTCAGCTGTCCATTCATTCATTCACCTCTTCAACGATCCATGCACTTAAAAGAATAACAGACTGATTGTCTTTGTTAGTAGTTACTTATCTTCAATAATGGGGAAATATCATCCCTGCTAATCAATTTTGTTAAACAAACATAGGAATGGTGTAGTTAGCAAATTGTTTCAATTGTTATGACTGTCAGAAACGTAGTATTGTGGTATGAAATGATGCCATTATCCCAATCTCTAGGACACTTTCCTAAATTTCTCAAAGAACTCTATGAAAATGTATTTATTCCCAAAACATTTCCAAACAGCCTTTCTATAGACTGTCAACACAATTGGAGGCAAGTGACATAGACAAGAGTAACCCTATGACCAGCCATGCTTGCATTCACATCACTGACATTTGACTAGTACTGACATGGTAATCACCTCTATTATTAGGAAATAATGTTTTGAAATGTTTTAGAAAGTGGGCAAATGACAATATATTATTTACAGTGAATGACGGCGTGCATTTTTTCTTTTTGTGCAGCAAAATCTTTCCAGGAACTTTTGAATGCACTCATGCCACTCATACGTTTTCATATTTTGAAGATAGATTTTCTAATACATAACATTAAGACATAGAAAAATAAAACTGATTATTTATATTATGCACGTTGGTCATGTTCTGTTACAGTTCTTGTCTCAATAGTGTGGCAAGCACATTGTGGGTAGCATGTTTGCCTCCATCTCAAGCAACGACACCAGCATCGTTTGATGCATGGAGCTTGAATGTTGTGGAACAGCCAACTCATACTGCGCTACTCAATTTTTGGGTGAACACTTTGAGCACTGGCTCCCAACGTCTATGCCGGTGGTTTAGGAGTGAAGGCCTGCCGATGCTAAAGTGCCTTGGCCCTTCTAAATGTGGAGGCTTGAAGAACATTTCTGAGTTTTGGGATTTAACCTCCATTCTCCAAAGAGTAAATGGAAGCATCTACTGCAATATTGATTCCTGGGAGGACTTCTTGTCACAGTGCTGTGCCCTGCTCATGCACTACCTGTTCAGACAAGCTAGAGGAAACAAGGCCTGAGACTGTCTGAAAAAGTTATGAATAGAAGATGGCCCAAGCAATGCCCGTGCACTATGCCATACGCGTGTTTGCCTTACACACCTACCACATTTGTTTGACAAACTAAAATTATTTTGCCAGTACATTTTCAGCTATGACGTGTATTAGGAGCATTCTTTTTAATTGTGTTTATACAAAGAAAATGCATGAACACTTGAATCCTATGGAGGAATCGAGGGATAGGAGGTTTCTGTGGGTATAATTCCTTCAGTGCACATACGATCACATGCGTGCACATACAATCTGGTCTTATGAAACCAAGAACTAGAATCATAACCTCATGCATGTTGTGTACACACTCATTTTACATACACCGGTCAGGAGTGTGTCCCATTTCAAGATACATATTTGGATTATTGAGTGCATCATTTTTATTGAATTCCAATACTTGTGCGCCACAAATCTTTTTAGGCTATTTGTTACACAAGTTATTTTTAAAAGGTTACTACATTCCTATCCTTAAGAACTCCAGTCTAGAATAGTGTGAATTGTGGCTTGCGCAGAGCAAAAACTCTGGTGAGATAATATTACTGGTTAGGCACTAAGGTAAATTTGCCTCTAACCTCAGAATCCCAGATGGAAACATTTCTAGCTAAATGTCAGAGTATTGGAGCTGCAATTTGTTGATTAGGGAGGATTCCGATGTATCTGTCCTATGAGTATTTTTGAGCAAAAATAATTGGGGTTTGTATTGTTGTATTATGGCATACGGTGGATTGTTAAGGAAAAAATGTAGAGCTGAGATAATGTAAGGGATTATGGAAGCTTTGTAAATTGAGAAGTAACACGCTCTGATCAGTTTTCAGGCTTCAAGTGAAAGGGATCCAAAGGAAAGCTAATGGATGAGTAATCTCTAAATTATTTTTATAAACTGAAATCGTACCAACTGATGGGTGGAACTATTGCTGGAATTTCTCTTTTGGAATGAACTCAATCTCTTATGCAAGGGAGAATTAGACATGTTGCTGACTAATTATAAGTTGGGAGAAGCTTGTGCTGGCCATTCCTTCAACTTTTTGTGAATTTAACGCTCTTATCCATTATTTGATCAGAAAAATATGTATTTTTTAAGATTCTCAGCACAACCTCTAACTAAAGGTAGTGTCACATTGCTGAAGCCCCAACAATACAATAGGAATTTCATGAAACCCACCATTAAAAAACCTATTTCACGGATGCAGGTTGTTAAACTCGAATGCAGCATTGTATAAGGAAAATACTTAGTGGTGCCAATTGAGTTTAGCTGCAGATCTCTACCTCTTATTGTATGCATTTCCTTGGCAATCCATGACAGGGTTAGGGAATTTGATTTAAATAAATGTTTGCAACTTTTATTAAGTTCCATTTGCAAATTAAGTTTGGCTCATTCGTCTTCTCAGACAAGACAAGAATAATACTCATAAAAGAGTGGTGAAGTTCTTAGAACAGTTCTTTATAAGTTTGGACTAAAGCATTAGCCATTAAGCCAGTCTTCCATAATCAAAACATTTGTAAGTGAAACAAACATAAATATGTGCGTATTGGAGGTGCTTTAGGCCATCTTTTTCACATATTCATCTGTCCAACTGTCATTCTTATTTTGCGTCCGCCTACAACAGCATTTGGCGACAAGTCAACATGCTTCAACCACTGGCTGTGTCAGTGAAATAATTTTCTTTACAACACATGTGCACATCTGCCCTGTAAGAAACATCTCCGTGCCAGGGCTGGTGGCCAACACTTTACTTTGCCAATTATTTTTTTTCTTTCCTTTCATTATACTTTTTTTTTTTTTTTTAGTAATCTTTGTGTGTTTCAACACTATTTGGATGACAAAATAATTCAAAAACAATAGTACCTAATAAGATACACTACACTCAAAATTATCCTAATTCCTGCAATGTGCCTTAAAAGTTAAAAAAAAAACACTATTTTACACTGCTCTAGCTGTGTCTGCCTTCTAGGAAGCACCTGCTATGTTCTATTAAAGTTATTTGCAATGTTTTTTTTTAATTTAAAATATGATTGCAAGTAAATTGACACTACATTTAGGTGGCAACCTGCTTTTTTTATTTTAGGAGTATATGCTTGCAATAAAAAATAATAAAGTAACTATCGCAAAAGCTTGCCAACATGGGACAAAGAGGCATTTCCAATGTTTTTTCATTGATGTAAATACGGTAATACTATGTTTCCACATGGTAATTAACCTTTTTGTACATTCTGTATTCATTGTTCTATTTTGCCATTTTGAGTTTCAGTTGTGATACATAACTGCTGTTGTCCACTTTATGCTTAGTGGCAAGTGTATCATCTGCATTTAACAATGAAATAAGTATGTTTACCAGTGTAATGAGGGGCAGTGAGAAATGTCAGTGTAAGTAGCATTAGCAACAACAGCATAATAGAACAGAACAATCTCAGCTCTTACACAAGTAAGTTCACTTTAATTTTGACCAATCTAAAATTAACAACAGAATACATATAAAATAGATAGAAAATTGATATTACCATAGCAGATAGTTGAAGATAAACGTTGAAACTACTTTAAAAACAAAGGGAAATATTCTGAAAGATGTAGGCGACATTTAACACTTCATATCTTGAGAAGAAAACAAATGTACTGTATATGTACCACGATGTTTGTAACTAACATTTACAGTCAGTAAATGAAAATCCACCCACAAATGTATATAGCACTAAAACTATCTTTCTGTAGTTTACATCATTCACAGATCTTAAAAAGTGTTATATCATTCACAACTTCCCAAAAAGGCAATCTCTACTAAAATGTAAGGGATGTATCTATACAAAGGAAAATATTAATGACCACACCCATTGGAAGCACCATAAATACTACCCCATCAGGTGGTCTGACCAAACCACAGCATTTAACTAAAATGAATCAAAAATAAGAGAGCACAAATTTAATGTCATACATTGAAATATGAAAGTAGGCATCTACGAGTTCACATCTCACTGTGGAACAATTATTAAAGTGTATAAATCCATAATCCATACTCATGTAATTAAACAATTGCAATCTATCTCAAATCCAAAGAAAACAATAAACAGAGAGGGTAGCTGAGGCACAAGCTATGTCTACACCTAAAGCATTGTCAAAATTAAACATTCCACCTCATCTTACTGAAACACATGCAAAAGAAAAATCTATTTGCTATTGTCAATATTAATAACCTAGGCAGTATCTAGTAGTTTGGCTACTAGATACTATATTTAAATCACACCTTGAGCTTTTCGGCAAATATACACAAATCATGGACAGCACCACAATAAAAACATTGTGTAATTTGCCTTGGATTGTAAATCCAAACCTAACACTTTGCATCAGGTTTGCATTAAAAAACTGACTGCAAACCTCACTCAAGTCTTTGTAAATCTGGGCCTCGATGTAAAATTGGAAATATTGTCATTTTATGTACTTAAAAAGGTGATCAAAACGTTTAAAAAACTTGTAAAAAGTAAAAAGAAATCAGAAATACTCATGTGAAAAATCTATCATTATTAAATGTAACTGATATCATGCATTTTTATTTTATTAGAAAATAGCTGGAATGAGGATTTTATACACTTTGAGGGGACCTGATATTATGTTACCTGCTATTCCACACTCATTTGGGAACGTGAATATAATAGGAGAAGTCATATTATAGTCTACCTGCTTAACCACAAGAATTGTGGAAAGTACACATATATGGGAAGAGGAGTAAGTTACTATTCTAAACTGATCCAACACACACATTGGAGCATATATTCAAAAGGTTCTGATTTATTATTCTCGCTGCAAACCCTTGTAAATTAGGGGAAGTTCATGTAGGGTACAAGCAGATTTACATTTTCACTTCCAATTGACAAACATTGGGTAAAATGTATTTAATAGGAAAGGGAGTCAGTGTTACTACTGTAAGTCAAATGTCACCCACACTGGGAAAAGTGCACAAAATGATGGGTTATGATTCACTTTTCTAATGCCAATTGTGCATATTTTTAGGTATGGGGTCATATTTACTGTTTGAAGTTCAGACATGCTTGCTTTGGGAAAAGTTCAGAAACTGATGTGGTCAGATTTACTATTTTAACTCCAATTCCAAATACATTGACTGAAGTCCCATCAATATTGGTGAAAGTGTAAATACTGGAGGGAATGGAGAGGGGTGGATGTACTATATTAACACAAATCTCACCAACACTGGGGAAAGCACATATATTGAGGAGGGGTCATACTCATAATTATAATTGTAATCGCACAAACATTGGGACAACTATCAAAGCACACATTAAAAATCAACAAATCATAAATAATCATTAAAAAACAATTAATCAGCTAAAAGAAAAAAGGCAAAATGTTCAACAATCTGCTAAAAACAGACAGAAGGAAGTAGTATTGCCCCTTATATTTAGTTAATTAATAAACACACAAGCCCTAAAAACAAATAATTCTAAAATACAATGCAAAAGAAACTGTAAGCAATCAGTGGTCAGTTAGCAGGTTGAAACAAGCACATTACCTTGTTTTCACCATCTGATTGTTAGGTAACAGTTTATTACAATCAAAATAAAAGTTGAGGTATCGCATTCCAGAAAGCAGCTAAATAGGACCGTAACCTTAGTTTTATACACACTGGTCATATGTAATTTTTTTAGAGGTGAATAAGGTAACCTTGACAAAAGAACAAAATATGTTCCTCAGTCTCGGGTGCTAACCCACAGACTGGATGCAAATTGGATAGAGATTATTTACTCCACCAACAGGTGGAATATTTCAATGATCAACAGCCATATCAAAAATTTACATACACTTAGTGTGGAACGGTGTGATGGAATCCAAAAAGGGCTCAAAAGAGGGGAGAATCGGGGGCAGAGCCAAGATGGCGCCAAGGTACGTACGCGCCTTGAACAAGCTCCGTCCCGATGCTGGATGGTCCTCCCAGGCGGTGAGGTGCCCCTCTTCCCTTCTTCTCAAACACCCCACCGACACCACCCAGAGACAATCGGATGGAGCAGGGAGAGTGTGGAAGGTGTGGCTCTGGGTTCTCTGGCGGGAATGTACTGGAGGGGGGAGAGGAGCCCCCTTGTCGGTCTGTGGGTCTGTGTTGTTGGGGTGCCCCCACCCGATGAAGTGTGCAGGGGGAGACGGATGCTGCCATTGAGGGCTGGTGGGGTCTGTGGTGTTGCCAAGCGGCGAGTGGGGGTATGGAGATAACTTCCCCTTACCTTCCACTGCCTGATGGGGTCTCGATTTCCTCCCTCCCCTGCTGAGGGGTTGTGACAGCGGGGTGCAGTCTGACACCGACAGGCTGGCGCGCCGCTGCGTTGGGACCCGTGATCCAGAGCCGGTCAGAAGAGGAGCTGTGGACCAGAGGAGGCAGCGAATGGCTAGCGACTGACTCTGGCAATGGTCATGTTGGTGATAGATTGGGACAACCCCCCCTTTCTGACCCTCACCTGCAGCCAAGAGAGGTTGAAATCTTGGGGGGTAGGCCCGGCCGGTTCCTGCTCACGAACCACGCAGACACCGTGTTGGTGGCTATTGAGACTGGGACAGCTGGTGGGATCGCACCGCAAAAGGGTGGGTTGTGGAACAGGCCTCTGTGGTTGAACCTCAGTGTTGCAAAAGGAGGTAGTGGACCATAAGTACCATCATGTTGAGAGATAAGGATCCCAAGCCACCTCGACAGGGGCATCTGGACCGCTACACAAAAGTGGTGACCCCCCCGCCACAGGCTATGGATTCCCCAGCTGTGTCCGACAATGCCGCCCGTTTGTTGGCAATTCAGTCTGCTAGGGAGGCACTGGAGGGACGCATCGGAGAAGTAAGCTCGGAGGTCTCCCTCCTGTGCCAAGACCTCCAGAATGTGGCAGAACAGGTCACCTCGGTAGAGATTCAAATATCAGACCTGGAGCATACGGTCCAGAACCTCCGTAGGGAAATGGCTGAGATGAGGGTCCTCAACAAGGATATTATGTGACGGTTGGAAGATGCAGAAAACCGGGCCCGCAGGAACAATCTGAGATTTGTGGGTTTCCCGGAAGGAACCAAGGGGACCAATGCGGGCCGGCATTTGGAAGCATGGCTGCAATGAGTCTTGCCGTCAGAGAAGTTTTTGACCTGTTTTACGATTGAATGCACCCATCGGGCTTTTGGGGCGCACCCCCCTGGAGTGCCTCCCAGGCCCATGATTGCCTGTTTCTTAAACTTTCAGTACAGAGATATGATTTTGATGGAAGTTCATAAGCTGGGAGAGCTTTGGCATGAGAATTCAAAAATCCAAATTTTTCCTGATTACACCAGGGAGGTTCAGAGACAGCAACGCACATTTGACTCTGTAAAAGCTAAGCTGCACACCCTCCAACTGCAATACATGCTGCTTTTCCCAGCCAAACTAAAAGTTATGTTTCAAGGGAAAACGTTTTTCTTCCAATCCCCAGAAGATGCCTGGGTGTGGATGGAGGAGCACCCTCAATTGTCCTGGAGGGGTAGCCAGGAGAGGGGCAGAAGGCCAGGGGACTCCCGGGCCCCAGGATTACGGAACCAGTCGTGCCCCAGGAGAAAGGGGCCAGAGACAACAGAGAGGAGATGGAGACATGCCATGGAGAGTGAGACGATCAACAAAGAGTGAAACAGCATCATCCGACTCTGAGGAAAGGCAGACCACGGTTATCCAAAATAGAGACAAAAGGGAAAGCTCGGCTCTTGGCATAGGGGAGATGTCCCCGGGTGCGGACACTGGGACAAAATCTGGGTCTTCTCATCCTTTGGTGGCTGCCATTAATCAACTAGAAACTTAGGAAACGGTTCTCAGGGCAGAGGGGGGTGTCCAGTCTGTGGAGGCAACGCAGTAACGCAGTAACAAGGGGTCGAAGGAGAGTGAGCTGACTGCGCTTGCACTATCCTGTGTAAGGACGAGGAGCAGAAGGTGGTGAGTTGGGGCGTCTTCCTCTTATGGAGGCAACCCGTGAGTTGTAGTTTTACGTTGAAGAGGTGGGGTGGGGTATATATTGTATACAATGTCAGGGGCAGATTGGCAGCCCTCTAATGCAGAAATACTGGTTGAAGATCATGGGGGAACTGCAGGGGGTGGTCTTGGAGCAGATCCTGCTTGACCCCAAATTTATTTAGGAGAGGGATGGATGGATTTATGATGGCAGAAACGGTAACATACACAAACAGAGGCTGCCCGAGAAAGTTTGGGAGGGTCTGGGGCACCTGGATGATATACCATTCACTAACTCTATAGGGATGTATATACTGTGGATCCACTGGAGTTCGACAAGGACTGTAAACTACGGACAGTTGTGGGATGGCGGGACTGGGACTCAGATATGGATAATCAAGACCAAATATAGATTTGCTTAAGGATATGGCTGAGTGGGGGATTTGGGGGGAAATGGAGGGGTTTATTGCTCCTCTTTTTCTCTGTCTTTGGGGTCGATGTACAGTGTTGTTCTGTATACATTTTTTTTGATCTGGTATCCACCAGTTGAAAATTCAATAAAAAGAGTTATAAAAGATCTTTATTTAACAAAAATGTTTCGTAAGTCACCCAGTAGTCTCAGAAAGGACATACTTTTTATAAATATATTCACAATATAGAGTTTTAATCCTGTTGACATCAGATTTACAAATAGAACTGGGGCCATCCCAAAATCTTTGCATGCCAAGTTTAAAAAAACAGTTGTATACAAATCTGAGCCAGGATATTTGTAGGGCATTGTTTTGGGTCAGTAGGTCCTCTGAAGACTCTGTGTACTCTTTTAACTCTGGGATAGCTCCTCACCCCTCACACACTGCTCTAATGGTTTCAATGATATCACATTTGAGATTTGTTTAATCCTGAGGTTAAAAAAAAGTAGAATTAAGGGGTGCTGACCGGGCAGATAAGAAGTGATCATGCAAATGTGTTTTTAGCAGTCACCAACTGCTGATGTTCATAATATCCCCTTACCTCTGCTCCGAAAACTGCAGTTGCTTTAAATAGTAGCTCCCTGCTTGCAGGAGTAATATTTTCATCTGTTGCCCTGCACATATATTTGCTTGCAGGGAAACAGATGAAAACTCTGATTTCTGCAAGTGGGAGCCGTTTGACAGCTCCTGCTTGCAGAAAGCGGAGTTATGTTTGATTTTCCTTGGTGGGAGCAGTCACTTTGTAAACCTTTGCGCCACATTATGCCTACGCCAGGCATAATGTATGCAAGGGGGTCGTTCCCCCGTTAAGATGCCCAGCAAAATGGAGCAGTGAAATCTATAAGATTTCACTGCACCATTTTTAGCATCATTTTTAATGCCTGCCTTAGGCAGGCATTAAAGTGACACTCCCATTGTGTTCAATGGGCCTCCCTTTACTTTGGTGGATTAGCATCATTGTCATTCGCTCTAATACAGCAAAGCTCCTCAATAGCATCAACATTTGTGGTATTATTGGCCTAACATGTGCCATGGTGCCATTAGGGGGACGCAATGGGGCTTAAGAAAAGTGGTTCATCATCCATGATGGAAACAGCTCTGAACTTTTCATTAGTTACTCTTGCACAACCAAGGTAAACACAAAAAATATAGGAAAAGCATTTGCCAAACACTTATTGAAATGATAGTATTCTTGTATAAAAAGCATGTGCTGTGATGATTATCAAGATAAGACAAACCATTGTTAAAATGGTGACTAGGATAAACAGTTCAACCACGGCAATTGATGCTAAAGCGAATGTTTGTGTACTCCTATCTGCATTTATATTATATTAAAGAGAGCATAGTGGGAGTATACTCTCCCAGAATAGTATGGATGGCCTAATCTCAAATACCCTGGTGTTAGGTGTCTGAAAGCCAGGATATGTTATCCTCCTTGGCAGGATGGAGGTAAGAGTCAGCAGGGCTACATCTCAGTCATAGCCTGTACAGGTTCTGTGACATTCCCGGCATAGAGGTGCTTCTCCCCCTAAATAGCATGGAAGTTATTTATATATTAAGGTAACATTCCTATCACACTGTGAGAGAGACGCAGATCAGCATATTTGTTTTTTTCTGGCTAAAATGAGTTGTCTCTTCTCAAGCACACCAAGAAAGCATACAAGTGACATCATGTTCCCAAATGTGTGACCTGGAACTAGCTGTTCAGATCACAAGGCATCAGTGCCTATCAGAGATGCACATACAGCACATTTACATATTAAAGTATGGCAAAGGTTACTATTGAAAGGAGATGTCGGCTTGAAGGAGATGAATCTAAAAAGGCAACTGCATACAAGCCACGCAACACATTGAGTGTAAAGTACCCTCCCAACATGATGCTAGTTGTCTGTCCTGCCATTTGTTTCTCATTATTGATGGCTGTTTACTGCACTTGTAGGTCCCATCCACTTGAATTCCACAGTATGGCTCACGGACTCCCTGAAGGAATACTCACCCTTATAGGTAGTTCAAAGGGATATCAGACATTACAGTGAAAGTCTTTACATCACTGCACATTACAACAAATTCATTAGAACACTACTTTTACAGTGCATAGTAATGTACCACAATGTAAAGTTCCTTTCCATTGCTAATCATTATAATGCATTCCTTTTTCAATGTGTTGCTGTCATTTTTGTTTGTAAAAAACATATAAATTATCCATAATATAATTTTTGGAGTAAAAACTCTGGATAGTTCCCAAGTTTAGTTGGTGAGCAGTCCAGATATAGGGCACCCTACAACACAAGCGACACTATGAATGGTCTCACCTCAAATATTCAAATAAGTATTTTTCTAGCACAGTTTTTAAGCATAGTGGTAGCACAGTGTCATTCAAAATGATCAAGAAAGTAAAAAAGGGTCTGATTAGGAGTTTGGTGGACGGAAACATCCGTATGCCAAACTCCCAATGTGGAGGTAATCGTTGTACTGGCGACCTCCTCACTGGCCTCATTACAACTTTCCCACTGGGCTGACAGGAAAAGGAAAACGGGATGCGTTAAAAAAAAAAAAAAGTTTTTTCATTTTTGGCGAATGGGATACCACCAATTTCAAATTTATGGTGACTGCGATTGCTTTGCGACCACATTCATGGTCACAAAACAATCATACATTCCTCTGAGATTTGGTATTGGGAAGGGACACCCTTGACCCACCCTTTCCTAATACCGAATCAGAATGTAGTTGCAAATCCATAACAAGTTGGACTTGTTACATACCAAAATACATTTTTGCGATCGCAAACGTCCCATGGGCCATTTGCAATCACAAAAATGTATGATGCATCTGGCCCAAAGTCTTGTTGATGTCCACAACCAAGGACCTCTCGCTGTGTTGCCTTATTGTAAATGAACCGACCAGCTTTGAAAAGAGGAAAAAGGTACCCTCCCAACCTAGTAAGAAAAGTTTGAAGAAAATTATTATTTTCTCCAGCGTTTTGCCTGCCCGTGGAGCTATAATTTTGTGACAGAAGCACCTTTCTACCAATATCAGTAGAAAGGCATAGTGTCAAAATCCAGGGGTGGAACCTGGGACTGTCCATGGACCACTCATGGTGGCCCTCCTTGTTACTTTAGGGCTACTTTGCCATGCATTCGTTATTTGCACTGGACAACACTATGCACCAGTTTTGTGTCACTTTTGTTGTGCAATATGGTGCACAGTGTTTGACATCCGCCCTGTAAACTCAGGACTAGAAACATAAACAATGTTTAGAGATGTTATATTAACAAAATTGTGTTACTACTCAAAGAAGCCCTTTTTTGCAACATAAAAATAATGAATGTTCTAAGGAAAAAAAGGTTTTAAACCCATGGCTTGCAATTTGCATGCTTCATTTTGATGCCAGTTCATAGCCCAACCTGCTATAGTAGGAGGATTGTAACTCACAAACTTGAAGTAACAAAAGGATCTCTGAGACAAAAGCAGTAACCCTCCAAGCTATCTAAAAATACAAACCTGTTAATGGCATTTTACACCCTGTGCTTTGCAGTTGGAACATCAACCCTCTCTGCTACTGTGAGAAATGGGGTCTGTGGTTGGCAGTCAGGTTACCCCCTGTCCAAGCAAGGACACTCACTTTAGTCAGGGTAAGTCACACACAATCCAAATTATCCTGTGCCCACCCTCTGGCAGCTTGGCACTGAGCAGTCAGGAAGGCAATATGTAAAGTATGTGTGCAATAAATCATACAATAACACAATATAGCAGCACAAAAATACACCACACAGTGTTTAGAAAAAATATATACTATTTATCTGGATATTTGCAGGTCAAACCAATCAAAGATGCAATAAGTAAATGTAGAGATATCACTGAAAAGTGATATAAAGTGTCTTAAGTCTTTTTAAAGCAAGCAAAGTCTTTCAATCACAAAGTACCTGGTTTGCGTGACAAATCTCTGCAAAGGGCCGCAGAGGAGGAGAAGCGTGGAAACAAAGGGGTCTGCGTCGATTTCTCGGACCACACACAGCGATGCGTTGTTTATTTTCCTTGCAGGGATGGCTGTGCGTTGACTTCCAGCGCTCCGTCATGGATCTGCAACGGCTTGCGGGGTTTTCAGATGCCCCGGGGTTTGTGCGTGAAATCCTGGGCTTGCGGAGCGAAGTCACAAGTGCTGCATCATTCCAGTGGGTGTTGCGTGGAAGCTTCTTCTGCACGACAGGGTCTGTGTCGATTTCCCCTCTGGAAGTCAGGCTGCGTCATCCCAGGTCAGCTGTGCATTGATCCGGTGGGCCGTACGTCGAAGTTCCGGTTGCAACGCAGGCGATGTTTCGATCTTCTCCTTGTGAAGTCGCGCTGCATTGTTCCGGTTCGGCGTGCAGTGAATTTCTCACCGCAGGGCAGGCTGTGCATCGTTTTAGCAAGCAGTGCAGAATTTTCGCCACAAAAGGAGTCCAGTTGCAAGAGAGAAGTCTTTTTGGTGCTGAGACTTCAGGGAACAGGAGGCAAGCTCTATCCAAGCCCTTGGAGAGCACTTCTTCACCACAGCCAGAGAGCAGCAAGGCAGCAGGCCAATAGCAAGGCAGCAAGGCAGCAGTCCTTCACAGAAAGCAGTCAGGTGAGTCCTTTGGGCAGCCAGGCAGTTCTTCTTGGCAGGATGCAGGTGCTGGTTCCAGTTTTCTTCTGCAGGAAAAGTCTGAGTTGGAAGGAGCAAAGGCCCTGTTTATATACCCAAATGTGCCTTTGAAGTGGGGGACACTTCAAAGAGTGGCTTAGAAGTGCACCAAGTCCCCCTTTAGTTCAATCCTGTCTGCCAGGGTCCCAGTATAGGGTGTGGCATTCATTTGTGTGAGAGCCGGCCCTCCACCCTCCCAGCCCAGGAAGACTCATTCAAAATGCAGATGTATGCAAGTGAGGCTGAGTATCCTGTGTTTTATATAACCATTCTGCCACACTAAATATGACCTTCCAACTCCTTTAAGATTAACAGTTACCACTCAAGCAATGTATGAGGCCAGCCCCAATGTTAGCCCACGAAGGAAGCAGGCCTCACAGCAGTGTAAAAATGAATTTAGGAGTTTTACACTACCAGGATATGTAAACAACATAAGTACATGTCCTGCCTTTTGCCTACACAGCACCCTGCCCTACGGGTTACCTAGGGCATACCTCAGGGGTGTCTTATATGTAGAAAAAGGGGAGTTTTAGGCTTGGCAAGTACTTTTAAATGCCAAGACAAATTGGCAGTGAAACTGCACACACAGGCCTTGCAATGGCAGGCCTGAGACAAGGTTAAGGGGCTACTTAAGTGGGTGGCACAACCAGTGCTGCAGGCCCAAAGCCCAAATGTAGCATTTAATGTATAGGCCCAGGGCACATATAGTGCACACTACCAGAGACGTACAAGTAAATTAAATAGTCCAATTGGGTATGATCCAATGTTACCATGTTTATGGGGAGAGAGCATATGCACTTTAGCAGTGGTTAGCAGTGGTTAACAGTGGTAAAGTGTGCAGAGTCTAAAAACCAGCAAAAACAGTGTCCAAAAAGTGAAGGGAAGAAGGCAAAAGATTAGGGGTGACCACCCTAAGGCTGTCAGGTCTAACAGCTACTTTATCATGTGCAAACTGTGACTAGACAAACCATAGATTTCTCCATCACGTGTATTGACCACCAGAGGTAACCTACCAATGTCATTATTCCCTGAAAAATGTCAGGCACACAAACATCTCGGCAGACTGCTCGTATTTCACCTCAGCCTGCCACCTAAAGGGTGCCCCTCAAGCTTGGCACTTGGTTTGGCATCGACCTGGAGCTGGCACTGCATATATGCACCATTTGTCCAGGGGCAAAATGATAACCCATGGGGGGCCTTTTTTAGCCTAAGGCCTATGAATAGTTGTGAAAAAGGGGTCTCTTGAGGGGCTCTCACCACATTCTACGGGAGAGGGGCATCATTTTGCATTGCCCTACTGCATTTATCTGAGGTTACCAGGGTGCCATCTTAGAGGTCAGACGCTGTCATATCAAAAACAAATTCTTAAACAAAAGCAGAACACTTCTTCGTGTTTTCTTTAGAAATTACAATGTCTTGAGTAATTAACTGTATTGTATTAATTAATAATTTTTATAAACCGCATATCAATTAAGATCAAACGTACCTTGAATATGTCTATTGGTAAAAAGGAAGATTTTTTGCTGGAACTGAAGGAAAACATAAAACAGTTGTCATGGTAATGTAATTCATCATGAAATTCTTAAGCAATGCTTTATCTGACCTTCCTGACTACTATACCTCATCTCAGTTTCAAGATTAGATGCATTTCGAAATGGGGAAATTCAGCGAATGACGTCAGTCTGTCACATACAGCTCTTTGGCATGCATAACGCCTCATTATCAATCAGACTCATGGACATCAAACCCACTTCTTTTAAATTCAAGACATCAAATCAAGTTATAGAATCGCAAACTATAATATTGTGAAATCGTCCTATTTTTTGATTATTTAGAAAAGACAAGCTGACATTTTCAAAGTTTAGTGATGATTGTATGAATCCGCAATAATCAAAACACCCCTTTTTACTACTTTGACTCTAAATACAGGAATAAATTAGGACCAAAATTGCGATAAATGCCTTTAACATGTCTAAGTAGTGTACTGTGTTAATGTCAACATCCCAATGTGCCCATACAAAATAAAACAAACGCATTCTAAGTGCAAAGCATAACCTATCTTTTGACTATGACGAAATGCTTGTCAGCAGATGTTTTTGGTTCACAGGTAACATAAACATATTTAAAAAAATGTAGAAGACTATGTTCTAGAGACAGGTTTCCTATCAGCCTCTTGACTTGTTAAAAAGACAATGGTGGTCATTACAACTCTGGCGGTAGGTGTTAAAGCGGCGGTAAAACCGCCAAGAGACCGGCGGTAAAAAATTTGGAATTATGACCGTGGCAGAAACCGCCAACAAAGACAGCCACTTTAACACTCCGACCGCCACGGCGGTACAGACAAACAGCGCGGCGGTCACTGCCAACAGACAGGCGGAGGACAATGTACCGCCCACAGTATCACAACAGGCCAATCTGCCACCTTTCCTGGGGCGGATTCACCGCAGATAAAAACACGGCGGAAACAGCCATTTCAAAGGGAAAACGCTCACCTCTACACACCCTACGAGGAACGACAACACCATGGAGCCGGAACTCCATATTCTCCCTGCGATAGTCTTCCTGCTCCTATACGAGGATCAACAACGCCGGCGGTGAAGACCACGGTGAGTACTGCCTCTACAACATAGGGGAGGGGGAGGGAAAAACACAAGGACACACACAACCAACATCACAACCCCCACCCCGACCCTCACCCACTACAACACACACACCAATGCATAACCAAACATTACAGTAACAACCCCCAACCCGCCCGGAAGAATGCAAAGACAAAAGGAAATGAGTTGAACCATTGTTATATATCAAAATACAGTAACCAAATATATACATATATATATATATACACATTAAACAAAATATACACCACAATTAGTAGTGCAGGTAATGCACCATTCATTGTCCGTGGAGCACTGGGCCCAAAATGCATGGGCGAGGCCCACACTAGATACCTGATCAAAACGGAGAGAACACTGCAGGGGCATCAGATAGAAATACAACAGGCACCTCAGGGGGAAGTGAAGGGGGGGCACCTCAGCTGGATGAGTGCACCACGCTAGATCCACGAGGAGGCTCCATGCCCATTGATGTATCCTGGGGAGTGCAAAGCCACAGTCTCTCAAGTCTCTACAGTGGGTGGTTTGCCCACTGTACCATCCTGGGGAGTGCAAAGCCACAGTCTCTCAAGTCTCTACAGTGGGTGGGTTGCCCACTGTACCATCCTGGGGAGTGCAAATCCACAGTCTCTCAAGTCTCTACAGTGGGTGAGTTGCCCACTGTTACATCCTGTGGAGTGCAAAGCCACAGTCTCTCAAGTCTCTACAGTGGGTGGGTTGCCCACTGTACCATCCTGCGGAGTGCAAAGCCACAGTCTCTCAAGTCTCTACAGTGGGTGGTTTGCCCACTGTACCATACTGGGGAGTGGAAAGCCACAGTCTCTCAAGTCTCTACAGTGGGTGGGTTGCCCACTGTACAATCCTGGGGAGTGCAAAGCCACAGTCTCACAAGTCTCTACAGTGGGTGGTTTGCCCACTGTACCATCCTGGGGAGTGCAAAGCCACAGTCTCTCAAGTCTCTACAGTGGGTGGTTTGCCCACTGTACCATCCTGGGGAGTGCAAAGCCACAGTCTCTCAAGTGGATAACAGTCTCCACTGCTTCTGGAGGGGGACTGGTGCCCAGAGTGCTTCATCCTGTGTAGGACAGACGGAGTGGATGCATGTCTCCACTGGTTCTGGAGTTGGACTGGTGCCCAGAGTGCTTCATCCTGTGCAGGACAGATGGAGTGGATGCATGTCTCCACTGGTTCTGGAGGGGGACTGGTGCCCAGAGTGCTTCATCCTGTGCAGGACAGACGGAGTGGATGCATGTCTCCACTGGTTCCGGAGGGGGACTGGTGCCCAGAGTGCTTCATCCTGTGCAGGACAGAGGGAGTGGATTGATGTCTCCACTGGTTCCAGAGGGGGACTGGTGCCCAGAGTGCTTCATCCTGTGCAGGACAGACGGAGTGGATGCATGTCTCCACTGGTTCTGGAGGGGGACTGGTGCCCAGAGTGCAGCACTCACCCCTTGATGGTCCCAGTTGCGTCAATGCCCCTGCCGCTAATGGGCTAGCGGTGCTCGCCTTGGCCGTCTTTCTCCTGTTCGGCGGTACTTGAGTTGGCAGTTTCTGACCTGTTCCGCGGTGCTTGCCCTGTTTAGCGGTGCATTCCATGGCGGTCTTTGCCCTGTTCGGCGGTGCTTGAGTTGGCAGTTTCTGACCTGTTCAGCGGTGCTTGCCCTGTTCAGCGGTGCCTTCCATGGCGGTCTTTGCCCTGTTCGGCGGTGCTTGAGTTGGCAGTTTCTGACCTGTTCAGCGGTGCTTGCCCTGTTCAGCGGTGCCTTCCATGGCGGTCTTTGCCCTGTTCAGCGGTGCTTGAGTTGGCAGTTTCTGACCTGTTTAGCGGTGCTTGCCCTGTTCAGCGCTGCATTTCATGGCGGTCTTTGCCCTGTTCAGCGGTGCTTGAGTTGGTAGCTTCTGACCTGTTCAGCGGTGCTTGCCCTGTTCAGCGGTGCCTTCCATGGTGGTATTTGCCCTGTTCAGCGGTGCTTGAGTTGGCAGTTTCTGACTTGTTCAGCGGTGCTTGCCCTGTTCAGCGGTGCCTTCCATGGCGGTCTTTGCCCTGTTCAGCGGTGCTTGAGTTGGCAGTTTCTGACCTGTTCAGCGGTGCTTGCCCTGTTCAGCGGTGCATTCCATGGCAGTCTTTGTCCTGTTCAGCGGTGCTTGAGTTGGCAGTTTCTGACCTGTTCAGCGGTGCTTGCCCTGTTCAGCGGTGTCTTCCATGGCAGTTTTTGCCTTGGTCAGCGGTCGTTGAGTTGGCAGTTTCTGACCTGTTCAGCGGTGCTTGCCCTGTTCAGCAGTGCATTCCATGGCGGTCATTGCCTTGTTCAGCGGTCCCTGGCCTGTTCAGCGGTGCTTGCCATGGCGGCCTTTGCCTTGTTCAGCGGTCCCTGGCCTGTTCAGCGGTGCTTGCCAAGGCGGTCCTTCATGGCCCAGCAGGCCTGTGGCTGGCGGTCCTTCATGGGTCAGCTGGGCTGTGGCTTGCGGGGCCCACCTGGCCAGTGACGATTGGGATGGCCTCCTGGGCAGTGACTCTGGCAGTGACCTCCTGGCCAGTGACAATTGGGCTGGCCTCCTGGGCAGTGACTCTGGTGGTAGCCTCCTAGCCAGTGACAATTGGGCTGGCCTCCTGGGCAGTGACTCTGGCGGTGGCCTCCTGGCCAGTGACGATTGGGCTGGCCTCCTGGGCAGTGACTCTGGCGGTGGCCTCCTGGCCAGTGACGATGGGGCTGGCCTCCTGGGCAGTGACTCTGGCGGTGGCTTCCTGGCCAGTGACGATTGGGCTGGCCTCCTGGGCAGTGACTCTGGCGGTGGCCTCCTGGCCAGTGACGATTGGGCTGTCGGTGGCCTCCTGGGCAGCGGGGATGATGGCGGTCTTCTCTGCCGTGCTGCCCCTCCGAGACTTTGGAGATTTCTTCTGCCCCTTCCCCACCTTGAGAGGAGTCACAGCTGAGTCAACACTACTCCTGGGACCCTTGTGAGTGGCTTATCTGGCTCGAGTCTTCCCCCTCTCCCTCCGGGCACTGTCCAACTTCTGGTGCTTCACAGGGGGGGGGACTGGCTGTGCTGTAGCTCCGTGCCACACTGGCTGGCCTGGTGGCCTGTGCACTCCACATACCTGTAACAGGCACCACTGGTCCCGGCGATTTTTTGGCTGAGGTGCTAGTACGGGACCTATGAGTTGGAGGGAGGGGTGGAAAGAGGTCAAGGTTGGCCAGGAAAAGTTTCTTAGGAACAATGAGACGGGTAGCTGGAGGGGGTTTGGGAGTGGAGGAAGAGGTAATGGTTGTAGGAGGTGTACGTTTGGTGACTTTGGGTGAAGGTGCCTGCGCTGGAGGCTGTCGTGAGGTGGATGGCTGTTGGGTGGGTGTGTGCCTGCGTTTGTGTATCTTCGGAGGGGGTGTCACAGACACACTGGGAGAGGACACAGGGGACGTGTAAATGGGAGTGGGTGTGGTGACTTCACGTGAGCGGGGTGTGGTGGTGGGTGTGCTGGTGCGGGACATAGTGGCTGTAGAGGTAGTGCATGCAGGTGAGAGTGTAGACGAGACTGGGAGGGAGGAGGGAGACGATGAGGAGGGGGACACAGTGGAGGCAGTGGATGTTGGTGTGTCTGTATGTGTGTGATGCTTGCGTGAGTGCCTGTGGGATGTGTGGTGCTTATGTTTGCCTGAGCTTCCCTTGTGTGGTGAGGTGTGTGCAGACTGGTCTGATGGTGTGCTTGGGATAGGCTGGGGTACAGGGGATTGGGTCTGAGTGGAGGAAGTTGGAGGGGGGAGGCTAGAGACAGGGACAATGGCTGCCATCAGTGCTGAGGCCAGAGTTTGCAGGGTTCGATGAAGGGCAGCCTGACCAGAATGAATGCCCTCCAGGAATGCATTTGTGTGTTGCAATTCCCTTTCTACACCCTGGATGGCATTCAAAATGGTAGACTGCCCAACAGTGAGGGACATGAGGAGGTCAATGGCCTCCTCACTGAGGGCAGCAGAGGTGACAGGGGCAGGGGCTGAGGTGCCTGGGGCGAAGGTGATGCCCACCCTCCTGGGTGAGCGGGCACGGGGCGAAGGCTGAGGGGCTTCTGGGATGGCGGTGCTGGTAGGGGGGGTGGCGGCTGTACCTGTAGAAGTGGGGGGCACAGATTTTGCCGCCACCACAAGGAAGCTCCCATCGGAGGACGAGTCCGTGTTGCTGGTTGGTGACCCTGTCCCTGCCGTGAAGCTCCCCTCGCCCTCCGTCCCACTGGTGAATTCCGAGTCCGTGGTGTGGGCCTCCATGGCCATGTGGTATGCAGCGCACTCGTGCTCCGGTGCCACTGTACCTCCGCCTGATGATGCTGATGCACACAAGAAGAAAGACAGGTTGAGTGCATGGCTTACAGCTACCGTTGGTGGACAATACAGACACAGCAGCCCCCTGCACTACGTCGCGCTGTTGGGCTCTACAGATGCAATTCCTGGGATATGTCCTACATGGCTATGGTCGACATCTGCACACATAGATGACACAGGGGCATGTATACCTGTACTTGGCACTCTACAGAGGTGGGGTGGGGTGGGGTGCCACATGGCCTGCATTACGGAGGGACCTAGCCTACGGAACTCGCCCTGGCCTAGGAACCCCACAGCCCTCCTTCCCCACCCAGACACCGTCACTGCACACAAAGTCCGCTGAATGATATTGTTCTCACCCCCTTGTATCTGCTGTGATGCCCTCAAGCGCCCATCCAACTCAGGGTAGGCCACCGCCAGGATCCGGAACATCAGGGGGGTCATGGTTGGGAGGCCATCCCCAGCTGAGCCTCCGCCGTCTTCTTGCTTCAGCGGCGAATGTCCTCCTATCTTTTCCGGCAGTGGGTGCTCCGTCTGTGGTGGACCCCCAGGGTCCGGACGTCCTTGGCGATAGCACGCCTAATATCCTACTTCTGGTGGGCGCTGACCTACATGACATGTTCAGGGGAAGAAGAGAAGTCATTACCAACTGCACCGTCGAAGTGAGTGGCCCACATCCCTACCATTGCCATGTGGCACATGCATTCACAGTCCTTCATGCACCAGAACTGTGCCCCCTTCATTCTTAAAACCAGCCCTCTCCACACAGGCATAGCCCATATAACGTGCTCCCTGTGTACTTACCTGTTGGTCTGGAGGACCATAGAGTAGCGTGTACTGGGGGAGGACCCCGTCCATGAGCTTCTCCAACTCCTCTGCAGTGAAGGCAGGGGCCCTTTCCCCAGACGCACAAGCCATTGTCTCTTCCAGACCGAGGTCACAGCAGCACTTGCAGTGTAGGTCCTCTCCTGTCGAAGATCAGGTATAGAGTGATTGAACAGATAGAAAATGGCAGTCACGTCCGCGGTGGTCACGTCCGCTGCGGTGCGTACCATCCCCATTGGCGTACATCGTCATTGGCTCCTGGGACCCATAGGGTCCAATGTTAACCAATGCAGCATTGCGTCGCGGTCTTCGACCGCCCACCGCAACGGTGTACAACGCCAGTGCAGTTACCTCACATCCCTTTGTCCCACTTTAGAGGTCAGGCAGCCGCCATTTCAGTGGCCCACATGGCCTCATTACCAACTGCGTCACACAGACCTAGGCCTTGTCGCGCAACACAAATACAGGCCATTTTGTGTATGAAAGGTGTTCTGTGTAGACTGTGGGTACATACCTATGAGTTGTTTGACTCTGTGGTCGGTGTTGTCATTCCTAGGCACCGTCCGCTGGTACATGTGAGGAGATGGCGGAATCCTCCGGTGTACCGACCGCTGGTGGACCTGTCGACAATGGAGGAAAGACAATTGATCATCACCTACAGGTTTTACCGTGCCACAATCCAGGAACTGTGTGCCCAGTTGGAGCCAGACCTGATGTCAGCAATCCGCCATCCCACAGGGATCCCCCCTCAAGTGCAGGTGCTATCAGTGCTCCATTTCCTTGCAAGTGGGCCATTTCAAACAACAGTGGCCATAGCATCAGGGATGTCCCAGCCTATGTTTTCCAACGTGTTGTCCAGAGTGTTGTCTGCCCTGCTGAAACACATGCGGAGCTACATCGTTTTCCCTCAGGTGGGGGATTTGCCTACAGTTAAAGGTGACTTCTATGCCCTTGGACATGTCCCCAACATCATAGGTGCCATTGATGGGACCCATGTAGCTCTGGTCCCCCCCCACAGGAGTGAACAGGTGTACAGGAACCGGAAGAGTTATCATTCAATGAATGTACAGATGGTATGTTTGGCAGACCAGTACATCTCCCAGGTAAATGCTATGTTCCCTGGCTCTGTGCATCACGCCTACATCCTGCGGAATAGCAGCATCCCTTATGTGATGGGTCAACTCCAGAGGCACCGGGTGTGGCTATTAGGGGACTCTGGTTACCCCAACCTGTCATGGCTACTGACCCCAGTGAGGAATCCCAGGACCAGGGCAGAGGAACGCTACAATGAGGCCCATGGACGGACTAGGAGGGTGATCGAACGCACCTTCTGCCTCCTGAAGGCCAGGTTCAGGTGCCTCCATATGACAGGTGGTTCCCTATTCTACTCACCAAGGAAGGTGTGCCAGATCATCATGGCCTGCTGTATGCTTCACAACTTGGCTTTGCGACGACTGGTGCCTTTTCTGCCGGAGGATGGTCCAAATGACGGTGTTGTAGCAGCTGTGGAGCCTGTGGACAGTGATGAGGAGGAAGCAGTGGAAGAAGACATTGACAACAGGGACTCAGTTATCCAGCAATATTTCCAGTGACACACAGGTGAGAACAAATTCCTGCCTACTACAAGTACTTTCACACTTCTACCTCTATCCTGTCTGTCGATTTCACCCAGTATATGGTAACTGAGTTGTACATTTCCCTTACGGTTTCACAGGTGTGGTTTACAACGTGTGTCATCTGCTTAGATTCCTCATGGACTTGAGATGTGTGACATAGGTATGTTGACATTACATTTGAAAACACATTTTGTCACTGTCATTGCTAATACACATTTTCGAAATCACAGACTGACTCCAGATTGTTTTGTGGTTCAAGGGTGTTTATTGAAGAGCTCAATATTGGAGGGGGTTGTAAACTGGTGAGGGGTGATGGTGGAGGAATGTCCATGGCAGAGTCCAGTCTAATAATCTCACAGGTGCATTGCCCATATGGGCATAGGAAGTGGAGCTGGGGCAGTTCCAAGATGGACAGGGTTACAAAGTGGGACAGTAGGATGACAATCAGGGTGGTCTCATTTCTTGGTGGGGGTCTTGGCATCTTGCTCTGTCTTGTTCCTGGATCTCAGGGACCGTTTGCGGGGTGGATCTCCCTCTGCAGGGGGTGGGGTGCTGGTGTGGTGGTCCTGTGGCGGGGTGTCCTGTCCACTAGCGCCGGCGGAGGTGGTGGGCAGTTCATCGTCCATGCTAGTGTCAGGGGCCCCTTGCAGTGCCACAATGTCCCTCCTTGTGTTAAGTATCTCCTTCAGCACCCCTACGATGGTGCCCAGGGCGGAGCTGATGGTTCTGAGTTCCTCCATGAACCCCAAATACTGTTCCTCCTGCCGCCGCTGGGTCTCCTGAAACTTGGCCAGTCCCATTGCCATCGTCTACTGGGAGTGGTGGTAGGCTCCCATGATGGAGGAGAGGGCCTCGCGGAGAGTGGGTTCCCTAGGCCTGTCCGCCTCATGTCGCACAGCAGCCCTCCCAGTTCCCCTGTGTTCCTGTGCCTCCGTCCCCTGGACCGTGTGCCCAATAACACTGCCCCCAGGTCCCTGTTGTTGTTGGGGTGGTGGGTTATTCTGTGTTCTCTGTAGTGGTGCACACACAGCTGATTGACATGTCCTGGGGACGGAGGTATGGGCCCGCTGGGTGGGTGCTATTCTGGTGTTACCAGAGGGTGGAAGGTCTGTGGTGGCCTGTGACTGGGTGTGGGGAACCAACATGTCCCGAGGCCCACGATGGTCTGGGCTGGTCATCTGGATCCAGTTGGACAGAGCTGCTGTCATCACTGTGGGCCTCTTCTGTGGGTGGGGTGGAGATGTCTGGACCCTCCTGTCTGGTGACGTTGGGTAGTGGTCCTGCAGGGGTATAAAAGCATGATTATTGCATCTGTGTGTGTCATGGTGGGCAATGGGTGGGTGAGCGTGTACCCCAGTGCTAGCATTCCTGTGTGGGGGCTTGTGTGATGATGGTTGAGGGGGGTGTTATGGGTATGTGCAGTGGGCATGCTTTAGTGATGGGTGTCCATGCTTTGTTGTATCATGCAGGGCTTGGTGTTGGGATGGGTGGTTTGTGTTATTAGTGCATTTGTGAGGAGTTGGAGTAATAGGGGTGGGGGTCTGTGATAGCATGCAGGTAGGGTGGGGGATATGATAGTTAAGATTTGACTTACCAGAGTCCATTCCTCCACCGACTCCTGCGAGGCCCTCAGGATGCAGAATAGTCAAGACCTGCTCCTCCCATGTTGTTAGTTGTGGGGGAGGAGGTGGGGGTCCGCCGCCAGTCCGCTGTACCGCGATGTTGTGTCTTGAGACCAATGAACGCACCTTCCCCCGTAGGTCGTTCCACCTCTTCCTGATGTCGTCCCGATTTCTTGGGTGCTGTCCCACTGCGTTGACCCTGTCGACAATTCTTCGCCATAGCTCCATCTTCCTAGCTAAGGAGGTGTGCTGCACCTGTGATCCAAATAGCTGTGGCTCTACCCGCACGATTTCCTCCACCATGACGATGAGCTCCTCCTCAGAGAACCTGGGGTGTCTTTGCCGTGCCATGGGGTGGTGTAGGTGATGTGTGGGGTGGTGTATGTGGCGATAAGTGTGGTGATATGTAGTTGTGTGTGGTGTTTTGTGCGTGGAAGTAGTGTGGGTGATGGTGTTGTGTGCCTGTGGCTGCTAGTTTGTGGATGGTGGTGTCTCTCTCTGGCCTTCTTTCTGAATTTTTTGTCGTAGGGGTTTGTGAGTGATGTGGGTGTGTGTTTTATATTCTATTGGGTGTGTGGGAGTGGTGTGTGTATGTGTATCAGGTGTGTGTATTTTGAATTGTCCAATGTGGCTGTGTTTTGTAAGAGTGTGTGTATTTTGAGCGCAGCGGTGTGTACCGCCAATGGAATACTGCAGTTGAAAGACCGCCACGTGGATTTGTGGGTCGTGATAGCATGGGTGTATTTCTGTTGGGGTGACGGTGGAGGTTTTGTTTTCGCCAGTTTCTCACTGACCTTTGGTGTGGCGAACTTGTGTGGGTGTCTGAATTTTGCCGGATTTCGGGATGTGGGTCGTAATAGCTGTGGCGGAATTCCGCGGCCGCGGCGGTGTGTTGGCTGTCTTCTGCACGGCGGTAAGCGGCTTTTACTGCCAATGTTGTAATGACCCCCAATGTTTACAAAATTCTAAATGGGTGAATGCTTCCTCCCTCCAGAACAACTTGTTTGTCAATACAGCGTTTGCATCCAAACATTCTGGGCCTGATTCACAAAGGTACACTTACCCTTTTGGATGAGTATACGATTGTTTGCTATTGACAACGGTATTTTACTTAGAGCATTTTTGTGACGCTGAGACTCCACACATTAAAAAAAAGGATTCTCCTATCTTTTTATGTGCTGAGGCTCCACAGTCATAAGCAGTATAATTCTGGCTGCACCCTGATACATTACAGTAGTAATTTGACAATGTAATCAACATCATATATACTGTGTGCCTTAATCTTATTTATGTAAAGTCAAGCATCAACTATACTATTAAAGGTGCATTTGCTGTAGAATGTAGAAGTTTATTTTATAAGTATGAGGAATAATGTTTAGCTTTAATATGAAATTCGTAGTTCCCATTCACATTAACATAATAACATGCTGAATTTATTGAAAAGCTGGTTGTATATGTAATCATGTATTGATTGCTCATGTTTTACATTTACTCTGATATTGGGCTTACAGATATAATCAAATCTTTAACCATGCCTATAAATGGTGATTGGCTAAGTTAGGTGGGTAGGCCATCCTTTTAATATATACAATGCTGTTTCTGTGCATGACGTATATTTCCTTTGCAGGTACATATTTTTGGTTGCTTAGCTAGTGAAAGGATTATCGTGTATTTGAGATAGAAAGGCAGAGCAAGATGACCTTGGCATGGACTGTGTGGTTTGGTTGCCTCCCGTACATTCATTATCTGGGAAGAAAAAACTCGAGGACGACCTGTTCCTTAGTGTTTCATGGGATGGAAGCATCTCTCCAAGTTGCAAGTGCTCTGCATAAGAAGCAGAATTATTTGGGTTTCTGATGTGTTCAGAAGATACAGATGCTCCTGAACCTTTCAACATTAATTTACTGTCCACACTGTTAGAACTGAAGCAGATCTTCTTTAACCTCTGAGATGTGCAGGCCTCTAGACCCCTTATCCGTACAGTGTCTAGCTTCATGCTAATACTGGATTGTTTATTTTCTCAATACTTCTACTGGAGTCATTGTGAGGCTATTGCCTACCTCGCTATGTTCCAAGACCCTTGAATTTAGCTATGTTCAGAATAGAAACTAGCAAAATGTCCTTATTTTAACTTGTGCTGCTTAGAAGGAACTTATTCCTTAGTTTTTGCATTTATGTGACTGTAATCTTTATATGCCATTATATTGACAGGACTGAATCTGTTTCGGAGTTTGTGTTGTATCTCTAAAGCCTGATTTTGATATGTTCATACATTGGAATGATTACAAATGTGTAATATACACAGTTTTAATTCTGATTCTTGGTCCTGTTTGTGTAGCTAAATGAGCTTCACAGAACTGTAAATTTGAATTTAATGCTTAACTCTTTGTCTCCTAACACTCTGAAAAGATATAGAAGAGAACTGATCAACGCTTCCATGTGTGCCCCAGCAATAATAATGGTAAAATACCTTTGTGAATAGCAAGCAATCATAAACTTACACAAAAGTGTAAGCATACCTTTGTGAACTAGGCCCACAGTGTCAGGGATAGTTTGTTCCCATGTAACAGCCAATTCTGTCTTCAGTGAGGGCAGCTCCACTGCCTCCTTTAATATTGCATTTAAGTGTGGATGTGCTCCTTGTTCAAGGGCAGAATGTGGTTGTTCACAGTGAAGGTAGCCAATGGCTCAAGTGGGCTGGTCCTTTGCCTCATGCTATATGCTGTAGTGGGAAGAAGACAACATGTGAATTACACAATAACAGACCAATAGATTGCAGAGATCTGTCTGAAAGCCCCACTAAGTAAGTATGATATATATCTGATTTTAGTATGATCAAAAGGACTTGGCTAACACCAGATCTTAAAAAAGAGTCAATCTCAAATGCTATCCCAGCTTTTGATTGGACACTGCCCCTAATTAGCAGTGCCCCATAACGTTTCTCACCCACATTCCTGTTTGTCTCTGAATCCATTTCCTTCTTCTCACCCTGTTGGTCCTCCCTCTGCCTGCTCCTTTCCCTGTTGCACCGCTCTCTGCCTGCTCCTCTCCGTGAAAGCACCTCTTTCACCTTGAGCTTCTCTCTGCCAGTACTTCTCTTTGCTCTTACCACTCTGTGCTCCCTCTGTAGCCATTTCTTCGAACAACCCTGATGCCCTCTTCCGGTCCTTTATCCCTCTCCGTGCGGAGTATCTCGGTTTATTCATATGGGATCAAAGGCAGAGAGACTGACTCATTGGCAGGTTGATCAACTTCAGAGAAACAATAGTTAATCAGAGTAATATATTTTGATGTGTATCAAGAGCTAGCTGAAAACTTGTTATTACAGTTTGAGACAATAAGCAGTGTGCATTTTTGTTCTAAAATTCAAAATGGAAAACTTTAGAAGTGTAGAATAATTTAACTATTTTATGCAGGATTTCACTTGATTTCATTTGAGGAATGGTTAATTGCAGGTGATTCACAGTAAGCTTTGTATATTAGACAGTTTAAGGTTAGTCACATTACGGTTTACACATGTTTCTGATTCACTTTATTTACGTTCTTTGCATTGAAAATATTTCTTCAGGACAGTACTACAATACATCACACAATAAACAGTGTCAAATCTCTGGTAATTCCAGACAGCCTTTTTCTAATGGCAGTTCTATTGTATTATGGGAAGTGGATGTTTGAGCATTCAGGGCCTGATTCACCAAGCTAACCTTGCACTTTTGGGTAAGTTTATGATTCCTCGCTTTTCACAAAGATATTTTACTAGTAGCATATTTACGACTGCGGAGCCTCAGCACACACAAAGGTTGAACAACCCTGAGGTGACCCAATATGTAATAGTACTGAAGGAGGTCCACATCTCAGACCAGGCCAGAAGAGAATAAGGGGTGGAGCGAGTGAGAAATAAATTGAGACGCTTGCATGCGCTCAAGTATGGGAAGGTTTCAGTACCTGATGGATGGTATTAATGTGGTCTGATATGCCCCATGGATTAGAAAGAGTTAAAAAAAAAAGCCCAGCGAGTTAAAAAACGTACACAGAGGACTGTCTGGTGGTCAGTTTTCAGTCTGCATATTATGCGAGACAAGCTTTAGCACTAGTGTCTCCTTAGCCATGTGATATCAAGATTTCAGTGGTTATTTTTACTTCCCCCGCCTTGAGTAACATAAACCATGTCACGCAAGCCATTGTATGGCTACTCTACAGTCTGTTTACCATTAGTGAGCACCTGTAGCCTACTATCCCACTTTTGTTTGGATCAGGACTGACAACTGCTGGTGACTTGTTCTACGCAGGAAACAGAAAATGTAGGAATTAAAATGAACATGTGAAAGGTATATCTCCATTGTCACACCACTAACGTAGTAGAAAACGAAGGGTATGTTAAAGTATTGTGTTGCAGGAATATTGGAGGAATGAGGTCAGAACTAGGTAATCTATTGTGCGCGTTCAGGAAACTTGATGAACCAGCCCCTTTGATCTAAATGGATATAGTAGTAGTAAAAACAAGTTTATTAGTTAATTAAAACCATAAAACATTTCCTTCCACGTAAACATTTAACAGAACAATTTTAGTGCAAGAAGACAATTAGAGTTCTTTGGCTTAGGGTAAAATGGTAAGTAAAATTTCCTTCCACATAAAAATTTTAAGAAAACAACGTACTAGTGCTATAACGCATTAATAATAGGGCAACAGAACAATCTTATTGTGGGTAAGATAAATACAGCGCCAAATAAAATCCTGTGTTTAAAATGAAATGATATATGAAGTTTCCTTTTACAAAGAAATTTAAAGAGAACAGTAACAGACCAATGAGGCATTAGTAAAAATAGGACAAAGTGGGAAGAGACCTTCTATCAATTTTATTTACCCCTACTTAAGTCTGATTGTTGATACCGGACTTTATTACGACACAAGCTAAACAACCCAATGGACTACCTAGGAGCCTTCCCTTCCTTAAGATGTTCAAAGCAGGTTATAGGGATCTCGCTATTGTTTCCGCCCTCCCTCTGACTTGATTATTTTGAGAGGCTGTGGTTTTAAGAGTGAAAATTTCCAAAAATTGAACCAGCCTAATGTTCAATATTGTATTTCGAGGGTTAAAAGCTGCAATTAATGCTTGTCTGCAGGATCTAATTCTTAAACCGGTAAATTCTTTTTTCAGTAAGAGTCTCCTTTCGGCCGCCAGGGCTGGGCAAATGCAGACCACATGCATCAAGTTTTCATCTGCTAGATGACAGAGACGGCACTCCTGGGAGCCTACTTGCCGCTCCTTCTTCCATTTTGGCATGAAGTCTAAAGTAGGGACTTTACCCAGCCTAAGTCTGAGAAAGGATTGCTTGATTTTCCATGAGTAGGAGCCAGCCATAAGTGGTGATTCTTTAAACGTTTTGTAGGAGTTAAGGATCAACCAACTATGCTCCCTTTTGGTCAATGAGATCTTATCTTCTAACAAGCTCTGTAATTTACTTGCTTTATTCACTGCTTTATTGAAAACGGGGATGGGTAGAGACCGGGTCCATACCTTATCTAAGTTCAAAAGACTCTTACTTTTTTCTAGATACCTTATGTAGTTGGAGTTCCCTCTTTCTAGGATAATTTCCTGCCAGACTAGATTGGCTAAAGACCCTTTTGAAGCGCGGCTCAATGTGTAGCAGTCTGACCTGGGCTGGCGATGCACGCCCGGGTAGCCGAAAAACGCGCTTATAGGTTTTTATCAGAAGCCTATCCAGAAGACCTACTTCCATCCCCCTCATTATTTCGGTCCCATAGGTGATAGTTGGAAGTAGCTTCGCTCTCATTACTGCTGTTAATGGATTCAGAGCATGACCACAGATTGAATTTGCTAGCTTGCAAAAGGCGTAAGTAAGGGCCTGCGTCTTGTTTTTTATTGCTTCTTTTTTTGGCGTGTAATTACCTCCACCACCACTCCTAGGTATCTGTATGATGTTACTTGCTCTAGGTTTTTCCCATTCATATGCCATTTACCTTGGGTGGTTGGCCTGCGGTTTAAGGTAATCATTTTAAATGTTTTATGATTAATTTCTAAATCATGTCAGAAACTTGATGAACCAGCCCCTTTGATCTAAATGGATATAGTTCCTTTTGCTCCCTCTCTGGTATTTCAATTTGGGGCGGGGTCAACATTGTGTTAGCAGTTTGAATTTGTGTCATCTTACCAGGTAAAGTGACTAAGAAAGCCACAGATTTGTCTTTTTATTAAATTATCAGGTATGACTTTAAAGGAGGACACTAATATAATAATAAATTGTAATAGCGCTAGGGTTGTCCTGGCACTTGCAAGAGATCTGAAAATTTTTTTAGAAGAGAGAGAGAGACTATTATTGTTTGGTTAGGAGATTGTAACACTTACATGTACACGTTAGTTACTAAGAAGGTCTGTGGTATGAGAAAAATAACGAAGGGAAGGATCTGACAGATTTCACCCACACTACTTATGGGCTTGTATTAAATATGCTTGTCATGAAGAAATGCCTGTGCTTTGTTAATGATATATGCACTGGGATGCACTACAATGCACATAGCCCAAATGACATATTTGGGAAAAGGACATCATTGATTGTATCTTGGTATCTGAGAAGTTTAAATCCGTCATAGTAAATTTTCAGACTCTCTCCTCACATGTTAGCTACCACAACCCGCTGATTGTGAATTTGAGTGTTAGGCTTTCCCCCCTTAGCTACGGTCTAGAGGTAATTTGGCAGAATGGCATAGCACTGAAGTGGGAACGAATAAATGGCAAATTTCTTTCTAACTTAATGATGACGCACTTTGACTAAATAGCTATATGTCTTGGTGACACAGTGGACAGTGATATAGTTATTTCAACTTTCATGGCACTATCCAATAACATTCAAAAAGCTTTAACTTGGCAACTGGATGAGCAACTAGTGAAGAGTCACAGATGGTTTGGCTCAACCTAAACTAAGGCCAATGCAGCCGCACTCCCGCCGCAGTCATTTGGAGATCCCCGAGGGGCCGGCGGGCAGAAACCTGGTTTCCGCCCCCGGCCCAGCGGGGATTACGGCGGCAACACAGGAGCCGGCTCCAAATGGAGCCGGCAGTGCTGCGGCTGTGCGACAGGTGCCGTTGCACCTGCCGCGCTTTTCACTGTCTGCATATCAGACAGTGAAAAGCTGCAGAGGGCCATGTCAGGGGCCCCTGCACTGCCCATGCCAGTGGCATGGGCAGTGCAGGGGCCCGCGACTCCCTGTACCGCCAGCCCTTTCCTGGCGGTTCAAACCGCCAGCAAAAGGCTGGCGGTAGGGGGACTCGTAATCCCCTGGGCAGCGCTGCCCTGGCGGATTAAAACCGCCGGGACTGAAGTGGTGGTAAACCGCCAGTCGTAATACCATGGGAAGCATGTTGGCGGTGCTTCCGTCGGAACAGCCCTGGTGGTCTTTGATCGCCAGGGTTGTAATGACCCCCATAGTGCTCTAAAACGGCCTTTCAACAAAACCCCTCGAGACAGAGATGGTAAAAGCAAGCAGGCTATCCAATAAAAATGCCATAGTGAGGCATAAACATGTCATTAAGAAGGATTCCTGGAGTCCCTGTTAAAAGTTAATAGGCAGTCGGATAGTTCTGACTTCTGGAAAGTTATTATTGCCTCTTGTTAGAGGGTCTGCTTGCCCCCCAGTGGAAACAAAGATCCCCTCAGAGGAGTGTTAAAACACTTTTCTTCGGTCTACATATTAGGTTAAGGAGAGGAGGACATTGCCTCTTGTGAGAAGCCTCACAGTAATGCTGAGCTTTCATCTAACCCACTAGAGTTTGATTTAGGCGAAGTCACCAGTGCTATTAAAAATGCAGAAAAAGGAAAGCCCTGGATCTGGGGGGTATGACTTTGGATATGTTTATAGTAAATATTGATTTTTGGCCACTACTGGATTGCAATGTGTTAAAAGCAGTGGTAAAATGTGACACTCTCCCCATCTGGAGTCAGTCTGTGATTGTCCAGATTTAAAAAAAAAAGAAGATACATTTCTTCCTAGTTGTTTTGGACCTATTTCTTTAATAGATGATAAGGCTGAGCAGAAGAAAAGAATATAATTTTTGATGTGTAATTGGATAATTTTGAAACTAAACCTTCTTGTTTGTGCTGGAGCATTTTCATCCTTCGTAGGAATCAATGCTCACGGAGGTCGACTGACCTATTGCCTCAGCAATAAAGTGTGGTAGAACCATTAAACAAAATTCAATCACCATGCAATAATTTTAAACAGTATGACACATTTGGCCATACATTGAAAACGCCACTCAAAATTAAGGTTAGGAGATTTATTACAAGTTCAGGATTAAAATCTTATAGGGTATTCTCAATACAAAGTTATAGATATACATTATCACCAGAGGTTGCCCTAGGCGACGGAAAAAGTGTAGTTGAAATAAAGTTAACAACACTAAGGCCCTCATTACAAGTCTGGCAGTCCTTGGACCGCCAGACTCGCGGTGATGGTCTTACCGCCGCCGTGGCAGCGGTAAAGACCGCATATTATGACTTGGTGGTTTGGCCAAAGCTAAACCATTGAAATGCTGCCTGTACCGCCAGGGTGGCTGGACCGCTGGGCCGGAGGTGACCACATCCGGGCCGGTGGTAAGCATAATACCATCATCGGTATTACGACTCAGCAGACCACCAGCATTTTTGCAGCAGTCGCACTGCCACAAAAATTCGGGGGGTCATGCACCCAGCAACAGAAATCTCCATTCCTGTCACTGGCAGACACCCCCCCACACAACCACACACCTACATTCAAGCAGCCCCACTCACCCACGCATGCTCTTAAATACACCCCCGAACACTCACACCCAAACCTGCACTCAGATACACCCATTCACTGGCACACACGCACTCAGACACATACACTCACATGCACGCACTCAAACTGACACCCCTTCCCCCTCTGCATTCACACAAACATACATGCACTCACACAAACAAAACACTTCCCTCGGCATTCACATACTCGCAAACGCACACACAGACCCCCACCCCCCGCATTCATACACATACGCACACACCAGACATTCATAAAAACACTCCCCACCCTTTACACCCCCTTTCTAACAATCAACTTACCTGCTTTGGCGAGGTGGCCGTCTGGGAGGAGATGGGTCCCGGGGCTTTCCACCACTGGCACTGCACTGCCATGCAGGAAACCACTGCGCTGGGCGGCATCCTGTTGGTGTGGCAGTGGTGAAAAGTGCCTCTATTAAGATGTCAGCCAGGCTGACGGTGTCGGCTTTAAGCCCTAAATCAGGCAGAAATCGGATCAATGTCATAATGTCATAATAGGGCGGTCTTGAGACTGCTATCACTGACGTTCTTTTGCCCCCGCGGCTTCAGCGGTTTCTCGAAAAGACCACCGAAGTCGTAATGAGCATCTAAATATTTAATTGCCAAAATGCAAAACACTATCAGAATCAATTGTTCCAAAGGGAATAAACGTTGCTTAGTCTGGGCACACTGTGAAACAAATTTTATCAAAGAGTTGAATTAGTTTTCAAAGCCAAAAGGAACAACCCTACTATGGCCGAATCAGGGATTAGCGTGTGTGGGGTTAAACATAGGCAGGGAAAAACAAAAACAGACAGGGACAGAAGAATTTGGGAAAAGGGGAAACTCAGAATAATCAGATTCCAAATAAAGAGAACATAATATACAAAAAGAGAAAAAAGTATCAGCATGTCAGGAGCTCAATTAAAAGTCATCTGAAGGGGTTTGGGAAAAATCTCAATGGGACAAAGGACAAGGGCAAGTTAGATAGGGGATATGTCTGCAGGGTTTGGCTTAAAAATATTCATCTTCAGCAATAGTTCAGGTTGGAAAGGCACCAGGGACATCCTTTCTTGCTCTGAACTTGAATGATTCTGAGCAAGTCTGACTCGGAATCTGACCAATGTCCAAATTACAATGCAATATCACATTTTCCAAAATGATTTCATTTGTCAGAGGAATCGGTCCACAAGATGTTAGAGGGGCATCATCCAATAATAATTGATCACACAACTCCAAATTCCAACTTGTGCATTTATTCCCAGGATAGTTCTGAGAACATCTTCCATCTGTGTGAATCCATGCAGATTTGAAACAACTGTGGACAATGTCAATCCATGTTCCACACTGTTCCAACTTAAATGTTGAAATAATACAGTTTTCCCTGTTTCAACAATGGGATCCATTACCAAAAGGCTAAGGGCCTAATTAGGAGTTTGGCAGACAAGAAGACCCATACGACGAACTTCCGACGGGGAGATTGCCCCCACACTGGCTACTTCCACACTGAACCCATTAAGACTTTCCTGCTAGACTGACTGGCGGAAACTGAGGTTTCTGCCAGTCATTCTAGCAGGAAAGTGATGGCAGCATTTTCTCTGGATCGTAATTAAGCCAGCAGCAATACTGTCCCCTGCAGGCTGCACCAGCCCCCTTGCAATGTTCACTGTCTGCACAGCACTCACTGTCTGCGAGGGTGCTGGACAGGGGGACCCCTGCAGTGCCCATGCCAAGTGCAAGGTAAAACTGACATGAAAAGGCTGGTGGCGAACCAGGGGCCAGATGTACGAAGCATTTTTCAGGTTGCAAAGGGGCCGATTCGCTTTTTGGGATGTATAAAACCCAAACTGTGATTCAGTAACTCGTTACTGAATCGCAGTTTGGGTTTTGTGATTCGGTATTAGGAAGGGGCGTGTGAAGGGCATCCCTTCCTAATACAGAATCCAAACAGTATGTATGATTGTTTTGCGACCGTGAATACGGTCGCAAAACAATCGCAGTTAGCACCAGTTTCAAACTGGTGCTAACCCATTCGCAAAACGGAAGTGGCCCCCATGGGACCCCTTACCCTCTGTGAATGGCAGTGAAAATATTTTTTCAGAGCAAGCAGTGGTCCCACAGACCACTGCCTGCTCTGAAAAAAATGAAAAGAAATCTGTTAATTTTTGGTTTTGAAATGCATCTCGTTTTCCTTTAAGGAAAACGAGCTGCATTTAAAAAAAAAAACGTATTTATTTAAAAGCAGTCACAGACATGGTGGTCTGCTGTCCCCAGCAGGCCACCATCCCTGTGAGGGTGGCCATTCCCAATGGGGTTGCAAATTGCAACCTACCTCATGAATACTTATGAGGTAGGTCATTTGCGACCCCATTGGGAATTGCACACAGTGTAAAGTACACTGTTGTACATCCGGTATTGCGACTCACAAATTGCGAGTCGCTAGGACTCACAGTTTGCGAATCGCAGTACCAGATCTTTGCACATGCAGCGCCACCCTTCTGATTACGACCTCCGCCACTATCAGCCCTTCGGGATCACTGAGGCCGTTGGTACCCTGGCTGTCTGACGGCCAGGGTCTTAATGTGGCGGTCAGACCACCATAGCAGAGGCGGTCCTGACCGCTACAGTGAGGCTGGCGGTCTCAGGACTGCTAGCCTCGTAATGTGACCCTAAGCTTCTCATGGGAATTAAATCTGAAAGAAGACTTCACGTTATGAAGAAAAAGAAAATCAGCCTTTCCAATACAACCAAAAAAAATCAACTCTGCAGGCCTTACTTATGCTAACACAATAACCATGAAATTACATTCATCTAATACATTTGAATGAAGCACATATAATATATGAATTTATAACTTTAACATTATTAAGATATCAATAATATGCATAAAATATTCAATTTAAATGTGCATAAAGTTTGTTAATGCATGTCAATATATATAGAAGAGTACTACAGTTTATCTCTAATTTACACATATATTTGGAACCAATAATCACTTGAAAGTCAATTTAGTTTCAATATATTCTGTTAGCTCAGAGTTTATATCACATTATTTACCATTTTAAAGCTGTTAACATTCAATTTAATTAAAATACCACCTAAGTCAAACTCTAAAAAGACACATTCGCAAACATATCAATGCAACTTTCTATGACTTACAATGTAAGTGCTCTGAGCCTAATAAGTCCAATACTGGCACATTCTGGTGATTTTTTGTGACATGATTGACAACTCTAAACTTCAAGCTTTCTCATTAGCAAATTCAGTCGTGATGAAAATGGATAATTGTATAACACATTTATGGGCTTGTTGTGTGCATTCGACTTTGTCAGTCATTCCAAGTTTTGGGAAGTCTCAGTTGACATGGGTGAAGATGAGCCAATGGTACACTTTTTATGTCAGTCTTATGTGGGTACTAGTGCTAGATTGAGACATGGCAGAAAGGAACAGTGTATGGAGCCATTTGATGTGTGTAGAGGTGTGAGGCAGGGGTGTATTATAGCCCTAAAAAAAATATATATATATAGATATATATACTATAACTGGTGAATATCAGTGTTTATTTTAGTTTAAAATGTTATGTTATAAGTGACCTTTGCACCTAGATACATCACTTTAACATTTTCTTTTTTCAGTGCATTACACGTACACACAAATATATATTAAGTCAAATTAATTTTACTTGTCTAATATTATTTCCTATGGGGTGTTAATTTAAGGCCTTGTCTCAATTTTTAATTACCTTTTTCTTTTACACTGGTATACGTGTGAGTGGTCATGTGTGGTACTTGACTTACTCCAAGACTGGGGTGGAGGACATTTACTACAAAAAGTGTAGTTTGTGAACGGCAATGTACTTACTCATTTAACTCTTTTGTGGGTGAGTGTTTGGAGTAGCCTGCACTTCCCTAAACCACAACTTACTTATGTTCAACCCCCTACCATTTTGTAGTGTATATTCCCTATTTTGCCACCACTCCCCTAGTCCCTCCCACATTTACTAGTAAGTAGTAAACATGCCTGTGTGGAGGCCTCTCCATAAAAAAGATCGGAGAGGTGGAGGACAGAGATTTCTACACATTGGTTTGTAAATTGTGTTTTGCAGTAGGTACGTAATGCAACTATGCATTTTATAAATTGAATTTTATGAATCAATCTTTCGGTGTCAGTGCAGTTTCAAGGATGCTCAGTGAGCTAAAGAAACTCTGCTAAGGTAACACAGTTGATGATAGAGGAAAGACCCCATTGATATCACACAATGAGGTAAAAGTAATCTGCAAAAGTCACTCAAATCCAGTGCAGACTCCGGGTAAACTGAGGCAATGTTAGAGGAAAGGCCCGGTCTGATTCCACACCACAGTCATTAGTAAAGCTGAGTTATAGGCATGGGAGGAGAAGGCACTTTCATAGTGTTATACAAAGTCGGAGTCATATCTATATCACATGACTCACCTGAGTGCTGCCACAATAGCAGAGTTGAGTTTAAACAGAGGATCAACCAGGTGATAGTACTCATCTGTGGTCACAATGAGTGTCAGTGACAGTGCTGATGTTAGAGATAAAGGTGTGAAGGGAACCAATCACCAGGTTACATAGAGAGTCAATAGTAGGGCCAAGGTTTTAATCCTCAGGGAGATGAAAGTACTTAACTGATCAGAGCTAGACAGTGCCAAAATCAGAGCTACTATTAGGCACACATGGAGAGGAAGTGTGATCATCTGGTGTCATTTAGCATGTCAGTAACTGAATTATAATTAAATGATGATCAAGGAAGACATCTACTGAGAGCAAAGAAGAGGATGGGAGGTAAAATAAAGAATGTGGTGCAGACTGAGGGCCTCATTACAAGTCTGCTGGTCCATGGACTACCAGACTTGTGGTGGCGCTCGGGCCTCCGCCAACATAGATGGTACGACCACCATATTATGACCATGGGATAGCCACCACGGTCCGACCGACGGTACCACTAGGTTGCCGCCAGCCAACGGCCTGGCAGAGCTGGCAGTCTCTATCCGCCAGGGCAGTGCTTCAGGCAGCCCTTCCCTCCAGATTACAAACCGCGTTTCCACCAGCCTTTGCATGGCGGTTCCACTGCCATGCAAAGGCTGGCAGAAACGGGGTGCCGGGGGCCACACTGGGGCCCCTGCACTGCCCATGCACTTGGCATGGTCAGTGTATGGGCCCCCATGGAGAGCCCCATCACGCTTTTCACTGTCTGAATTATGGGCAGTGAAAAGCACAACAGGTGCTGCTGCACACGATGCACTGCAACATTGCCGCCGGCTCCATTACAAGCTGGCATTATTGTTGTGGCGAGTATTCGACTGGGCCAGTGGATGGAAATGCTGTTTCCACCCGCTGTCCCAGCAGAAAACTCATAATTGGGCCAGCAGAAAACCAGAGTGGCGGTTTTCCGTCCAAAAGAGTTTGGCGGGAGACCTTTGTGTGAGTTATGGAGAGATAAGGAGTGATGTGAAGAACAATCCAACAGGAAGAGCAAGGGGCGAGAAACATGGATAAAAAATGAAAGAAATAGAGAAAATCAATAAGAGGACTGAAGGGGAAATAAACAGGGTAAGGAGACAAGCAGTTGGCAGATTGATTAAATCCGTTTTTGAGATCTGCTAAACAGGAAGCACTGCCTGTCTGAATTCAGTGTTTTAGATTACAAATGTTTGCATGTCACATTCCAAATTTTTTTATGCTGAAAACTGCCTGTATTCTTACAAAGTTTGCATTTATTTGAAAGAACACATATGCTAGGGAAAAGTTGGAAAATTTGGGTGTGTGTGAATCACAAATGTTTCATGAAAAAAAGAGCACTATTTTGTAAAAGCATTAATGTTGAGAATATGTGTCAATCTTCTGTACAACACTAGAGCACATTATACAGACTTACAATCCAGCTAGACTGCAAAGGTAGCCATATAAATTGTGGTTTCAAATAGCAAAGGCAGTTGTAAATTCACATACATTGCATAGGTGCATATTTAGAGGGGAAACATCCTATTAAGGGCGGGGGTGAAGGGTCGGGTAGTTTTAGTAATGGGGCGAGGGTGTCGGGTAGTTTTAGTATTAGGGATGGGATACTTCTGGGCGTTAGGGCAGGTGGGAGGTTCGCATGCTGGAACCACGCATGCTGTCCCACACATGCATTTACTAGGCATGCCTTTACAATGAAAAATCATTGCTAAGGCATGCGTAGTAAAGGCATTTGTGGTAACAATGCGGTCTTTGTTCCGACCGCGCTGTTTAGGCATGCGTGGTTCCAGGATTTGTTGTTCAATCATACAGTCGATTTAGAGCATCATGCCTTTACAAATCTATCTAATTTATTCCTAGAAATCTGCAACAGTCTAATGTTTCTAGGAGTTCTACTGAAAACGTTTGTGAATTCTTATTTGTAACAATACAGAGGCCTTTCCCATGAGTAATTGTGCATTTTGGAAATTACTGATTCTTAAATGGTATTGCCATTTCAGGGGATAAAGCCCTTTAGCTACACCCACAGCACTTTTGAGGGTCTTTCCCACCCCTCTGCAGCATGGAAAGATATTTACCCTGGTCTGTGACAGAAATAAATCTCTAACGCTTTCAATGTATATCTGTGACCAGAACCAGGGTGAGAATGCATCAGGGAGGAGTATGACGATATACTCTGGAGTTTGTGGATGTTTCCAGACTCCCCAGGCAAACCCCACATTTGAATGCCTGATCCAACCACTTGAGTGGGATTTACTCACATTCAGTACTACTTAATCTTGGAGTTATATGCCTTGGTAAATGGATGTACGAACACAAGATCACTATTTGCGAATAATATGCACTTTTAAGTAACCCTTTTGTGAGTGTTAGTCAGGCTTACAGAAACAAATGGCTCTGTGATTCAGACCTCTGGTGTGCACATGCATAGTGTTACATTTGCTGGCATGCACATATGCTTTGGAACACTCTTTATACACATATGCAAAGAAATACCTTACACTAACATTGAACTTGAGCAACTCAAATAAACTACTCAATCCAGTATTTGAGTGTAAATTAGACAGCATATATGTGGAATTCATTTTGATAGCATTGCTGAAGGTATGTATTGAATATTTTATATACACACAAGCATGCTGCTAGCAAATTGGGTGATTCTAAATGACTACCATGCATATAAACGTATATCTTGAAATCTGTTTACATTAAAGCAAAATCACATAAAAAAATAAGTGAACTGACAAGAATTCATGCATTATATTTTTGTAAGTATAATTTATGAATTAACTTACACCTTTTGTGAATCGACTTCATGCATTGTTATATTAACTCAAGCTAGAAGCTATACAACTAAAGCTACTGCTTAATGGTATGACTGGGGGTGACTGTGGGTGAAAGATTGTATTGTTCAGCATTCCGTCCATCATCTGTTCTTTTTGCCTTTGTCATCCTAAGTGGAAAGAGTATGCCTAGACATGGGTCCTGTGCTCACTGCGGCACTGGATTCAAGCTAGCCTGAATGATGAGGGGTGAGACCCCAAAAAAGGACCCAGGATGCTTGTTTCTGGCCCAGAGAGGGCCTGGCCTGGCAGTTCGGGCTGGACTATTCCCAAGGGCTGTAGGGTCAAGAGTGATTGGCATCTGGCTGGGTCCAAACTGGGGTGGTGTGGTGGGCAAAAAAAACAATGGATAAAACAGATCTCTATGACTGGTGGTTGAATGTTTGCATTGTTCAGCATTTTGTCCATCATCTCTTCTTTTTGCCTATATCAACCAAATACAGTGCATTTCTGTCCTCTCCGCTTGAGTTTGCACACAATGGGCTGCCTAGCACCAAGGTGCAAGGATGCATGCATTGCAGAGAGGATTTATTATTTGCAGGAAGGTGCTCACGTCTGGGCATACCCTTTCCACTTAGGGTGACACAGGCAAAAAGAACAGATGATGGCCTAAATGCTGAACAATGCAAACATTCACTCCCAATCACAGAGCTCAGGGTTTAATCCATTGCTTTCTTGCCCACCATGCCACCCCAGTTTGTACCCAGCCATATGCAAAACAATCCATGGAGGCTTTATCCTCTTTCTAATAAAGCACACATAGAAAGAGGAAAAAACAAGGAGAAATAAAGCTATTTCCCCTCATTGTGCCTCCCTGGGGAGGCATAAGATTAAGATGCATTCCCAGGTTTAAAGGTCCGTGTAAATCTGGAAATGATTAATAAACCCATGGGTGTTGTGTGCGAAAACCCATCCCCGATGCAGTATAAGGCAACACCAGATACTTGCGCTGCGTTGCCTTACACCATATCTACAAGGCCATGAAAAGCCAGGCATAGTGGATTTGGGTGTCCTTGTAGATATGGGCCTGCACTATGCGCCACCAGTGTGTCACAAAAAATGACACACCGGCAGTGTAAATAAGCCCTATTGTTTACTGCTTGCTAACACTGGGGCCAATGATGCTTTTGCAACACTGCTGCACTGAATTATGTCTTGCCAGTGTAAGGCAGACATACCTATGTCTGCTCTTTCACAGGTCCAGGGACTTCCTATTGAAATCTGTACCTTGCAAACAATACCACAAATACTGGAATTACCAAAACCATTTAAGTCAGATTTATTTATTTAGCCACTCTGTCTCAGGAGGAGGACTATTGTTGGTCAGCTCCCAGAACTGTAACATTTATGGCTCTAAGAACTCTGGGCACTGCTTACCACCATGGACCCTGCTCCCCACCAGATACTGAACTCCTGGACCTACATTACCATAGAGGACACCCAAAGACTGATGAACTCCATCCAATTAGGAGCACCCTCAGATCCATGCCCTCATCACATCCTCAACCTAGCCAGCGCCTCCATAGCACCAAAGCTCTGCCGAACCATCAACCTATCCTCCAAAACCTCCACATTCCCTTCAGACTGGAAAAATTCCAAAATCAGCCCAATACTCAAGAAACCCACCGCTGACCCTAGGGAGTTGAAGAACTACAGACCCATCTCTTTACTCCTTTTACCAGCCAAGGTAACGGAGAAGGCTGTCAACCAGCAACGCACTGAGTTCCTTGAGACACACTGTATCCTCGACCCTTCCCAGTCCAGTTTCAGAAGCAACCACAGCACCGAAACCGCACTCTTAGCAGCCACTGATGACCTACGCATCATACTGGACCACCGAGGCACTGCCACGCTCCTCCTCCTTGACCTCTCTCTGCTGTATTTGACACCACCTCCCAATCTACCCTTTGCGACAGATTGCACGACATCGACATCCGAGATAAAGCCCTGAACTGGATCAGGTCCTTCCTCATCTGAAGAACACAGACTACCACCGTTCACATCAGAACCTTGCTGTGGAGTGCCATAAGCATCCTCATTCAGCCCGACGCTTTTCAACAGCTACAGGGCCCAACTCGCCAAGATCACCAGACAACATGAGCTAAACATAGTCCCCTATGCTGAAGACACCCAAATGATCCTCTGCCTGTCTGAGGACTCTGTGAGACTGAAGGAATTTCCACAACAGGATGAGAGCAGTCGCCGACTGGATGGAGGCCAACTACCTCAGGCTCAACTCAGACAAGACAGAGATCCTCATGATCAGCTTCACCCCTTCTGCCTGGAACAACTCCTGGTGGCCCACCTCACTGGGTGATGCCCCCACGGACCATGCGCACAACCTGGGCATCATCCTGAACCCCACTCTATCGATGACATGCCAAGTTAATGCGCCTCCTCATCTAGCTTTCACTTCCTCTATCTCCTGTGGAAGATCTGAAAATGGATTCCCCCGACACAAGCCACCCATGCACTCATCACCAGCAAACCGGACTACAGCAATGCACTATATGCCAGCATTATCAAGAAACTTCAATCAAGACTACAACAAGTCCATGATGCAGCAGCCAGACTCATCCTGGACATCCCCCAACACAGCCACATCTCCTGCCACCTCAGAGACCTACACTGGCTCTCAGTCAACAAGTGCGTCACATACAAACTCCTGACCCACACCTTCAAGGCATTGCACAACATAGGATCAGCATACCTTAACAACCTTCTCACCTTCTAAGTACCCAACAGACATCTCCTCTAATCCCAGCTCGCCCTTGCAGCCGTTCCCAAGATTCGAAAAAGTACAGCAGGAGGAAGATCCATCTCCTACCTAGTAGCCCGGACATGGCACACACGTCCCCTCAAGCTCAAGAAGACCGCATCACTGAAGCAGTTCAGGAAGGACTTCAAGACCTGGCTCTTTGACTGAGCCGCATGGCTTCTTTCAGCACCTTGAGACCCTATGGGTGATTATCCGCACTTTACAAATACTTGATTGACTTGACCATCCAAGAGCTTGAAGAGACTAACTCTGAGTTTCTTAATCTTATTTGCTGGCCAAGAGTTAGTGGCGCCTTTCACCGTTACCTTACATCAGTGATCCAAAGTGAGGAAAGAGATCCTGCCATTCAGGCATTTGAAAGCTGTAGGATGGACACTGTGCTGGATAGCACCTTGTAGTTACCCAGATCAACATTGAGATGTTTTTTTACCTTGGAATAATTAAAGGATGGCTCAGCAGTGTTGCTTTTGAAGGTAGTGACATGTAGATTGCAGATTCAGGAAGTAAGAGCATTCACCCACTAAGCTGTCTCAGTGTTTGATCTTGCCACTAATATTTCTGAAAGTCTAGAACTTTACATTTTACAGAAACCTGTTGGGATTGGGGAATGCTTCTTTAAAATAGGTGTTGCCTACTAGTAAATGGAAGCTATTTGCTAAAATACCAGTATAGGTTGCCTAATTCTCTGCCAACACTTAACAGAAATCTTGCCTTTCACACCGTTTTTAACTCACAGCGCTGATGGTAGTTCAAAGTTCAGTCACACATGCATGCACTTGTAGCACCCAAGGCTTATGTTTTTGGTTGTTGACTCCACCTGCATTCAGCCTGAACTAGGTGGTGTTTGAGGATTGCCATTTTGGCTTGCTGTTCTTTATCTCCAGCATTTCTGTGCATTTTCCTCATGTAAACCACATACAAGGTAACGTTGTAACACCAAGTTGTATTGCATTAGAACATGTCAAGAGCAGAGCAGCAAACATCATATCATAAATGCGTGTATAACAGTAATATCCCGGTAGTAGAAAAAGTACTAGGACAAGTACTAGGAAAAGTAGCATTTAGTGTAGGTGACATAAACATTGAATGTGAAAAAATTTGTAAAATAGCACCTCAGGCATTCTGATGGCAGCACATCCCAGAAGCAATAGCATGAGATGAGAGGGCAATACTCAACAGCCCTCCACCTATATATATTAAATATAAAATATAAATATAAAAAATACCATATATATTAAACAATTGGTAACACTGCATCATGCAGACAGCTGCACCGTAAAGTCAGGCATAAAAAAAGAAAAATCCAATGTAGAATTATCTTATAACTGCACAACACTCAGTTGAGATATGCTTACTACTTTCTCAATGTGCCTAGAGCATTTCATTAAGTATTTCCTGTCATTTTCACTTGAAGGGATACATTATTATTAGTACTGTGAAACTGAATGCATACAAATCTACAGATTATTAAAAAAAAAAAAATCTCTATTTTGACTGCATGTGGAACCAGTGTACTTTGCATACAAAACGTTGCATTAATTTATACACGCATTCGAAATAGAAATCTATACAAGTGGACATGCAGGAATTAGTTTGTACAAGACTTTCTTAAGGGAGTGGTACAATTGGAAGGGGTGTGAATGGAGGTTGAGTGTGCGAAAGCATTAGAAAATGTGCAATCCGTGCTTACTTGCATTGCATACTATTAAACATAGTTGCTATCATTTATCATTTAGGTATAGAGAAACATCAGCCTATCTCGGTTTACCTCTGCTGATCTGATTACATTTACATTTATTCACCTACCCAATTTAATGATCTGAATATCTTCCATCCACCCTTAATGTAGAGACGAAAATGAAGAACACCCCGGAGGTAGACACAGAAGTACAAGCATATCACAGTGCATTATACTTTTTTACCCACATTAGAAGAATGTTATTAAATTTCACAGTAGGATGTGATTTTATCACACTATACACCAAACTGGAAAAGATTAAAGTGTGAAGATAGATAATGCATGATATAGTTCTACTTTCAGACACACATCCATGTATTCTGTCTCAGATTCATCAAAACTGCATCATTTGGAAGAGAGCATTTCCATTTCAATAATAATCACGAAGAGAAGGAAAAGGGGAGAAATTAAATTTCGAATTAGCCCATAGCATCACAGTCAGCTGGGATCAGTTTGCCTTCTCTGTGTGTCTGTATCCTTTTTTGAAACGCTTTCCATGAATTATCCCCATGGAAATGAATGTGCCCAAACAAGCGGCAAACAATATTCAGCAAATTGCAGCGGTTCAGAAAATTATCTGCCTCATAAAAGCATTTCCATTTATTTGAAGCTCTACAAACTTTAGTGCAGCGCCACTTTCCTTGCACCCCTTGTGTGCGCTGTATTTAAAATGTGGTGCATCATGATGCAGGGTAAGGGTCAATTATGTAATTGTTTTTACGCTATTGATGTACTCTGCAGGAGTAGCGCCAAAACTTTGGCGCTACTCCTGCAAAATACAAAGGGGCCCAGTATAAATATTGGTACGCCCACTTTGCTCTGAGCAGGCATTCAAAGTGCAATTGAAAATGGCACTAGGAAATCTCTTAGATTTCCTTGCACCATTTTGTCGCCCTCTACCCTAATGGGGAAATGCCCCCCTTGCATACATTATGCCTGGCGCAGGCATAATGGGGCACAAGGGTTTACAAAGTGGTACAATGCATGCATTCCGCTACTTTGTAAATATGGCGTGGGGAAAATGTCAGTTTAGTGCCACCTTAGCATAAAAGAAATGTCGCTATGGCAGTGCTAAGGTGGCGCTGGGGCCCATTAAATATGCCCCTTGAGTTACTAGAAAATGTAAAGTGCAATTAAAAACAGAATTCAGTTAAAGAAAACCAAAGAGGTGATGCGCCTGTTTTCCATAAGTTCCATCGACATATTTACAGCAACAGTCTTATCACTCCACAGAATTTGAAAAAAAAATACATTTTCCTAGAAGTGGAAAGGAATGGTTATTCAGAAAACTCAGCTCAGTGAAATAACTCTTGACCAAAGCGGACAACAATATGTTATATTTACAGCAAATGGTACTTGCCACCGAACAATGTACATACATTTATAGTTGACGATAAAAAACTGCCTGGGATTTTGTGGAACGTAACATACTCGACTTTGCCTACTACTTTTGAAACATTAAAACACATTTTAATCTTTTGGCTAATGTTGGAAGAATAGTGGGCCCATAATTTACATTCTGTTTACGTTCAACATCTTATCTTACATGTGGTCCATTACTGTAGAAAGTCACTAATCTGTTTAGGCAAAGGGTTTAGTAATTTAAACCTGTGCTCAACCTCTTTTAGCTATGACGGACAGCAGACAGGCTTAATTTGGAGGAAATGTGTAAAATATTTAGAAGTAATAAAGCAGTTAAAAAGTAAAAAAACACAACAAAATGAAAATCCCATTCCAAATTAGAAATAAGAGTAAAAGTTAATAAGGACAATGACACCAAAACAAAAATAGTTCAATAAGGGGAATCAGAGGTATAAACTTCTAAAAATGTATGGCAAAAAGCACCTACAAAAAGTAAAGCACCAATCAGTATACACTTTTCACTGGCAACCTAGAAGTGATTTCAGGCCTACTGTCATGGAGCGTGAGTTAGATACGCCAAGCAGGTTCAACCTGGTAAAAGGTTTTATCTTAAGACTCTGGGCCCGATTTAGATGTCAGCTGATGCGTTACTCCATCACAACGGTGATGGATATCCCATCCGCCGAAATATAAATCCAATTATTTGCTATGGGAATAATATTTCTATGGCCGGGATATCCATCACTGTTGTGACAGAGTAACCCATCCACCAAAATCTAAATCAGGCCCTTTGTCTCTGAAATGAAAGTCAAAATCCTCGGGTGGGGCAAGTTTGAAGGCTGTATCTGAGGAAGTCCTCTCAAAGCTGGTTAACCAACGAATGAGGTCTAGCTGAACTGGTTTGTTTTGGAGGGAAAAGGTCTGAGTAGGAAAAGTTAAAATTTCATGCCAAGGGAAGTTTTCTCATAGGCCAGATTTTTTTCCCTACTTTGCCTGGTCAATATTTCTACATTATTATTATTTTTTTTTTTTGGAGCTGAGAATCCTCCAATGGGACAAGGATGAATGCTGCGTTCAACAATGAGTTCCACAAGGTCTGGTACCTTCTCGCTGATGGGCTGCTGAAATGGATTTGCTTCTATGGAGAAGCTCCAAGTGGAAGAACCTGTTTCTTCATCCCAGCGAAGTCACACCTAGACTGGATTAACTCAGTTTGTTGATCCTAGACCTCTGGCAGACAGAACTTCAATTTGTTTTTAAGTAACACAGATTTTTAGGGATCGTAGTAGAAGTTGAGTTAGAGAAAGCCAAGGGTCTCATGACTTCAGGGACAACTTACAGGGTTCAGGATGCACTCCATCAGCGGAACAAGCAGGATTCAGTCCAGGTCCAGTTGCAACTGCTCAGGTGGGGGCTTCAGGTAAAGGCTTTTTGCAAATTGTGGTGATTTCCTGTGTCTCTGTAGCCACACAGAAAGTAGGCCAACTGACCTGGTCATCTCCTTGTCCTGGATATCAGTGAGGCTGGTTCAGCCTTCAAGGTTTCTTCACAGGTCTCACATAGCAGGTACAGTCTTTGTTCTGGTCTTCCAGAGGTCCACAGAGTGTTCTGAAGAGGGTCCATTGTGGCTCCATATTTTTGGTTTGAACTAACTAATAGTAGGGGTGACTCCTGGCTTCTCCTTAATAAATGTAGTTAATGTTCCCTGGGGCAAGCGATTCAATTATTTCAGCCCTTGATAAAAAAAAAAACGGGTAGCCCCCTCCTTAGTGGACACTCAAAACTGATTCAGGGGGTAGCTTCATTCCCACAAAGCTTGAAATCATTCTTGCTCGGAAAAAAGGTTTGCCAACCCCGGGGATCACCTCACAGTCACTTGTGAAAAGCTAGGCCCTTTACAAGTTAATTTAGTTCCTGGGCCCACCCTAACAGGCCTTCCTACAGGGGAAAAAACATTTCCCCACACCCAGGCCCTCTGTTCTGCTCTGGGAACATTTTTCAACTCCTATTAAGAACAAGCACTGGTTGGGCAGTTGCTGTCAGTGGAATGCAAATTAGCCTCCAATCATTTCAGACAAGAAAAAGTAACTTCCTAAAAATTACTTTTTCTAACAACATATTCAAAACCTAACTTTACCATTAGATTACCTAGATGATAGTATTAATATTTGAATCTGTATTCTAGTTTTATCATGAGACAGCCAAAACCTTCCACATTGAAAACAGTTTTTAGGAGTCGTTCACTGCAGGAACATAATTAAATGAAATATCTACATGTCTCACTTCTACATGACATATTTGATTTACTAGTAAGTCCCTAGTAAAGTGCACTAGAGGTGCCCAGGGCCTTGACATCAAATGCGACTAGTGGGCCTGCAGTACTGGCTGTGCCGCCCACATAAGTAGCCCTGTAATCATGTCTCAGACCTGCCACTGCAGTGTCTGTGTGTGCAGTTTTAAACTGTAAATTCGACTTGGCAGGTGTACCCACTTGCCAGGCCTATACCTTCCCTTTTCTTACATGTGAGGCACCCCTAAGGTAGGCCGTAAGTAGCCCCATGGGCAGGGTGCACTGTATGGTGAAGGTAGGACATATAGTAATGTGTTTTATATGTCCTGACAGTGAAATACTGCTAAATTAGTTTTTCACTGTTGCAAGGCATGTCCCTCTCATAGGTTAACATGGGGGATACCTTGAAATATGATTAAAGTGTAGATTCCCTTTGGGAGCAGATATTCATGTGGAGTCTGGAGTCTCAAAATGGAAAAATATATCTTTCAGTAAAGTTGATTTTAAGATTGTGTGTTTGAAAATGCCACTTTTAGAAAGTGAACACACTTAGGGGCAACCCAGTATTCCCCTAGGAACTGGATACAGACAATGTCTCTGTTAAAAATGCTCCTAGAGGAATTATTTAGATATAGTATGCGTACATATTATCCAGTCTTCAAGTAATGAATCAGACAACTCCGTACTGTTAAAATCCAATATATTACTCAATAAGATTCAGGAAGTTCAAAAAAAGTACCACAATTCCAACAAATGTCCATTTTTATAAACAACAGCACTGTATATAACCCCTCTAGATCATAAGATTGAAACCCAACTGCAGATCCAAGAAGGGGTTATAACTCTCCTCATGACACAGTTCTGCACAATAATTGCCTGGTTTTCAGTCCCAGTTCAATCAATATCATGGACTTTCAATTCAGCTTGTCAAATGAGAAGGTAATGTCGATGTTTCGGCCTGTAGTGGCAGTCAGAGGTCGGTCAGACCATCAGCAGGACTCAGTGTGGTTAAATAATAATAACACATAAGAATAATTAATTAAAAAACAGTACGTGCAATCTATTAGATCACACCATGTGTACCACCTGTTGAACCAAAAAGAACACCAAAACACAGGTGTGGATACTAGTATAAGACACCATCTATATGACAAGGAAAGTTAAAAAAATACTTTAAAAACATAGCAAACGTGCATCATAAAGTACAGTGTGTCAGGCTCCCACCTAGAATATCTATATTCTGCTACTTACAACAGGTTGCAAAAATAGGCTTGTAGCAACACACCAGGGGACGTCAACCTACAAGCCCAAGTAAACAAATCTGCAAAGATTAAAATATTAGAATTGCTTAACAGTCATACAACATAAACTCTAGAAGAACTGCCTCTATTGCAGTGTAATCATACCTTTTAAATATGGGACTGCTGGCGTCTGTCTCCATCCACATTTGCTCAGCACATGCGAGTCAGAATCAAACATTGCTGGCCTTCCCGGTGAGTTTAAATAAGGAAGTGAAAGGTCATGTGACCATTCCAGTGACTGTGGTGGCCATCTTAAACTGTTACAAAATGCCTAACTAATATCCTGAGTTTGGGAACTGTTGTAATTATGGTAAGTTTACTGTTGTCAACCTCAATAAGTTAATAAATAAAATATCCATTTGGGCCATCAGCTTAGTCCATGTTAGAAAGATCCACACAGTGTCTGTCCCCCTATTACAGGGCATTCATGTAGTCACATGTCACATGACCAATGCAGTAACTGTGGTGGCCAGTTTTAAACGTAATAATGGCCCAATTAAATCCTCTTCAGTACTAAATCTACTTTCACAACCCTGCTATAGGTAGCCCCAGAGTCTAGCTTATCCATAAAACAGATGGAAAACACCCAACCAATTAGTGTCAGGGCATTATTAGCCATCAACCACAACAACCAATACAACTAAATGTCAGAAATGAAAGTACAGATAAAGGGACTCACAGCCCTCATACCGAGCAAAGAAAGAAAAGGACACAATAGGAAACCCTGAAAGGGACCAGACCCTCTCTAGTAGAGCTGCTAGATATTGATTCAGTGTCCGCAACTGCAGGCACTGAACCATGAAAGATGGTTAAGAATCATAACTGTCTATGTGGAAGACATAACAATAACTGTTCCGTTTAAGATAGTCTATCTACGACGTTGCTAGTATCTGTCATTCCACCTGTTGTGGGGATAATGGAAAGTCAGGCTTACATCCTTTTGACGTAGGTCAGTTTGAGTACCGTTAAAGTTGTTAATAATAACTTCTCTCATTTCCATCACAATGAAATGGTGGAAGTGAATTACAAAAAACTATATGTAAGAATAAAATGTAATTTAGTAGCTTAGTAGGAGCTACCCCCCCCCACTAAGTAATTGACAACATTATGCTGTATAGTTATTTTAGCTGTGTTTTAGACAGGTTATTTTAGCAGGCTAGGCCTGCCATTGTGCTCTTTAGCCCAGTTATATTTTATTCAGCGTCTATTTGTTTTTCAATCTTTAGCCACATTTGCGGTGTTGTTTTATTTTCTCTATCTGGTTGTTCTTTCACCTAGGAAAGCATTATGTTCTCAGCAGAACATTCATTTCACTTTGTGCTTTCCTCAAGGCTGCAGTCAGATAGGGGTGCTGGCAAAGGTTGTACACTGTTTCTCTGACATTCACAGAAACATACATATCCTTACGTGGGGACCCTTTCTTAGAACATCAGCTGTTTTATTATAAAAACAGGTCTCAGTCCCAAACACGTTAGAGGGAGATTCCAGCCAGATGACCACAACTGCATGCTGACAGCTGAATGTCTTTGCTACAGCTGCTTGCTTAGACTGACGAATCCCTGGCCTAAATGGGGACGGTGTCTTGTTAGACAACAGGCTTTCTTGCTCAGGTATGCGGGATGATGTCTTCCCAGGGGGGAAACCTGAAGGGCGGACTAGGGCTTATCACACTGTGCTCTAACATAGCTTAGGAGGTAGGAAACATATATATAATACATATATATATATATATATATATATATATATATATATATATATATATATATATATATATATATATATATATATATATATGATTCTTAGTGACATTTTGATGGGACTGTTTTTGTGTTTCACTCTTCTTCTCACAATTTTCATTCTAGAGTGTTTCATCATCCTAGTTATTGAAATACATGCCATTTTATCTAAGATGCAGTTACTTCAACAAACCTTATTTAACTATACTCTGCTTCTTTTTGTCTTTGCCTGTGTGAGACTAATGTAACTGAGAGAAAGGGGGATGAGTTCTGATCGACCACAATATCCCTGAGGAATCCTCTGTGTCATGTGCTCAGTTGCCACAATCATCCCCGTTCTCGGGTGGAGATGAGGTACTGCTAGTTTGCCAGAAACATTGGATTGGGCCAACAAGTGTCACATGGTGTGGAATTGTACTGAGTACACCACAATTCAGGTGATTCTGCCGCTCAAATCCAGTTGTCTCATTAGGATAATGAGAACCTATGCGACAAACGATCACATGTTATTATTGCTCTGGCTTCTTCTAAGTCCAGCCCAAAGTTGAAAATCAGGCACAAATGTTTTTTGTGCCTAGTTTCCATTTTGCTAATTAAGAGCTCAGACCATGCTTCCTGAATATTGCTCAGGCAGTGCATTCCAGGACATATAGGAAGGAAATTGTGCAGGCAAAATTGAGTTTTAGGGGTCTTACCATGTCGGAGAACAAATGCAGGGACTATTTTTTTATATTATTCCTTACCAAGAGTCTAAAACAGGAAATGAGTCCAAAGTCCACCTGATTACGTGCATGAAAAGTATTTTGTGAGCCTATTTTGTGCCTGATAATAATATGGCACCTAAAAAAGAGGCTGAAAACCTGCTTTGAAGAATGTCCACAATGACTTTATAGGGCATTGTGAACCTCCCGCTTTACAGCTATTGCAAGGGTAAAGTTCTTCATAGGCCTCTCCTGTCTGCAACCCAGCAGACAATTGCTCATAATGACAAAGAAAGATGATTTGATAGGAAAAAAGGGATAGAAGGTTCAACAAAGGATAGGTTAAAAGATGTGTGGGTAGGTGAATGTATGTATGTAAGGGTGGATGGGTGAATAGATGCTTTGGTCGGAGAAAGGGGGAGAAAAAGAATGGATGGGTGAAAGGATGCATGGGCGGGCAAGAGGATGAGCAAAGAAGGCAAGGGTAAATTAATGTATGGTTGAAAAAGTAAAAGAATGCATGGGTGGATAAAAGAATGGGTGGGTGAATGGATGAAAGGGTCCATGGGTGGGTGAATGGGTGGAAGGATGCATGCGTAGAGAATGGGTGAAAGGTTGGATGGTTGAAAGGATGGTTGAAATGGTAGATGGATGGATGGATTATGGAATACAAAGGTGAAATGGTGTATATCAGTGAATAAATGGAAGGGTGAAAGGATGAATGAATAGATGTTTGGATAGAAGAGATGGAGCTTTCTGCTTTCTGGGAGGGTTGGGTTTACTCACTTTGTTTGCTTGGTGCCATCAGAGTTTTGGTTCAAAGTGGAGAGTATCTTAATTTTCTGCATACTCCATTGCCTCTGTTTACTATATGAAGTCACTAATATCAAATAGAATCCGAGGATAAATTATCTCACACCTAGTTTGACAGAAAAACATATTTGTTGCAATGGCATCGGTTGCTTTTTTTTACTTTGGCAGAAAATTGCCAGTGAAACACCACTCAATCAAATGGACATTTTGGTGGTCATTACAACCCTGGCGGACGGTGTTAAAGCGGCGGTAAGACCGCAAACAGGCCGGCGGAATAAAAAGGGAATTATGACCGTGGCGGAAACCGCCAACAAAGACAGCCACTTTAACACTCCGACCGCCACGGCGGTACAGACAAGCAGCGCGGCGGTCACCGCCAACGGACAGGCGGGAGACAAAGTACCGCCCACAGTATCACAACCTACCAATCCGCCACCTTTTCCGGGGCGGATTCACCGTGGATAAAAACATGTCGAAAGCAGCCATTTTAATGGGAAAACGCACACCTCTAACACTCCACGAGGAAGGAGGGCACCATGGAGCTGGAACTCCAAATACTCCCAGTGATAGTCTTCCTGCTCCTGTACGATCATCATCAACGCCGGCGCCGAAGACAACGGTGAGTACTGCACCTACGACATAGGGGAGGGGGAAGGCAAAAGTAACGGACACACACAAGCAACACCCCCACCCCGACCCTCACCCACTACAACACACACACCAATGCATATCCAAACATCACAGTAACAACCCCCAACCCCCCTGGAAGAATGCAAAGACAAAAGGAAATGAGTGCAACCATTGTAATGTATAAAAATACAGTAAGCTAATATATACAGATATTTATACACATTCAAAAAAATATAATCAAGATTAGTAGTGCAGGTATGCACCATTCAATGTCCGTGGACCACTGGCCCCAAAATGCATGGGCGAGGCCCACACACGATTCCTGAGCAAAACGGAGAGAACTCTGCTGGGGCATCAGATCGAAATACAACAGGCACCTCAGGGGGAGGGGAAGGGGGGCACCTCAGCCAGATGACAGCACCACGCCAGATCCACGAGGGGGCTCCATGCCCATTGATGTATCCTGTGGAGTGCAAAGCCACAGTCTCTCAAGTCTCTACAGTGGGTGGGTTGCCCACTGGACCATCCTGGGGAGTGCAAAGCCACAGTCTCACAAGTCTCTATAGTGGGTGGTTTTCCTACTGCTGTATCCTGGGGAGTGCAAAGCCACAGTCTCACAAGTCTCTATAGTGGGTGGTTTTCCCACTGCTTTAACCTGGGGAGTGCAAAGCCACAGTCTCACAGGTATCTATAGTGGGTGGTTTTCCCACTGCTTTATCCTGGGGAGTGCAAAGCCACAGTCTCACAAGTCTCTATAGTGGGTGGTTTCCCCACTGCTGTATCCTGGGGAGTGCAAAGCCACAGTCTCACAAGTGGATGACAGTCTCCACTGGTTCTGGAGGGGGACAGGTGCCCAGAGTGCTTCATCCTGTTAAGGACTGAGGTAGTGGATGCTGTTCTCCACTGGTTGTGGAGGGGGATAGGTGCCCAGAGTGCTTCATCCTGTTAAGGACTGAGGTAGTGGATGCTGTTCTCCACTGGTTCTGGCGGGGAACAGGTGCCCAGAGTGTTTCATCCTGTTAAGGACTGAGGTAGTGGATGCTGTACTCCACTGGTTCTGGAGGGGGACTGGTGCCCAGAGTACATCATTCTCCCCGTGACGGTCCCAGTTCCGTCACTGCCCCTGCTGCACATGGGCTACCGGTGCTTGAGTTGGCGGTGCTTGCCCTGTTCAGCGGTGCTTGCCATGGCGGTCTTTGCCCTGTTCAGCGGTGCTTGACTTTGCAGTTTCTGACCTGTTCAGCGGTGCTTGACTTTGCAGTTTCTGACCTGTTCAGCGGTGCTTGCCATGGCGGTCTTTGCCCTGTTCAGCTGAGCTTGACTTTGCTGTCTCTGACCTGTTCAGCGGTGTTTGCCTTGGCGGTCCCTCATTGCCCAGCAGGGCTGTGACTGCCGGGGCGGTGGTCTCCTGACCAGTGACGATGGGACTGCCCTCCTGGGCACTGACTCTGGCGGTGGTCTCCTGACCAGTGACGATCGGGCTGGCGGAGGCCTCCTGGGCAGCGGGGATGATGGCAGCCTTCTCCACCGTGCTGCTCTTCCCAGACTTTGGTGCTTTCTTCTGCCCCTTCCCCACCTTGGGAGGAGTCACAGCTGAGTCGACACTCCCCCCAGGACACTTGTGAGCGGCTTTGCTGGCTGGAGTCTTCCCCCTATCCCGTCGAGCACTGTCCAACTTCTGGTGCATCACAGGGGAGGGACTAGCTGTGCTTTAGCTCCGTGTCACACTGGCTGCCCTGGTGCCAGGTGCACTCCACATACCTCTAACAGGCACCACTGGTACCGGAGATTTTTTGGCTGAGGTGCTAGTACGGGACCTATGAATTGGAGGGGGGGTGGTGGGAAAGAGGTCAACGTTGCTCAGGAAAGGTTTCTGACGAACACTGGGACTGGTAGCTGGAGGGGGTCTGGGAGTGGCGGAAGAGGAGGTGGTTGTAGGAGGTGTAACTTTTGATGATTTGGGTGCAGGTGCATGTTCTGGAGGCTGTTGTGAGGTGGATGGATGTTGGGTGTGTGTGTGCCCGCGTTTGTGTACTTTGGGAAGGGGCATCACAGACACACTGGGAGAGGACACAGGGGAAGTGTAAATGGTAGTGGGGGTGGTGAGTGCAGGTGAGCGGGGTGTGGTGGTGGGTGTGGTGGTGCGAGTCCTAGTGGCTGTAGTGGTGGTGCATGCAGGTGAGAGTGTAGACGACACTGGGAGGGAGGAGGGAATCGACGAGGAGGGGGACACAGTGGAGGCAGTGGATGTTGCTGTGTATGTATGTGTGTGATGCTTGTGTGAGTGCCTGTGGGATGTGTGGTGCCTATGTTTGCCTGAGCTTCCCTTGTGTGTTGACGTGTGTGCAGGCTGGTCTGATGGTGTGCTTGGGATAGGCAGAGGTACAGGGGATTGGGTCTGGGTGGAGGAAGTTGGAGGGGGGAGGCTAGAGACAGGGACAATGGCTGCCATCAGTGCTGAGGCCAGAGATTGCAGGGTTCGATGATGGGCAGCCTGACCAGAATGAATGCCCTCCAGGAATGCATTAGTGTGTTGCAACTCCCTTTATACAACCTGGATGGCATTCACAATGGTAGACTGCCCAACAGTGAGTGACCTGAGGAGGTCAATGGCCTCCTCACTGAGGGCAGCAGAGGTGACAGGGGCAGGGGCTGAGGTACCTGGGGCGAAGGTGATGCCCACCCTCCTGGGTGAGCGGGCACGGGGTGAAGGCTGAGGGGCTGCTGGGAGGGCGGTGCTGGTAGGGGGGTGGCGGCTGTACCTGTAGAAGTGGGGGGCACAGATGTTGCCGCCACCCCAAGGGAGCTCACATCGGAGGACGAATCCGTGTCGCTGGTTGCTGATCCGGTGACCGCCGTCAAGCTCCCCTCGCCCTCCGTCCCACTGGTGTATTCTGAGTCCGTGGTGTGGCCCTCCATGGCCATGTGGGATGCAGCCCCCTCGTGCTCCGGTGCCACTGTACCTCCGCCTGATGATGCTGATGCACAAAAGAACAGGAAGAGCACAAAAAGGGGGGGAGGGACGACAGAAGAAAGACATGTTGAGTGCATAGCTTACCGCTACCGTTGGCGGACAATACAGACACAGCAGCCCCCTGCACTATGTCGCGCTGTTGGGCTCTACAGATACAGTTCTTGGGATATGGCTTACATGGCTATGGTGGACATCTGCACACATAGATGACACAGGGGCATGTATACCTGTACTTGGCACTCTACAGAGGTGGGGTGCCACATGGCCTGCATCACGGAGGGGCCTAGCCTACGGAACTCGCCCTGGCCTAAGGAAACCCACAGCCCTCCTCCCCCACCCAGACCCCTCCACTGCGCGCAAAGTCAGCTGAATGAGAGTGTACTCACCCCCTTGTGTCTGCTGTGATGCCCTCAAGCGCCCATCCAACTCAGGGTAGGCCACCGCCAGGATCCGGAACATCAGGGGGGTTATGGTGCAACGTGCACCCCTCCCACGTTGGGAGGCCGTCCCCAGCTGAGCCTCCGCCGTCTTCTTGCTCCAGCGGCGAATGTCCTCCCATCTTTTATGGCAGTGGGTGCTCCGTCTCTGGTGGACCCCCAGGGTCCGGACGTCCTTGGCGATGGCACACCAAATATCCTTCTTCTGGTGGGCGCTGACCTACATGACATGAACAGGGTAAGAAGAGTAGTCATTACCAACTGCACCGTCGAAGTGAGTAGCCCACATCCCTGCCCTTGCCATGTGGCACATACACTCACAGTCCTTCATGCTCGCAGAACTCTGCCCCTTTCCTTCTTACAACCAGCCCTCTCCACCCAGGCATAGCCCATACAACTTGCACCCTATGTACTCACCTGTTGGTCTGGAGGACAGTAGAGTAGCGTGTACTGGGGGAGGATCCCGTCCACGAGCTTCTCCAACTCCTGTGCAGTGAAGGCAGGGGCCCTTTCCCCAGACGCACGTGCCATTGTCTCTTCCAGATCGAGGTCACAGCAGCACTTGCAGTATAGGTCCTCTCCTGTCGAAGATCAGGTATCAAATGATTCAACAGATAGAAAATGGCAGTCACGTCCGCGGCTGTGACGTCCGCAGCAGTGTGTATCATCACCGCCGGCGCACTTCGTCATTGGCTCCTGGGACCCATAGGGTCCAATGTTAACCAATGCAGCATTTTGCAGTGGTCTTTGACCGCCTACCGCGAAGGTGTACAACGCCAGCGCAGTTACCTCACATCCAATTGTCCCAGTTTAGAGGTCAGGCAGCCACCATTTCAGGGGCCCACATGGCTTCATTTTCACTGCGTCACACATACCTAGGCCTGGACTCAACACTCTTAAAGACAACTTTTTGGATTATGTTTCGTGTTCTTTGTAACTGTGGGTACATACCTCTGAGTTGCTTGACTGTGTGGTCGCTTTTGTCCTTCCTAGGCACCGTCAGCTGGGACATGTGAGGAGATGGTGGAATCCTCCGGTGTACCGACCGCTGGTGGACCTGTTGACAATGGAAGAATGACATTTGATCATCACCTACAGGTTTAACCGTGCCACAATCCAAGAACTGTGTACCCAGTTGGAACCAGACCTGATGTCAGCAATCCGCCATCCCACAGGAATCCCCCCTCAAGTGCAGGTGCTATCAGTGCTCCATTTCCTTGCAAGTGGGTCATTTCAAACAACAGTGGCCATGGCATCAGGGATGTCCCAGCCTATGTTTTCCAACGTGTTGTCCAGAGTGTTGTCTGCCCTGCTGAAACACATGAGGAGCTACATCGTTTTCCCTCAGGTGGAGGATTTGGCTACTGTTAAAGGTGACTTCTATGCCCTTGGACATATCCCTAACATCATAGGTGCCATTGATGGGACCCATGTAGCTCTGGTCCCCCCCCACAGGAGTGAACAGGTGTACAGGAACCGGAAGAGTTATCATTCGATGAATGTACAGATGGTATGTTTGGCAGACCAGTACATCTCCCAGGTAAATGCTATGTTCCCTGGCTCAGTGCATGACCCCTACATCCTGTGGAATAGCAGCATTCCTTATGTGATGGGTCAACCCCAGAGGCACTGGGTGTGGCTATTAGGGGACTCTGGTTACCCCAACCTGTCATGGCTATTGACCCCAGTGAGGAATCCCAGGACAAGGGCAGAGGAACGCTACAATGAGGCCCATGGGCGGACTAGGAGGGTGATCGAATGCACCTTCGGCCTCCTGAAGGCCAGGTTCAGGTGCCTCCATATGACAGGTGGTTCCCTATTCTACTAACCAAGGAAGGTGTGCCAAATCATCATCGCCTGCTGTATGCTTCACAATCTTGCTTTGCGACCCCAGGTGCCTTTTCTGCAGGAGGATGGTCCAGATGACGGTGTTGTGGCAGCTGTGGAGCCTGTGGACAGTGATGAGGAGGAAGCAGAGGAAGAAGACATTGACAACAGGGACTCAGTCATACAGCAATATTTCCAGTGACATACAGGTGAGAACACTTTCTTGACTTCTTCAAGTACTTTCACACTTCTACCTCTATCCTGTCTGTCAATTTCAACCAGTATTTGGTAACTGAGTTGTACATTTCCATTACGGTTTCACAGGTGTGGTTACCAACGTGTGTCTTCTGCTTGCATCCTTCATGGACTTGTGATGTGTGACGTAGGTATGTTGACATTACTATTGTGAACAGATTTTGTCACTGTCAATGCTAATACACATTTTCTAAATCACAGACTGACTCCAGATTGTTTAGTGGTTCAAGGGTGTTTATTGAAGTGCTAATTATTGGAGGGGGTGGTAAACTGGTGAGGGGTGATGGTGGAGGAATGTCCATAGCAGAGTCCAGTCTATTAGTCTCACAGGTGCACTGCCCATATAGGCATAGGAAGTGGAGCTGGGGCAGTTCCAATATGGACAGGGTTACAAAGTGGGACAGTGGGATGACAATCAGGGTGGTCTTATTTCTTGGCGGGTGTCTTGCCATCGTGCTTTGTCCTGTTCCTGGATCTCAGGGACCGCTTGCGGGGTGGTTCTCCGTCTGCAGGGGGTGGGGTGCTGGTGTGGTGGTCCTGTGGCGGGGCGTCCTGTCCACTAGCGCCGGCGGAGGTGGTGGGCAGTTCATCGTCCATGCTAGTGTCAGGGGCCCCTTGGAGTGCCACGGTGTCCATCGTGGTGTTCTGTATGTCCTTCAGCACCCCTACGATGGTGCCCAGGGCGGAGCTGATGGTTCTGAGTTCCTCCCTGAAGCCCAAATACTGTTCCTCCTGCAGGCGCTGGGTCTCCTGAAACTTGGCCAGGACCGTAGCCATCATCTCCTGGGAGTGGTGGTATGCTCCCATGATGGAGGAGAGGGCCTCGTAGAGAGTGGGTTCCCTTGGCCTGTCCGCCCCTTGTCACACGGCAGCCCTCCCAGTTCCCCTGTGTTCCTGTGCCTCCGTCCCCTGGACCGTATGCCCACTACCGCTGTCCCCAGGTCCCTGTTGTTGTTGCGGTGGTGAGTTATCCAGGGTTCCCTGTAGTGGTGGACACACAGCTGATTGACGTGTCCTGGGTACGGAGGTATGGGCCTGCTGGGTGGGTGCTGTGCTGGTGTTTCCAGAGGGTGGAAGGTCTGTGTTGGGCTGTGCCTGTGCGAGGGTAAGCGACAGTCCAGAGGCCTACGATGGTCCGGGCTGGTCATCTGGATCCAGTTGGCCAGAGCTGCTGTCTTCACTGTGGGCCTCTTCTGTGGGTGGGGTAGAGATGTCTGGACCCTCCAGTCTGGTGGCGTTAGGTAGTGGTCCTGCAGGGGTGTAAAAGTATGATTATTGCATGTGTGTGTGTCATGGTGTGCAATGGGTGGGTGAGCGTGTACCCCAGTGCTAGCATTCCTGTGTGGGGGCTTGTGTGATGATGGTTGGGGGGGTGTTATGGGTATGTGCCGTGGGCATGTTTTAGTGAGGGGTGTCCATGCTTTGTTGTGTCATGCAGGGCTTGGTGTTGGGATGGGTGGTTTGTGTTATTAGTACATTAGTGAGGAGTTGGTGAGGGTGGGGGTGTGTGATAGCATGCAGGTAGGGTGGGGGATATGATAGTTAAGATTTGACTTATCAGTGTCCATTCCTCCTCCGACTCCTCCGAGGCCCTCAGGATGCATAATTGTCAAGACCTGCTCCTCCCATGTTGTTAGTTGTGGGGGAGGAGGTGGGGGTCTGCCGCCAGTCCGCTGTACCGCGATGTTGTGCCTGGAGACCACAGAATGCACCTTCCCCCGTAGGTCGTTCCACCTCTTCCTAATGTCCTCTCGATTTCTTTGGTGCTGTCCCACTGCGTTGACCCTGTCGACTATTCTTCACCATAGCTCCGTCTTCCTAGCTATGGAGGTGTGCTGCACCTGTGCTCCAAATAGCTGTGGCTCTACCCATACGATTTCCTCCACCATGACCCTGAGCTCCTCCTCGGAGAACCTGGGGTGTCTTTGGCGTGCCATGGGGTGGTGTAGGTGATGTGTGGGGTGGTGTATGTGGTGATGAGTGTGGTGATGTGTAGTGTTGTATGGTGCTTTGTGCATGGATGTTGTGTGGGTGATGGTGTTGTGTGCCTCTGTGTGGTGGGGTTGTCTATTCTGTGCTCTCTCTCTGGCCTTCTTTCAGATTTTTTGGTTGTAGGGGTTTGTGGGTGATGTGGGTGTGTGTTTTATATTGTGTTGGGTGTGTGGGAGTGGTGTTTGTATGTGTATCAGGTGTCTGTAATTTGAATTGTCCAATGTGATCGTGTATTGTATATGTGTGTATATTTTGAGCGCGGCGGTGTGTACCGCCAATAGAATACCATGGTTGAAAGACCACCGCGTGGATTTGTGGGTCGTGATAGCATGGGCTTGTTTCTGTTGGCGTGACGGTGGAGGTTTTGTTATCGCCAGTTTATCACTGACCTTTGGTGTGGCGCACTTGTTTGGGTGTCTGAATTTCGGCGGATTCCGAGATGTGGGTCATAATAGCTGTGGCGGATTTCCGCGGCCGCGGCGGTGTATTGGTGGTCTTCTGCACGGCGGTAAGCGGCTTTTACCGCCAATGTTGTAATGACCCCCTTTATGTTCAATTTATTTTCTATGTCTGGTTTGCATGGTAATGACAGCAAGCTAGTTCAGTGTTCCTACAGTACAATAATATTGGACTCAAGAAAAACCAAAGCAATCATACAGCACTATATAAACGAGGTCTCTCATACGTTGATATCTTGTGGTCTGCCACTGACCAACTCAACCATATGTTTTTTCTACTGAGGTCTGTGAATTTACCCCACACCTGATGTCCATCTGTGAATGGACAGAGATGGTAACTTCAGTCCAGTCTAGAGCAGTAATATGAAAGTGACTGAATGTCAATGAGGACCACTGAATACAATTCCTGGTGCTTTTCTGAATAAACACGAAGAGTCTTTAACAATTAAGTGTGCTTGATGAAGAGGATAACTGCGGATTCTTTCAGGTTGGGAAATGATAAGATTTGCAGTGAGTATAATGCAATACCTGTTACAAATAACAACAGTCTAGGTGAACAAATGAATATCCTAACATTAACTACATCCGAGGATCACCACTGGCAGCTAGCCGCGGCTATAGGTGTATAATTTGTGAAATGGCTATTTACATGACAAACGTTATTGCCATCCGTTAATCCTGAAACCAAAGCACCCTTATGGCAGGGCCATCACATGATCTCGAATATGCCAGCTCAATAGGAATTTATAATGGCAAACTTTGAGGTTTGTTTCAATGAAAAATGCCAGGTCTACTTTAGGCTTCCCACTGGATCTTCTACAGCAATTGATTTTCACAGGAAACAGGGTAATGAATACCCATAACCAACCCTACAGTAAGTCAACCTAGCTAACCTTGAGCCGCTGGGCAACTGAAGACTGCAAAGTAATGGAATGAAAAGAGGCTCACACTCTACGTTTCCTGAAGTATCATAATGCAATAATTGTTTTCGAATTCCAGGAATAGAGGACAAGTCAAGCGTCTATATTCTGAGAAATCAGGGCCACTCACTTCCAACTGAGATACATGACTGCTTTAACATCTCAGTGCTAGCCGCTTTAATTAGTCAAAATGTAAAGGTCTTCGCAATTTAAAGATACATTTAGAAATCTTTTGAAAAGGTGCAACAGAACAACAACAAAAGTGGTCCCAAGAATTCTAATGATAGAGGGCATAGCAGAAAGGCAAATGAGTGCTGTGAGCAATTATGCACCAACATTTGTATGGTAATTTGGTATGTTAATGGGCACGAAGTGGGCGAATCTATCTGCTTGATACAGGAAGCACATGTTCCATATCAAGCTTATAAATGTCAACATTGAGAATGAGTAATGATGGGTAGTATCGAAGCAAATTAAGTAAAATGTTAAACAATTATTATTTCCAAATCTTTGGAGGCTCGTATTCTGATAACTATGATGGAAAAGCACCAGTGATGGATGATTGCTAACATACTAATTTTCAAATCCAACCTATGATGAGTGTCTCAGTAATTTAAGTCAATAAGTCAGATAATGTTAAAATGTTTGGTGAGGTCACCTTGTGGTTAGAGTGACTGAAGATTCATTTATCATATTTATTAACTCCCTCAGCTCTACTTCCTTTTTAACAATTACCGACAGTTCAAACATTCCTGAGTAAGAAAGCATCAAAGACAGATTGTTAACACTTGAGGCAATGTTCGACTGAACTTGCCTACGGTGGCGGACATGACAACTACCAAACACACTACTAGAACCAATGTGATGCTCTTTCTGCCAGTTTGCTTTCTGTTATTGTGACGTGTGTCTGGAGGACCCTGTAGACAGATGGTCTAGAATCCCATCCCCTGATAAACACCTGAGTGGGGACTTCTGTCTGCTGTCTGTCCTGTGCCTGGAAGTGTAAAACAGCAGTGGGAAAGATTTGCCAGAAGAGTCCAGCGTGATTTCGAAAATGTAATGCCAAAGTCAAGTCTACTTTGAATTTCCAAACAACGTTAGTCAATACATCAGAAAATCGAATGTACTTCTTATTTCCACGTGAAAGCTGCTACAAATGCCTACATTAAGTAAAAGAAAAATGTAACCTTTCCTTTTTTTTGTCAGGACCACTCGATGCCCATTGAATTAGTATTTCCACGAGCCTTTATTGACAGTACCGTCCCAGGATTTTGAGATTAGCATATCGTCACCCTGTTGCCCTACCTGGTGGAGACAGGAGAGCTTCATCAATCCTGCTCAAGGGCAACCAGTAAGGAGTAACCATCGAGAGCATAAGACAGTCTTGCATTGTGGCTTAATCATCGTGAAGCACTTTAAACTGGAATGACTCTTGATAGAGCGGTCCGTAATAACAATTTTACCTGTTTTCGGACGCTCTTTAGGCCGATGAATCTTTTGACTAAGTGGGAACTCTTTCTACTCTTAATCAATCAATTTCATAAAAAATCAATAATCAATAACGAACATAACAATACCTTGATCAACATAACACTTAACAATTAATCCAGAATACATTTCGGCGAACCCTGACCTTTCAGTCAGGAATAACCACACCAGTTTATTCAAAGTTAGTGAATTTTATTTCCCTATATTAACAAAGCTAGCACGATATAGATGTGTCTCAACACCAAATGATAAACATAAATGAACATTAATAGCTGTCCATAACGGCGAAACAGGTGCAATCTATGTAGCATTTGAATCACAAGGCATTCGATAATAGCAATGCAAATCACTAATACTATAATCTGTAATGAACTAATTGCATACATTTAGTCAGCATAACAAGATCTCAAATTGCATCGTGCGACATATGGAATCCTCGTCTAACCTCAAATTAGCATCGGCATGTGGGACTTCATGCAAAAACAATTTAGCAACATTAATTTAGAAAAACTCATAACTAGGGATCTTATCAAAATCAGCAGTTGGTTACCTAAAGGAAACACAATGCAATTGTACAATTTCCTTTCATATTTACCAATTACGATCAGCAATCAAGGAAGTCTTCGTCTCACAGGTACCGTTCTTCGGTCAGCATGGGTACCGTTTCGGTCGGCATGGGACGGGGCAAAGGGGCAGGGGTGGACGGGGCAATTGCCTCACGGCGGCAAGGTAAAACTACTACTTCATGCAAAGGGATCAAAGTTAAAGTCTCTAGGGCAAGAATCATTAAAGTCTCTTTCAAAATGGCGTCGCAGCAAAGTGGGCCATAATAGCTACGAAGTCTACAAAATGGCGGGATGTCCAATAATGGCCGATGATAGCGCAATGGCAATCATAGCGCGTAATGGCATACCTTCTTCTCGTGCACCTGGTTTTTATAGACAATAGTTCAAATCCAGTAGGGTCTTCCATTGGAGGGTTCATAGGTTAGCTTCAAATTGTCCAATCAAAAACGACAGTTCTCAAGCTTTTACTTAAGCATACATTATCCTTGGAGATGGGTACGCAAATTGCAACATAGTATACCAATTAGCTTACTTTCAGAGCTTCCATTGTCCGCACCTGCAGATCGACCTTGGAGTAAAGAGAAAATATGCCAGGCTGGCACGAAACCTTAAGATAAGCATGTGAACGGTTTCTGTGGAAAAGTACAGCTTCAAGCAAAAATACACGTTTATTAGCACAGTGGAAAAATACGAGCATCTAAACCGTGAGACCAGGCAACTAGGCCAAAGCCTCCGCTAAAGTCATGCTAAGCTAAAGCATTTCAAACAAGCAAATCATAGCACACGTTTACGATTATGTCGGATTAGTGCAATTCTAGTACACCACGTTATATAAAGCACGCGTATAAATGTTGGCAAACTACTCTGAGGGCACATTTTGTCCCCGTACAATCTTTATTAGTTCGGTTAAAGTCACACATGATTATTTCACACTACGTTTACGCTAATAAAAGTAAAACCTTCATTTTCTGCTTCATCAATCCCTCCTCTGATGACTACTAGTCATCACACCAAACCATGTCCACTAATTTTATTCCATTAAAATTCTGTCAGTTCCCTTTTCCTTTTAATTCCCCTAGTTTGCGCTTTGTATTCTTCTGCCATTCTTTTCATAATTTTCTCTTCTTTTCTTCTCTTAATTCTTTCCATAATCATTATTATTCCCCTTTTTATTCCCCAAATTCCAATTATGCAAATTATAACTATTAATATCCCCTCTATTATTTTCAGTAATATTCCATTCCAAATTCCCCCAATCCAATGTCCCACTGAAGCAAGTCCTTTTCCAACCTTCTCCCACACTCCTGGTTCTTTCAGTTCCTTCAAATCTGCACTTTCTTTTGTTAGATTAGCAAGCATAGTTTTAATCTTCACACTATTGTCAGGTATATAAGTACAACAGTGGCGCGCACCAAGCATTTTGCAAACACCGCCATCCTTTGCTAAAAGAATGTCTAAAGCAAGCCTATTTTGAAGAGTCATAGCTCTTTCCGCTGCAAGTTCAGCATCTATCAGGATTATAGCACCTGAAAACTTCGTCAACATGTTATCCACTATAGTAGACAACTTTCTTATTTTAATGGAATTCAACACAACTCCCAATGAAGGAATCATGGCTCCAAATATATCTCCTACCACAGCAGCTGCGGTCTCTCTTCTCTGGATACGATGGGATCGAGATGTCTTTTGAATCATCGATAGGTCATCCAGTTGATAAACCTTTGGGAACACTATACCCAAATAACATCTCCCCCACCATCCCTTTGGAAGACGATAATAGGCATTATACCCACAAATGTAATATACACCTGGAATGACAGGGTCAAGTCCGTTCATCATGAATGTCCATTTGGCCTTAAAAATAAACGTATGTTTACACTCACTTGCTCCTACAAAAATATTATCATAATAAGATTCTCCTCGATATATACAAAATTTCCCTACATGCCAAGCATCTAAAGCTATTTTCCCTTGTGTCTTTATTGCAGCAAAATCATAATTATCTACTGAAGTCCTCTTATGTAGCTCTTTTTCTAATTTCGCATTCATTTGTGCTCTTCTATCATCTGTGCGATCTAAAAAGCTTATCTCTACTGCAGAGAGCGAGCAGGTAAAGTTTTCCCTATGAGCGTGAGCCGTTTCAAAAGGTTGCATTGGCTCGAAAAATTCCCTCATTATCTTAGCATCCCAATCTTTAGCAGTCTGGCTTAGCTGCGCTATTATAGGAACATAAGCAAAGGTAACATCATAATTTGAATAAAAATACTGTATGTTAGTTTGACCATAAAACCTAGACATTACTATACTACATGTAATCCCGTATGTAAGAGGCATGTGGTGATATGTCACCCCTTCCTTCACTGATGTCGGTATCTGTGTACACACATAACAATCCTTCGCATCCATAGTCTCAACATATTCTGTTAGCAGGCGATAAAAAACGTTATACGAAAGCTCTTTCCTATCATGCAAGAGCCTCTCATCTATTTCTAATCTTTTCAATGCGGTTAGTTCAGTGACAGTAACAGGAGCAATAGTAGAAGCCTCAACATTCTCATTCTCACCCTTTCCATGCATTCCAAGCACAATTGCCATTATTATTATTACACATGTAATTACCAAACCTATACACACATATTTACAATATTTCTTTCTATTGTTTTGCGTCATGATCTGTATAGAATCAGAGAGCTGGAAGCACCTATAAAATAAAACTATTTAGCAATTCAGTTACAAAGCTGAGCGAGCGCAATGTTCACACCGTCTTCTTCAAAAGGCCAGTCACTTTTCGGTTAGCAGCATTTGTCTCAATTCGGCAATAACTCAGTCTTTATCAGTTTAGCAAATGTCTCATCCGGTTTAGCAATGTCTCAGCTAGTTGTTCGTTGCACGTTAGATTGTAGCAAGCAATATCATTTATTGCCCTTTCAATCGACAGAGTCCATAAAACTTTTCTTTTCTATTGGTATCTCTTCTTCTTCGTTCTCGATGCTTAGAGATACAAACTCGTCAGTCCAATCGTCATTGACTACGTATGCCCATTCAGGACCGGAATATCTCCTGTTTGGTATCCTTTTCCTTTTCAATTTTGCTTCTCTTTTGTATTCTGCTTCGCTGGTACTTTCCTCTTTTGTCAAGTCCTTTTCTTCACTTGAGGATTGTTCCACAACAGTTACTTCCTTTCTTTTCTCTTTCACTTTTGGCCTTTCTCCGTCGTCCAAACTTTCTTTAGTCCTTTCTTTTATTGGTGATATACTTAGTCTCCTCTTTGCACCATGTCCATTTGATGGACCTGCGACCTTTTGAACTTTTTCGTTCTGTTCTGCCTTGTCCCCTCCTTCTCCGGGGGAATCAATCACGTTCTCTTTTTCCTTTTCTGTATCGTCTGCTTCTGGGAAAGCCCTCCTCTGATCAGGCTCTCCTGCTTTTTCACCTTTTTCAAGCCCTTCGTCACCGTTACTTTCGTCAGGCTCTTTATCACTTTCGGCTGCTTCAGGTTCTTTGTCACCTTCAGCTGCTTCAGGCTCTTTGCTACCCTCAGCTGCTTCCGGTTCTCTGTCACCTTCAGCTGCTTCGTCGCTATCTGAACTTTCTCCTTGGTCTTCCCCAAGCGAGTTGGTCTCTTCGTCCTCAGAGAATATCTCTTTCTCTCCCGCTTCTGCCTGTTCGCTTTCGGCTCTCTTTTGCTCTGTTTCAGCACTCAGCACCGTTTTGTCAGGCACTGGCAATTTCAGCGCTTCAACTTCCTCATCTGTGGGACACAACACCTTCTTTGTGTGACTGGCGTGAATCCAGTTGGGAATCCCCGCACACTTCACAGCGGTAGTTGTCGTCAGGATCACTTGGAAAGGGCCTTTCCAACGGGGTTCCAGACACGACTTTCTCACGTGCTTCTTTACCACGACCCAGTCACCTGCTTTCAGTGCGTGTCCTGGACCTTGGATCGGTGGCAAGGTGGTCGCTTCCACCTGGTGAGAGAAAGAGCGAACCACGTCAGCCAGACCCTTGCAGTAGTCTAACACCATATCATCTGTAATATTCAAAAGCGCATTTGCGGGAACTGCAGGAAGTCTCATAGCCCTGCCCATGAGAATTTCGTGCGGAGACAATCCAGTCTTTCTATCAGGGGTGTTTCTCATTGACATTAGTACCAAGGGCAATGCCGTCAGGCCATTTCAAATTTGTCGATGCACATATTTTCGCCATTCTTGATTTCAGTGTACCATTCATCTGCTCCACCAGTCCTGAGGCTTCAGGGCGATAGCTACAATGCAGCTTTTGCTCAATGTTCAGCGCTTCGCAAAGTAACTTTATTACTTCGTTATTGAAGTGACTTCCCCTATCTGATTCTAAAGAGATCGGGAATCCGAAACGTGGTATTAACTCTCTTAACAATAGCTTGGCAACTGTAAGGCTGTCATTTCTACGTGTGGGGTATGCCTCAATCCAATGACTAAAAATGCACACAATCACCAACACATACTTTAGACCTCCATGCACAGGCATCTCAATGAAGTCCATCTGCATACGACTAAAAGGCCCGCTTGCCCTACCAATGTGGCTCGCGTTCACAACTGTTCCCTTTCCTGGGTTCATCTGCTGGCAAGTGACACATCGATGGCAAACTGCTTCTGCAGCTTGACGAAATCTGGGGTTAAACCAATCAGTTTTTAACAATCTTATCATGGCATCTCTCCCTAGGTGAGCTTGCCCATGATAGAGCCGCGCAAGCTGTGATAAGAGACTGTTTGGCAAAACAAATTTTCCCTCATGTGAAACCCATAACTCGTCTTGTCTCTTTATACATTGTGATTTAATCCAGGAATCTCTCTCATCTTCCCTGACATTATTCTGTAATGCTTTTAATTCATCTATTGTATCTACGACCTTCAAGGCAAATGCTTCAGCTGGTTCGAGTTCTGGCTCATTTATCGTATTCCAATCATCCCCTAGTAATATACAGTTAAAGGCACAAAATCTTGCGACTTGATCCGCATATGCATTTCCCAGAGAAACATAGTCCTGTCCTTTCGTGTGAGCACTACACTTTACCACTGCAACTTCGGCTGGCACTTGAATGGCGTGTAACAATTCCCTTATTCTTTCCCCGTTCTTCACTGGGGATCCTGAAGAAGTCAGGAAACCTCTCTGTGACCATAGTTGTCCAAAATCATGCACAATCCCAAACCCGTATTGACTATCAGTGTAAATGGTGACTTTCATCAATGCAGACAGTTGACATGCTCTGGTAAGGGCTACAAGTTCTGCTACTTGTGCAGAATAGACTGCTTGAAGCCATCCCGCTTCCAAGACCCCTGTTACAGTACAGACAGAATATCCTGCTTTCAAAATCCCCATCCCGTCTCTTAGACATGAACCATCAACAAAAAGAATTTGGTCATTTTCATCAAGCTTAGTATCCTTAATGTCCGGTCGAGGTTTTGTGCAAAATTCAGTCACCTGAAGGCAGTCATGCTCGACGTCTTCAGCGTTCTCAATTTCAGCATTTTCTCCAGGGAGCAAGGTTGCTGGATTCAACGTAGTGCACCTTTTCAGCTGCACGTTCGGTGAGCCCAGAATTATTGTTTCATACCTTGTGAGTCTTGCTCCAGTCATGTGCTGCGTTCGGGAGCGGGTCAAAAGTATCTCGACTGAGTGAGGGACCATGACTGTTACTGGGTGTCCCATCACTATTCCTTCACTCTGAGTGAGGCTGATACCAACTGCTGCTACGGCGCGCAAACACCCTGGGAGTGCTGCTGCGACCGGATCCAAAGTAGCTGAAAAATACGCTACTGGTCTGTTTACGCCACCATGGGCTTGGGTCAAGACAGACAAAGAACATGCATCACGTTCATGACAAAACAATGTGAAAGGCTTTGTGTAATCAGGCATACCTAAAGCTGGAGCCCTGCACATGCATTCTTTCAGTTCAACAAAGGCATCCATCTCGTCTCCTTTCAGCTCAATTTCATCCAATGCATCATTCTGGGTCAGTTTCAGTAGAGGCTTTGCTAGAGTCGAGAAGTTGGGAATCCACTGGCGACAATAACCCACCATTCCCAAAAACTTCCTCACCTCCTTCCTTGTCTTTGGTGGACTCATTTGGAGTATACTCGTTATTCTTTCCTTCATTATTCTCCTTGACCCTTTCTCTATCTGGTGACCCAAGTATTTCACTTTCTTCTGACAGAACTGCAATTTGGAAGGAGACACCTTGTGTCCATTCCTTCCCAAATGGTTCAACAGAGCAATGGTATCGGCTGTGCAGCCACTTTCTGTCTTAGATGCAATCAGTAGGTCATCAATGTACTGTACTAGGGTTGACTCGAATGGCAATTCTAATGCTTCCAGGTCTTTCTTTAGGATCTGATTGAATATTGATGGTGACTCAGAAAACCCTTGAGGAATTCGACACCAACTGTACACTCTGTCTAGGAATTTGAAACAAAAGAGGAATTGGCTGTCCTCATGAAGAGGCACCGAGAAGAACGCTTGTGACAAATCGATGACTGAGAACCACTCGGCATCGCAAGGGACCTGGAACATTATCACAGCTGGATTCGGTACTACTGGGCAGCACTTTACTATGATGTCATTTATTTTCCTCAAGTCCTGCACGAGTCGGACCTTTCCACTCGCCTTTATTAGTCCCATTATTGGTGAATTACATGGACTGCTTAACACTTCTTTCAGTACCCCCTGTTTTACAAATTCGTCAATAAGTTGAGCAACTTTCATGAGGGTATCTTGTGGCATGTGGTATTGTGGGGTCTGGGGAAATATTGCATTGGGCTTTACAGTCACCTTCACTGGTTCCACTCCTTTCATCAATCCCACCTCTTTCCCTGTCATGTCCCACACTTCCTTTCCGACTGTTTCCCGTAATTCGGCTGGAATATCTTCTTCAGTTATCATCGGGAAGAGACAAATCAGAGGATACTCTTCATCTACAGTTTCCATCTCATCCCCCTCTACACTGTCCTCTTCTTCCCCATCACTGCTCGTCTGTATTGTTATTCCTTCGTTCGAACACATGATCGAACAACCCAATTTGCACAATAGGTCTCTCCCTAACAGTGCTATCGGGCTTGAGTCACATACCACAAACTGATGCACCCCTTGATAGTTACCGATGCTGACTGGTACCGGATCTGTAATTGGGTTCGTCAGATGCCTGTTTGCTACTCCCACCACTTGAACTGTCCTCCCTGAGAGTGGCAAATTTGGTACTTCACTGCTCTTAACAGTTGAACGTGTGGCTCCCGTGTCAACCAAGAATGAGACACGATGACCCATTACTCTTCCCTCTACGTACGGACCCTTTTGATCAACTTCCAAGGATGCTGCAAGCACACAATCTCCTTCTTCTTCTGAACTTTCACTCTCCCATACATTGTTTATTCCACTCTCACTGTGTAATGGGAACTGTTGTACGGTGCCATTTGTACTCATTACCTGACCCGAGACCTGTGGAGGAACCATCACTTGCTGCTGACTCATTGGTGCCAAGGGTATTTGCATTTGCTGATTAGGTACCATAGGTAACTGCTGTTGTATTGGCTGCATTTGCGTCATCTGCATACGGGGCATCTGCATCTGCTGCGGCTGCATAGGTTGTAATCCCTGCAACTGATTTACAGTCTGAAAATTTGGGTTTGGACCTCTCATTTTCGGTCCTTTCATTGTCTGAAATACATTGACATCATTGTTTTGCTGACCAACACCTACACCTACACCTGCACCTTCCTGCACCACCATCGGGCACTCGCGTTTCCAATGACCGACAATTCCGCACACGTGACACGGCATCACCTTCTTCATTGCCTGCACACCAGTCACAACAGTGTTCAAATCCGGACCATTATTCACAAAACCTCCTCTGCCTCTGCCTCTGGCCTGTGGCTGAAACGCCATGTTTCCCTGCAACTGCGGCTGCTGTTGCGGTACCTGCTGTTGGAACCCTTGCATCCCTTGCAAACCTTGCAAACCTGTCTGAGCTGCCTTAAGCTGCATCATCATCACCTTCTCTTTCAACCTTTTCTGTTTCACTTCAATCTCGTCGCTACAGTATTTCGCATAATTCAACACCTCATCAATTGGTTTCGATTGCCAACAAATCAAATGCAACTTTATCATTTGACTTATCTCTGGTCTCAACCCTTCCACAAATCTGAACACAAAATGGAGCATGTCCTTCGCCTCTATTGTTTCCGTGCCACTGTAGTTCTTAAACGCCTTCAACAACCTCTCATAGTAACTATGAATCGATTCTTTAGTCTCTTGGGCAGTTCGATCAATCTTCTGCCAATCCACATTTTTCGCGGGTACCTTAGTCTTCAAATGCTCAATCACCTTATAGTACAAGCTCATCACCATAGGTGATGGTGCACCCGTCTCCCTGTCTCTCTCTGGTTCACTTGTCGGCCAACCTACAGCTCTTTTGCAATCCTCCCACAAATCTGCCGGAACCACAATCTCAAAGAGAGTGTTCAGATCTTCCCAAAGACATTTCGCAAGCTTCACAAACCTGTCAGTCTGCTGATACCATTCAATCGGCTTCTCTCTTAGTTTGGGAAAATCATCCGTAAAAGACTGAATGTCACTTCTGTGCCATGGTACATGTATTAATTTTCCCCCTGCTGTCTCCCTCATTGGTAACATTGTTACTGTCTCACTACTCTGCGGTCTTTTCTCATTGTGCTCTGTAGCGCTGTCCCTCCTCTTTTCCTTCCTCTTCACCCACCTGCTTTCCCACTTGTCTAAGCACCTCCACACTTGGGCACTCTGCAGCAATTCTCTAAGGTGTGTCTTCATACCTGCTGACCTCATGTGTTCAAAATCTGTGGTCCCAAAATCCAACCTGTAGCTTCTGCTCAAGTGTTTCATCTTGTCTATGTCAACCCCGTTTCTGTCAGCTGCTTCCTGCAAGCTCTTATGTACCTTGTTCACTTCCTTCGTAATCCTGGGACATAGGTACCTCAGCTCTTCTTCCGTGTAGGACTCTAACCTATTCACACCCATAGTCCCTTCCACCAATTCTTGTGCTTCCATGTTCAACCTGACCCTATTCATATAGTCTTCTCCTTTCCCACTGGCTGAACTTTGTGTAGAATTCAGACTGTTGAACCACTGTGTCAGCTGTTGCGCATTCAACCCCATCAGTGTAGCGTTCACATCGACTGCCATTGATGGTTGCGGCAACTTTTCAGTGTTCGATGTTAGAGGTATTATCAGTGGGGGACTCGACCTCACCAGCGTTGACTGAGCACATATGGGACTAAACTCCATCAAGGATCCGGGTCGATTTGGCTGAACCGCTATCGGAGTTATCCCTGGAGTGTTTTCTATGCACCTTCTTTCTGTCCCGTTCTGCAGCATTGATCCCTGACCGCTCATACCTAACTGAGGCTGACTATACAAAGGTACCGGTGGACCTACAGTAATGGGTAGTGATATCGCATCTGGGTTTTGTCCATTTCCCATGTTCAGGGGCATATTCATTCCCACGCCATGGGTCATCATTGCCGGCATGCCCATCTGGCTCCCCGTCATTTGAGCATGTGCTGTTCCCCCCTGCATCTGCTGTTGGGGCATCAAAAACTGGGTTGATTCGGCTTGTGACCATGTCTGGTTGTGACCATTCTGTACTCCCCTTACGGTTGGATCTATAACCATTCCTGCACTGTTATCACTGCTGTAGTACCCTGGCATCTGCGGCTGATAATTTTCTGCTGGTTTCAACACGGGCACATCTGGATATATTCTCCTAACCTGCGGTATCTGTGGGGTGAACGGCAGACTCGGGTCCTTAGATCCCGATGATGCTCCTGAACTCTGAGTTTCACTGTTCTGTACCGATGCCGGAGGGGCAGAACTGGTACTTGGACCTTGTCCATTCTCCGCATAAGGTGGTGGACGGTCGTTCAGCAATTGCATTATTAACTCCTCATCCTCTAACTCCTCTTCTCTTCTCAACTTTTCCTCGTCCTCTCTATCCTTGGAACACTTTCTGTCTGTCTTACAGGTAGCTTTCTTACCTGTCTCCTCTTCTTCCTTAGTAATTGCTGGAAACAGTTTTATCCCCTGCAATACATCTGACCTCCACACCTTCTGTGCATTATCCCACCTAGCGTCCGCTAGTGTCTTTTCTACCTTTCTCATCCTGGTCTCAAACTTCTTCTGCTGTTGCTGTCTGGCCATTAGTTCCCAAATCGCTAGAGCCTCGAACTGTGCTGGCCTTGGAGGCACCTTCATATCGTACATCGTGAATCTCAAATTTTCTAGGATCTTTATATTGAATGTCCCATATATCGGGAACGCTACGCTCCCATGTTTCTCTGTCAACTTGTGCCATTGCTTTAGCCAAAGGCACGGAGCTACCCCCTTCTCTTCCATTACAATGTAAGCTGGTGTACCCTCGGGTGGCGTCTCCTCTCCTACGCTCGCTTTAATGTAAGACTCCCCCTTCATCGCACTCCTAAATGCTTTAAAGAATTTCATTTTCTCGTCTTTTGTTTCACAAAATTTGTAATCAATAGGTGACTTTAATTCCCGGAATACTCTTCACCTGCCTTTCCCCTTCCAATCGAGCCCCACGGACTGCGTCCAATCCGTGCGCGACCCTTCTCTGCAACCAACCTATCCCAGCGCGGCTCCCAGTGACGTCACACTCACACGCACTGCGGCTGACAAAGCCTCGCGGCTAGTCCTCCTTCACTCACCTCCTCTCGTAACAACTTCTTGCATGTATCACGAGCTACCAAAAAAATAAAACAGATCTGTTGGTTTACTACAGGAAGGGTAACACAATCGCTTCAGGACCTTAGGGACCTTTCACTAGCCTCGGCCGCTATTCCGTCTTTCTCGGTCCCCACGTTCGCAAGCAAATCTGACCCGCAGACCTACTCTCAACTTGTCAATGATCTATTCTAGTGCACTTAGAATCTTGTCAAAGCCCGAAGTCGAAGTTTCTTTCACTCCCTAACACACGTACCGACTCGTTGACCACGCCCGATCAACCTACTAAACCGCCCAGACCACAACATGGATCAACATACTCCGGAGTCTCTTGACCTCGCAGGGCCCGTCTCAACAACAACAACCACGTGGACCTTTTTATGCACAAAGCGCCACACGCACATGAAGTTCGACGACTTCCCTACTCTCACACTCGGAGTCGCACCTCCGCTATCTCTATGAAGTTCGATGACTTCACTACTTCTACACTCGGAGTCGCACCTCCGCTATCCTCTAAAAAGGAAAAAATCCTCGCAACCTTTTCACACACCCTGCGGCAATAAGCTGTGCAAGCGCAAAACCCTAACTTCACTCATACCATCACTAGTACCGCCAACGCTGATTCCACACCTCCGTTCTCTCCATACGCAAGTTCCGAGATCCCGGGAAAGTCGCGGTGGACCTAGCCCATCATCATTCTGTCAATCTGTTTTACCCGAGAAAAATCTAATTCAACTTGTCAAGTGGGGTCTCAAAATGCGTAACCGTTAATTCAACACCATGTACTTTAAGAGTACAGGGTCCCAAAAGACGAAACCGTCCTCTGCTACCATCTACTGATAGAGCGGTCCGTAATAACAATTTTACCTGTTTTCGGACGCTCTTTAGGCCGATGAATCTTTTGACTAAGTGGGAACTCTTTGTACTCTTAATCAATCAATTTCATAAAAAATCAATAATCAATAACGAACATAAGCAATACCTTGATCAACATAACACTTAACAATTAATCCAGAATACATTTCGGCGAACCCTGACCTTTCAGTCAGGAATAACCACACCAGTTTATTCAAAGTTAGTGAATTTTATTTCCCTATATTAACAAAGCTAGCACGATATAGATGTGTCTCAACACCAAATGATAAACATAAATGAACATTAATAGCTGTCCATAACGGCGAAACAGGTGCAATCTATGTAGCATTTGAATCACAAGGCATTCGATAATAGCAATGCAAATCACTAATACTATAATCTGTAATGAACTAATTGCATACATTTAGTCAGCATAACAAGATCTCAAATTGCATCGTGCGACATATGGAATCCTCGTCTAACCTCAAATTAGCATCGGCATGTGGGACTTCATGCAAAAACAATTTAGCAACATTAATTTAGAAAAACTCATAACTAGGGATCTTATCAAAATCAGCAGTTGGTTACCTAAAGGAAACACAATGCAATTGTACAATTTCCTTTCATATTTACCAATTACGATCAGCAATCAAGGAAGTCTTCGTCTCACAGGTACCGTTCTTCGGTCAGCATGGGTACCGTTTCGGTCGGCATGGGACGGGGCAAAGGGGCAGGGGTGGACGGGGCAATTGCCTCACGCCGGCAAGGTAAAACTACTACTTCATGCAAAGGGATCAAAGTTAAAGTCTCTAGGGCAAGAATCATTAAAGTCTCTTTCAAAATGGCGTCGCAGCAAAGTGGGCCATAATAGCTACGAAGTCTACAAAATGGCGGGATGGCCAATAATGGCCGATGATAGCGCAATGGCAATCATAGCGCGTAATGGCATACCTTCTTCTCGTGCACCTGTTTTTTATAGACAATAGTTCAAATCCAGTAGAGTCTTCCATTGGAGGGTTCATAGGTTAGCTTCAAATTGTCCAATCAAAAACGACAGTTCTCAAGCTTTTACTTAAGCATACATTATCCTTGGAGATGGGTACGCAAATTGCAACATAGTATACCAATTAGCTTACTTTCAGAGCTTCCATTGTCCTCACCTGCAGATCGACCTTGGAGTAAAGAGAAAATATGCCAGGCTGGCACGAAACCTTAAGATAAGCATGTGAACGGTTTCTGTGGAAAAGTACAGCTTCAAGCAAAAATACACGTTTATTAGCACAGTGGAAAAATACGAGCATCTAAACCGTGAGACCAGGCAACTAGGCCAAAGCCTTCGCTAAAGTCATGCTAAGCTAAAGCATTTCAAACAAGCAAATCATAGCACACGTTTACGATTATGTCGGATTAGTGCAATTCTAGTACACCACGTTATATAAAGCACGCGTATAAATGTTGGCAAACTACTCTGAGGGCACATTTTGTCCCCGTACAATCTTTATTAGTTCGGTTAAAGTCACACATGATTATTTCACACTACGTTTACGCTAATAAAAGTAAAACCTTCATTTTCTGCTTCATCACTCTCTCAGCTTCATTCTTTATTTCATATGCAATGATCCATTCAATCTGTCTGACAGTATGGGCCCTCGTTATGAGTGGCCTGGCAGGTGGGCTGAATTTTCATCACTGCAGGAGTTACTACTATAGGGGGTAGTGGTAGTTCTGGTGTTGGGGAAATCCAAGCCTTTATGAGTTGGACCCTGAGGATCCACTAAATTTAATTATTACTGGGTGAATCTGTAGCTACCCGTTAGATTCCCCCAGTTTATCTTTTTTTCTTGGGCTTTCACAAAGAGAATTCACCTGCTTCCCTGAGCCAAAAGCTCACTGCGAAAGCAAAAAAATATAATTCAGATGGCGCCAGTCACTGCTGTTATGGACCATATCGAAATTAGGAGGCTTCGGAATCCGCCTTAACGGAAAGCGTGCGGCCAATTCTGTCAGTAATATTTGGACTCTAGAAGGGGTGCCCGATGTAAAGATGTTTACTGGCCCTACCTCACAAGATTGAATGCGAAGGAGGCTGACGTTTTGGTCAAGATGTCACTGAAAACTCCGTGCACACAAGTACAGAGCATTTGCGTTTACTTATCACACGACTAACCAATGGTATCATAAACCATAGCAGAACGTTTGCACCTTTTACGTAATTCGTAAATTACAAATGATAACTCAGGTACTTGCTGGTATTTATTTTCATTTGTACCATTGATTAGTTTTTCAATATTGGCCTAACTTCGACTGTATCTTTCACAACTACAGAATTTTTTTTGTTGCATTTTTACATTTTGCAACAACAATTTAATTTTTTACAGAAGAAAATCTTCCAAATGCCTAATATATTAACATTGCACTTACATATGTCTACAAATATTTCATTATTAATCAAAAACGTGTACATAATGGTAGATATGTAATCAAACAGACATGGCGGTGAGTGGATTACTAGTTGTACAACCTGATTTTATCGGTGTTGTACTATTTTTAGGACTTCTCCTTGTTTTACTGCTTGAATTACTTTGTGGACTCACTGTTCCTTATCTCTTAAAATATAATAATGTACCAGTCTTATGAACAAGCTGCTAAATGTGCACGTGGACGCCTCTACGAATATATTTCAAATTTGGAGTGGCTTAATATATACATAGATAAGGTGTTGCTGTATTTAAAAAAAAAAAAAAACAGTTGTCAATGGTTGTGCTATTGTGTTACAGGTTTGTTAGTACTGGTGACGTCTAGGCAAATTAGTGATAATTTTGAATGAAAGCGCCAACTGTAGTGTTGGTAATATGTAATGCTCATCGTTCTCGATTGCCTCGCGCTCAGGATTCTGCACGCGCTACGAGGCATTCGAGAACGGTGCACAGAGAGACGGTTGGGAGCGGATTGAACGGCAGCACTGTCTCCCTTCTGCGATATTACTTATATAATAAAGAAGTAATTATTTAATACACGCGTACGGGCAGTTCTTACAATTGGCGACGAGTGGAAAAGAACTCTACCGGTATTTTTTTTTTCACGACGAGTGTGCTGTCTGCTTCACTGGTTAGTCAAGTGCTGGGCAGCATTCACCCTGCAACAGAAAATTGCCTGTTTCTTCAATCCGGTGCTGGGCAGCATTCACGTGGCAGTTGAGGATCGTCTTCACCTGGTGGGTGTGTACTGTCACTGGTACTGCCTTAATGTACTATTTAAGCGGCCATTTTGGATTGGTCAGGTCATTTTGAAAGCGGCAGCCATTTTAAGTTGGGACAGTTCGGATTACAGAGGGGCAGCCATTTTAAGTCAGATGTCAACTAAGCGGCAGACATCTTAATTTGGGACAGTTCGTATCAACTTATAAAGGCAATTTTACTGGTATTCTAACTATCAATTGAACCTTTAAATAAGATTATAATTCAAGAAAAATTCGATTTTGTGAAGTGGTTTATTAGTGGTTTTAACACTTTATATAAACCATCTATAACCTACTATAAGCTATAAGGGAGACAGTGCAAATACATGGCGGCTAACAATCCTTGGAACTTATCACCTCCACAATCATTTATTCCAGTCGCTGGTTCACCAATAATAAAATGGGAAGAATGGAGTGAATTTTTCAGGAATTATATCTCCGCCATTGAGGAGGAAGAAGAACTTTCAGCTGAAAAAAAATATAGGATCCTTTTGCATTGTTTAGGACCAGGTGGCCTGAAAGTCTTTAAAAACATTAATAAGAAACCTAGGCAAGCGCGTGATGGTGACCTGTATAAGAATGCGCTTGAAGATTTAGATAACTATTATAGACCTAGAGTGTGCATTGCAGTGGATCGTTATAAGTCTTTTCATCGGAAACAAGGGAAGGAGGAACCAGTAGAGGATTACGTATCTGCCTTAAAGAATTTAGCAATTAATTGCAGATTCGGTGATTTACATGACGAGCTTATTCGTGACCAGATTGTTATGCAATCATCAAACTCGAATATTCAAGACAATCTGTGGGCCAAGGGAGAAAGCTCTTTGCAAGAAGTCATTGATATTGTAAAAAGGGCAGAATTGACAGGAAGGTGTGCGAAAGAAGTTTTAAGTGAAAATAAAGGTGAAGAGACCATAATTGCAAGGGTGAAGGATAAAAAACACAGTAAGGTTTCTAAAAAGAGAAGCACAAGGAGAATAGGAATAGAATCTAAGAATTTTAATACGAATGATAAAAAGAAGTGTCACAGATGTGGCAGTTATGATCACTTGGCGAATGATAAATTGTGTCCGGCAAAGAAATTGATATGTTTAAAATGTGGTATTGTAGGTCATTTCCAAAAAATGTGTCTAAGGAAGATTGGAAGTAGCAAAATCCTGGATCTTGAAGACACAAACTCTTCAGAGGATGATGATTTGAACATGTGTATTTTGTGTGTAAATTCCTCTGACGAAGATTCTATTCTTTGCACGAAACAAGAAGAGAAAAATAGAATGAAAAAACCAAGCTGTGAGATTATGCTGGGAGGTGTGACTATGCGTATTGTAGTTGACTCAGGGTCTCCATATACTATTATTAATCAAAATGTATGGGAAAAGAGTCTCAAGCGTATTGTGGGCAAAGAGTTATGCTCACCAGATATAACTATTAAAACGTTTACTGGTGAAATTATTGAATTGTTAGGCTACAAGGAATTGGAATTCCAGTATAAGGACAGACAAATGACTGGAAAATTGTATATTGCTGTCACTGGTCCTTCCGTTTTGGGATGGATTGATCAGAGGAAATTGGGCATAATATTGGATCCAAATAATCCTGAACCTGTATTGTCCTTAGAAAAGGGATCAGGAATTGGTCAACTGGTTCTGCAGAGATTCTCTAAAGTATTTACGGGGAAGATTGGAAAAATGAAAGGTTTTATGCATCTTATTTCTTTAAAAAAAAATGCTATTCCCCAAGTGCATAAAGTAAGAAATATTCCAATTCCCCTAAAGGAAGATGTTAAATTGCAATTGGACAAACTACAAGATGAGAAAATTATAGAACCCATTGAATCTTCAGAGTGGGTGGCCCCGTTAGTTGTAGTGAAGAAAGCCAATGGGAGTTTACGTTTATGCATTGACTTAAGAGATCTCAATAAAAATATACTAGTTGATCAATTCCCCTTACCGCATATTAGTGAAATGCTATCACGCACTAGAGGGATGAAGTGGTTTTCTACTATTGATTTAAAAGCAGCCTATCATCAGGTACGGTTACATCCCAGTAGTAGGGACTTGACTGCTTTCATTACACCCTTTGGGTGTTACAGGTTTCGGCGTGTGCCATTTGGCTTGGCATCAGCTGCAGCCATGTTTCAGAGGTTAATGTGCTCAATCCTTGCAGGAATTAATAATACGATGGTCTTCCAAGATGACATCCTGGTGATGGGTAGGTCAAGGGACGATCATGACCAAACTTTATTAAAAGTATTGAATACGTTGGATGAAAAGGGTCTGACGGCGGAATTTAGTAAATGCAAATTTGCTTGTGACCATGTCAATTATTTAGGACATGTTGTATCTGCTCAGGGAATTAAACCGAAGGAAGAGTTATTGTCTGCTATAAGAAGGGCACCTAGTTCTCACAATAAGGATGAGGTTCGTGCTTTTCTGGGTTTAGTGGAGTTCTATTCCAAATTTGTTAATAATTTGTCTACAAAAACGTATGATTTAAGGCAATTGCTCAAAACTAAAAACAAGTTTTTTGTGGTCAGAGGCGTGTCAAAATGCTTTTGACATGTTGAAAAATTATATCTGCAAAGCTCCACCATTGCAAGGCTTTGATTCAAGTCTTAGGAGTGTTATTACAACTGATGCTAGTTGCAAAGGAATAGGAGCAGTTCTCACTCAAATTAATAAGGAGGGGTATGAAGATACTATTGCTTTTGCCTCGCGCTCATTAACTACATCTGAGGAGAAGTATTCAGCTATTGAGCGTGAGGCACTTGCATGTGTATGGGCAATGGAACATTTTAGACAGTATGGGGGTCATTCTGACCCTGGCGGTCCATGACCGCCATGGCGGAGGGCGGCGGAAGCACCGCCAACAGGCTGGCGGTGCTTCCTGGGCGATTCTGACCGCGGCGGTAAAGCCGCGGTCAGAAAAGGGGAGACGGCGGTTTCCCGCCGGTTTCCTGCCGGTTTCCCGCTGGCCCAGGGAATCCGCCATGGCGGCGCTGCTTGCAGCACCGCCATGGGGATTCCGACCGCCTTCCCGCCAGCCTGTTTCTGGCGGTGTCCACCGCCAGAACCAGGATGGCGGGAACGGGTGCCGTGGGGCCCCTGGGGGCCCCTGAACTGCCCATGCCACTGGCATGGGCAGTGCAGGGGCCCCCTAACAGGGCCCCACAAAGATTTTCACTGTCTGCTTTGCAGACAGTGAAAATCGCGACGGGTGCCACTGCACCCGTCGCACCCCTGCAACTCCGCCGGCTCCATTCCGAGCCGGCTTCATTGTTGAAGGGGCTTTCCCGCTGGGCCGGCCGGCGGTCGGCCGCCGGCCCAGCGGGAAAGCCGGAATGGCCGCCGCGGTCTTTTGACCGTGGAGCGGTCTTTCGGCGGGAACCGCTTGGCGGGCGGCGACCGCCGACCGCCACGGTCAGAATGACCGCCTATGTGTGGGGTACTCCAGTCATACTAAGATGTGATCACAAACCTTTGGTGAAAGTTTTAACCACGAAGGGGTTGTATAAAGCTTCTCCTAGGCTTGCCAGATTGTCGGTGCGTTTGTTTGATTACAATTATGTGGTGCAATACTTACCTGGAGTGAAGAATACAGTCGCAGACTTTTTAAGCCGCATGCCCTTGCCATCCAACGATGTTGAAGAGTTTCAGAACACTAATGAAGATGGGACAGAAGACATGTGGGTGGCTATTGTGGAGGAAAATATATGCAAAGGTATTACGTGAGATGAATGGAATACAGAGCAGAATTTAGATGAGGTAATGACAGAATTGAGTGTCATGATTAATAAAGGATGGCCGTTAAAGAAAATGATTAGTAAAAAGTTGTTACCTTTTTGGGAAGTAAGGGACGAATTATCTATAGAAGAAGGTCTATTTATTAGGAATGGGAAGGTAATACCTCCCTTCACCTTAAAAGGGAAAATTCTTGAGATTTGCCACGAAGGCCATCTAGGCATTGGCAAAACCAAGAATAGAGTGAAACAGTGGTACTGGTGGCCGGGGATAGATAAGGAAGTAGAAAGGTTGGTGAGAGATTGCCCTGTTTGTGAAAATGCAGATAAAACGCATGTGATGTTGAAACCGTCTTTACATCCCATTCTTTCTCCCAACATGCCATGGGAAAGAGTAGGAATTGATGTCATGGGACCAATTGGTGAAGGTGAAGAGCAGACTTTCTTGTTAGTACTTGTAGATCATTTTTCTAAGTGGCCAGAGGTAGAAGTTGTAAGAAAGGCTGATGTAAGCAGTATCATCAAATTTATGGATACAATTTTTGTAAGAGAAGGTTTACCAAAATGTATTGTGTCGGACAATGGGACACAATTCACGTCTTCTGCTTTCAAAGATTATGTGGGAAGGAATGGGATAAAGCATCATACTACTTCAATTTATCATCCTGCAGGTTCTGTAGAAAGGTTCAATCGTGTACTTAAAGGAATGATTCAGTGGTCTAATTGCAATAATTTAGTGTGGAAAACAGAGCTATGGAAAACCCTGTGGGCCTTTAGGATTACTGTGTGTAACAGTACTAATTCTAGTCCGTTTGAACTCATGAGGGGTAGAACTCCCATGTCGAAAGATAACGTTGGTTGGCTCAAGGCTGCAAAAAGAGTAGAATGGAGTCCGGAAGAGGTGAAGACAAATATTGGGAAAGCTCAGGATAAATATAAGAAGTATTATGATAACATACACAAGTGCAAAGAGATTAGGTTGTGTGTTGGAGATATTGTGAGAGTCAAGAGCAATAAACACACTATTAAAGGACAAAGTAAATTTTCTTCCCCCATGAGAGTAATTCCTGTGTACAATAATTCAGCACGACTCAATGATAGGAAAGTGTGGCATATATCGGCTTTGTCACTGTGTAAGAATTCCCGAGTTGACTCGGGAACAGATATTGGTATTCCGAAGAGTCGTATGTGGAAGGAATGGTTGGAAGAGAGGAATGAGGGAAGAGATGAACATGTTCATCAATGTCAACATAGAGTGGATTCAGGGAGCTCTGATGATCACCATCTTCCATCAAATGACCTGAGGTCACCTGGCAGGTCCAGAGACTCTAGTGGCTTGGATGAAATTGGATGTAGGAGTGGAAGGTGGAGTAGGTTTGGTAGGAAAATTGTGGTACCAAAGAAATTAAAAGATTATTATTCATAGCAATGTTCTATGGATACGTGTTTGGAATGTTCAACTGTTAATGTAAACCCGAAGGAAAAGGCTATTATTTATAGTAATGTTTTACTGTTTATTTTACTGTTATTTATAGGTGACTGTTTATTTATAGGATTACATACATTGTTATCCTCATTTTGTTTTTACTGTAAAGAGAGAAGATATGTAGTGTTGGTAATATGAAATGCTCACCGTTCTCGATTGCCTCGCGCTCGGTATTCTGCACGCGCTACGAGGCATTCGAGAACGGTGCACAGAGAGACGGTTGGGAGCGGATTGAACGGCAGCACTGTCTCCCTTCTGCGATATTATTTATATAATAAAGAAGTAATTATTTAATACGCGCGTACGGGCAGTTCTTACACCAACAAACAAATGGGACTGTGTTATAATTTAAAATATATGAGCAATAAAAAAGCAGTTCTTTTGGTATCATTATAGAGACACTTGATTACTTTTTCATACTTCACACTTTTTCCCACTGACTTGCTATGAGTGCCCAGGAATCTTGCTAAAAGTGTCTCATAAAAAAGTTTTATTGCAATGTCAAACCTAATTTTTCTGCCTTCCCTTCATCATTTTTCTTCAAAGCTTTTGTGCTAATGGGCTATTTAGAATTCTCGTTTCAGAAATTTGGTTTGATCTGTCACAATCTTTTACCTTTGTTGCATATTTGATTTATTGATGAATGTGTCCCTCGAATTCTCATATGGAGTAACGAAGAACAGAGGACAGATCATAATAAAATGGGCCAAAATAGGTACAGAAAATATTTGCTGACATAGTTTCTCATTACACATCAACAGGTTTTCGAGCAGGTAGAAAACACATAAGATTCTTGACGCTATTATTATTTACACTGATGTATTTTTAATCTGTCATTACCCAAAGGGACACAAACATTCTCTAAACGAGATACGTGTCATTGGTCAGATCTAGGTGGCTGGATGAAGACGTTTATGACATTCTGTTAAGAACTAAAATACGATTGAGACAAGGTAGAACCTTTACACTTCCATTAACCCCAAAGAGATATCAAGTGCTATAAGGAGGTTCTTCTGAATTAGCCAAAGAGCAGGAAAGGCAAGAAGGAAACCATTACGTAAGTAAATGCTAGCCTTATACAGGAACTTCAGGAAAAGTATGTATACACACATGATGAAAGTCTTTAGACTGAGCCTTAGAAGCAGGTTGAGGAGAGTGTCATAGGGCAGTCATCAAATAAGAATAATGTCTGTACTTCTCAATAAATTCATGGAGAAACAAAGGCTTACTTATTGAACTTCGACCACCGGAAATAACCTATAGATCAGGGAAAATAGTAGATATTCCTAGTTTAACCTCTTCTTGGAAACAAAAATCACAAAGATTAATTTACACACAGAGGCAGAAATAAAAGCAAGGGATTCCACTCACACTCCTGTGTAAGTTATTTAGTTGTAGTTTATTTGTTGAATCCACGACAAACATCGACACCCTCACAGGTCCAGAGCCAACCTCCAACTGCCTTCACACCAGGTTCCAGAACCCGAGGGCACCGATGTCACATGGAACTTAGGATGCATGAATATTACAGTTCTAAAGCAGAAAACAAAGGAAAGCCATACATAGAATGCATGTGTCATTGAACAAATCGCAGACCCAATAAATACACAGTTAAGCAATAAATACAAAGTAAACACATATTACAACATCTTCCCCCTTCACAACAAAAACAAAGTAAAAATAAATAAAATAAAAAACAAAAATTATTCCAAAACAAAATCGTTAAATTTGGAAGGCATCTTGGTCATCCGTTTACTCTGTGTACTCTCCAAACCTGAAGAGGTAAGAACATCCCTGCTACAATTATCGTTGATAATTTGAGGAAACACCTCACTCTCACTAGAGACATGTGGAGCATTAACTTCTGATCTGTCTTCACTACCTGATTTGGTCACATTTGTATATGGGAGCTCATGAAACATAGCATGACTAAAGATGTCTACCTCCCTATTAGCATAAACCTCTTTGAAGATGTCAGCTTGTGTAGCAGAAATAGGAATGACACTGTTTCTGTTCCACCACCCTCTGCCTTCCAATAGAACCGAAGCCTTGGTTGCTTTCAGAACAGGAAGAGAATATTTAGATTCTCCTTTAGAAACTTTCTGAGGTTTTTTAATTAACACCCAATCATGAATATTTAACTCAGTTCCTTTAACTTTGTTCCTGGAATCATAATTCTCCTTTTGCTTAAATTGTTTCTTCAATACTTGTTTTCTCAAATCATCCAATGTCACATCCGATTTGCCCAATTTGTTAGGTAAGTAGTCGGTCAACCATGCTGGCACAAGTTTAGACCTCGACTCCCTCCCTCTAAGAAGAGCAAAAGGGGAGACCCCTGTGGTGGAGTGAGGAGTATTGGAGTAAGCCCAAACCTTCTCTTTGAGAAAATCATGAACACTGTAATTATTGGCTAAAGCTGTTTGAATGCCTTCTTTTAAAATTCTATTGGCCCTTTCTACTAGGCCATTAGAAGCTGGACTATAAAGAGCTACCTGTAAATGATGAACATTGAATTTCTCCAAGAAAGTTCTCATTTTCTTTGAAGTGAAATGTACCCCATTATCCGTAACAATTACTGACGAGGCTCCCTCCAGCATAAACAAATTTGACAATAATTGTATTGCAGTGTCCGTATCAGTACTTTCAACAAAGGCAAAATATATCCACTTTGAAAAGTAGTCAATTACAACAATTAGATATCTCATATCCCTAGACAGCATGTTGAAAGGCCCAGAAAAATCCATGGCAATTTTTTCCCATGGTTTACATGGCAAAGGAACACTGTATAAAGGTTTCACATTGCTTTTCCAATGTTTATCTGACACTACACACGTTGGGCATTTATCAATAAAGTCTGCCACTTGTTTATCAATGTTGGGCCACCAGTATTTTTCTTTTAAAGTCTTACAAGTGGCAGAAACACCCAAGTGACCCTCATGCGCAATTGTAATCAATTTCGATCTCAACACACTAGGTGGAACACAGACAGAACCTCTCATACAAAATCCATTTTCACAAGATAATTCTATGGCTATCTGTTTGTACGTGTTTATTTCACCACAGTATTTTTTATTATTAGGCCAACCATGTCTAATGTAATGTAAAACCTGAGATAGTAAGGTGTCATTAGACATGGCCAATTTCCATTCTTCCTGTGTAAACAAACCATCAGATGCAGAGACAAGAGCTAAAGCACCCACTACACATTCTGTGTCATTCTGACCCTGGCGGTCGGTGATAAATCGGCGGCCAACCCGCCAACAGGCTGGCGGTTCAAAAAATGGAATTTTTGTGGGAGAGCCCGCCACATTAACAGTCCGACCGCCACGGCTGGACAGACAAACAGCGCGGCGGTCACCGCCAACAGGCAGGCGGCAGACAATGTACCGCCCACCCTATCACAACTCACCAATCCGCCACCTTTTCCGGGGCGGGAGCCCCGCCGATAAAAACACGGCGGAAACAGACTATGAACGGGAAAACGCTCACCTCTATACACTCCACGAGGACGGAGGACAGCATGGAGCCCGAATTACACATCCTACCCGCTCTCGTCTACCTGCTCATCTACCACGAGTACGAACTCCGACGCAGACGACCACGGTGAGTACCGCACCTACGACACAGGGGAGGGGGGGAGGAGGAAGGGTTACGGGCACACACATACGCATCACACCCACCCCTCAACTATCTACACACCAATGCAGAGCACCAAGTCAAAGTGACCCCACCGAAACCCCCCGGAATAACGAAAAGATATGATTAAAGTGAGAAACAACATTTATGTTAAAAATAGGTTCATTGAAGACATGGTAAAATAGGAAAATGAAGCAAAAAATGTCAAATGTAAACATTGCGTGACCGAGAAATAGAGGCAGAAAGTCCCGCACAGTCACAGAAATTGCAAATGTCCGTGGGCCAAAGTGTATCAACACATGGGCAAAGCCCACACAGGAGACCTGAGTCCGTTGGAGAGAACACTGCAGGGGCATCAGATGACAAAACTACAGGCACCTCAGGGGGAAGGGAAGGGGGCGCACCACAGCCACATGAGTCCACGACGCCAGATCCAAGAAGGGGCCACCATGCCCACTGTTCAATCCTGGGGAGTGCAAAGCCACAGTCTCTCAAGTCTCTACAGTGGGTGGCTTGCCCACTGTCATATCCTGGGGAGTGCAAAGCCACAGTCTCTCAAGTCTCTACAGTGGGTGGCTTGCCCACTGTCATATCCTGGGGAGTGCAAAGCCACAGTCTCTCAAGTCTCTACAGTGGGTGGCTTGAGACGGCGGGGCCCAGCGGAGCGGTGCTTGACAGGAAGGGCCCAGCGGAGCGGTGCTTGAGACGGCGGGGCCCAGCGGAGCGGTGCTTGACAGAAAGGGCCCAGCGGAGCGGTGCTTGAGACGGCGGGGCCCAGAGGAGCAGTGCTTGAGACGGCGGGGCCCAGCGGAGCGGTGCTTGACAGGAAGGGCCCAGCAGAGCGGTGCTTTACAGGAAGGGCCCAGCGGAGCGGGGCCTGTCTTGGCGGGGCCCTCTTCAGCGGTGCCTTCCTGCACGGCGGGGCCCTCTTCAGCGGTGCCTTTCTGCACGGCGGGGCCCTCTTCAGCGGTGCCTTTCTGGACGGCGGGGCCCTCTTCAGCGGTGCCTTTCTGGACGGCGGGGCCCTCTTCAGCGGTGCCTTCCTGCACGGCGGGGCCCTCTTCAGCGGTGCCTTCCTGCACGGCGGGGCCCTCTTCAGCGGTGCCTTTCTGGACGGCGGGGCCCTCTTCAGCGGTGCCTTTCTGGACGGCGGGGCCCTCTTCAGCGGTGCCTTTCTGGACGGCGGGGCCCTCTTCAGCGGTGCCTTCCTGCACGGCGGGGCCCTCTTCAGCGGTGCCTTCCTGCACGGCGGGGCCCTCTTCAGCAGTGCCTTCCTGCACGGCGGGGCCCTCTTCAGCGGTGCTTGTCCTGTAATTCCAGGGAGTCAGACCTGGGCAGGACTCCCTGCTCAGTCGCCCTCCGACCGTGCAGTTGCTGGACCCTTCGGTGACGGTGTCCTGGGCCCTTGGGTGTCCTCCCTCACACCCGGGATGGAGCTTGTGGGGCCCTCCTGGTCCGCGCTCCTGCTGCCTGACTTCTCCGCCCTGCTGCCCTTGCCCTCCTTCGCTGTGGCTCTCTGGGCCTTGCCTCCCCTGGATGTTGTGGCAGGTGAAGTGTCCGAACTTTGGTCCTTGGGGGCAGCCGTGGCACTCCTCCCGCGGCGGCCCCTCACTTTCCGGGTCCTCTTTCCAGGGGGGGGCTGGCTGTCCCCTTGCTGCTGACCGATGTCTCACTGCTGGCAAAGGGGGGACTCCAAAATCCATGGACTACGCTGACACGTGAACCCGGGCTGGTGGTGGCTGAGGTGCTCTTGGGACTCTTAGCAGATGGAGGGGGTGGGTCAGGTGAGGGAAAGAGGTCAAGATTGGAGAGGTAAAACTTTTTAGGACCAAGGTAAACGGTAGGTGCAGTGGTTATGGGAGTGGAGGAAGAGGAGGTGGTTGTAGGAGAGTCAGGTGTGCTGTCCTTGGGTGAAGGTGCATGGGCTGCAGGCTGTCGTGAGGTGGTTGGCTGTTGGGTTGGTGGCTGCCTGCGTTTGTGTGTCTTGGAAGAGGGGGTGACAGACACAGTGGGAGAGGACACAGGGGATGTGTAAATGGCAGTGGGGGTGGTGACTGCACGTGTGCGGACTGTACTGGAGGTTGTGCTGGTGATGGGTGTACTGGCTGTTGGTGGTGTGCATGCAGGTGTGAGTGTAGACGTCACAGGGAGGGAGGAGGGAGACGAGGAGGTGGGGGACACAGAGGTGGTAGTGGCTGTTGGCATGTCTGCATCTGGGTGTTGCTTGGGTGAATGTTTGTGTGATCTGTGGTGCTTATGTCTGGATGAGCTGCCCTTGGGTGTTGAGGTGTGTGCAGGCTGGTCTGATGGTGTGGATGGGATAGGCAGAGGAACAGGAGACAGAGACAGGTTGGAGGCAGTTAGAAGAGGGAGGCTGGAAACAGGGACAATGGCTGCCGTCAGTGCTGAGGCCAGAGAATTGAACGATCGTTGATGGGCAGACTGACCCGAATGAATGCCCTCCAGGTATGCATTGCTACGATGCACCTCCCTCTCTTCCCCCTGGATGGCATTCGAAAGGGTAGTCTGCCCAACAATGATGGTCCTCAGGAAGTCAATGACCTCCTCACTGAGGGCAGCAGGGGTAACAGAGGCAGGGGCTGAGGTGCCTGGGGCGAAGGAGATGCCCGCCTTCTTGGGCGAGCGGGCACGGAGCGTAGGCTGAGGGGCTGCTGGGAGGGCGGAGCTGGTGCGCTGGGTGGCGGCTGTACCTGTAGAGGCGGGGGGCACGGATGTTGCCGCCACCGCTAGGGAGCTCCCATCCGAGGACGTGTCGGTGTCGCTGGTTTCACCACGGCTCCCCGTTGTGAAGCTCCCCTCGCCCTCCGTATCACTGGTGGCCTCGGTGTCTGTGCCATGGCCCACCGGGGCCTTGTGAGTCGCAGCTCCCTCGTGCTCCGGTGCCAAGTCTCCTCCGCCTGATGATGCTGAAGCACACATGCACAAGAAGATAAAGTAAAAGGGTTGGGGGAGACATAATAAAAGGTTGAGTACATGCATTGTCAACACCGTTGGCGGAGAGGACAGACACAGGAGCCTCATGCACTAAGCCGCGCAATCGGGGTACACTACTGAGTACTTGTGACTGGGCCAACAGGTCTAGGGACAACAAACGCGCACATGGGTGATGCAGGACCATGGCTAGCTGTACCTGTCACCGTACAGAGGTGGGGGGCGGGGGCACAGGGACATGGCTAAAGGAGAGGAATACAATACAGAAAGCGCCCTGGCCTAATGTCACCCACAGCCCTCCTCCCCCACCCAGGCACCTACACTGCGCGTAAAGATAGCTGAATGTGCTGGTACTCACCCCCTTGTGTCTGCTGTGATGTCGTCACGCGCCCATCCAAATCGGGGTAGGCCACCGCCAGGATCCGGGACTTCAGGGGGGTCAGGGTACGACTGGCACCCCTCCTAGGTTGGGAGGCCATCCCCAGCAGTGACTCGGCGGTCTTCCTGGTCCCGCGGCGGATGTCCTCCCACCTCTTGCGGCAGTGAGTGCCCCGTCTGTTGTGGACCCCCAGGGTCCGGACTTCCTTGGCGATGGCACGCCAAATGTCGATCTTCTGATGGGCGCTGACCTATTTGACATGTACAGGGTGGAAATTGAAATATCATCAATTTTCCGCATGATAGATGCGATTGTCCCCCTCTCCCCAACCTTGCCATGTGGCACATGCTCTCATCTGTCGTGCCTTGCACTCGTCATTGTCCCCCCACCCCACCATCTTACATCCACCATACACAACCCAGGCATAGCCCATTCAACGTGCACACAGTGTACTTACCTGTTGGTCTGGAGGACCGTAGAGTCGCGCATACTGGGGCAGGACCCCATCCACAAGTTTCTCCAACTCTTCTGTAGTGAAGGCAGGGGCCCTTTCCCCAGTCGCAGCAGCCATTGTATCTCCCAGACCGAGGTCACAGCAGCACTTGCAGTATAGGTCCTCTCCTGTGGATGATCAGGTCTCGAGTGATTAACCAGATAGAAAATGGCGGTAACAGCGGCGCGTACCGCCGCGGTGCGTTCCGCGACCGCCAGCGCAGCTAGTCATTGGCTTGTGAAACCCATAGGGCTCGATGTTAACCAATGCGGCTTTGCGCCGCGGTCTTCGACCGCCTACCGCCACGGTGTGTCACGCCAGCGCATTGACCTCACATCTCACTGTCACACTTCTCAGGTCAGGCAGCCGCCATTACAAGGGACCACAGGGCTTAATTACTACTGCGTCACACAGGCCTAGGCCTTGCATTGCCACTCATACAAGCCATTCAATGCATTGACAATCGTGTACTGTGCAAGCTGTAGTTACGTACCTGTGGGTTGCTTGACTCTGTGCTCCATGTTGTCCTTCCTAGGCACCGTCCGCTGGGACTTGCGAGGAGAAGGATGAATCCTCCCGTGTACCGACCGCTGGTGGACCTGTCGACAATGGAGGAACGTCATATAATACTTCACTACCGACTTGACCGAGCCACTATACATGAACTGTGTGCCCAGTTGGAGCCAGCACTGATGTCCCCCATCCGCCAACCCACAGGAATTCCCCCTCTGGTGCAGGTTCTGTCAGTCCTCCATTTTTTGGCAAGTGGGTCTTTTCAGACAACAGTGGCCATGTCATCAGGGATGTCTCAGCCTATGTTTTCTAAGATTTTGTCCAGAGTGTTGTCTGCCCTGACGAAATACATGCGGAGCTACATTATTTTCCCTGAGGAGGGTGATTTGGCCACTGTGAAGGCTGACTTCTATGCCCTTGGGCATATCCCCAACATCATTGGTGCCATTGATGGGACCCATGTGGCCTTAGTACCCCCAAAAGACGATGAGCAGGTGTACAGAAACAGGAAAAGTTACCATTCGATGAATGTCCAGGTGGTCTGTTTGGCTGACCAGTACATCTCCCATGTAAATGCCATGTTCCGTGGGTCAGTGCATGACGCGTATGTTATGCGAAATAGCAGCATCCCCTATGTGATGGAACAGCTACAGAGACACCATGTGTGGCTAATAGGTGACTCTGGTTACCTCAACCTGCCTTGGCTACTGACCCCAGTGAGGAATCCCCGGACCAGGGCAGAGGAACGGTACAATGAGGCCCATGGGCGATCTAGGAGGATCATAGAAAGGACCTTCGGCCTCCTGAAGGCCAGGTTTAGGTGCCTGCATATGACAGGGGGATCCCTAATGTACTCACCCAAGAAGGTGTGCCAGATCATCGTGGCCTGCTGTATGCTTCACAATCTTGCATTGCGATGCCAGGTGCCTTTTCTGCAGGAGGATGGTCCAGATGGTGGTGTTGTAGCAGCTGTGGAGCCTGTGGAGAGTGAAGAGGAGGAAGACGACGGGGACGACACGGACAACAGGGACACGGTCATACAACAATATTTTCAGTAGCACCCAGGTAAGAATCCCCCACTGCATTTTACATTTACTTCTGGCCTCCTGCATCTCTACTTTCTGTGTTTCCCCCCAGTTCCTTTCAACTGAATTGTGACTTTCCCTTGGCTTTTCAGAGCTGTATGACCCACTGCGTGACTTCTGGTTTGTTCGGCCATGGAGTAAAGCAAATTGACATTGGTATGTTGTCATCACAATGTAACTGTACATTTTTGAACCGTTACTGTTGTATGACCGTGTCCCTGTTGTCCGTGTCGTCCCCGTCGTCTTCCTCCTCTTCACTCTCCACAGGCTCCACAGCTGCTACAACACCACCATCTGGACCATCCTCCTGCAGAAAAGGCACCTGGCGTCGCAATGCAAGATTGTGAAGCATACAGCAGGCCACGATGATCTGGCACACCTTCTTGGGTGAGTACATTAGGGATCCCCCTGTCATATGCAGGCACCTAAACCTGGCCTTCAGGAGGCCGAAGGTCCTTTCTATGATCCTCCTAGATCGCCCATCTGGCCTCCTGCATCTCTACTTTCTGTATTTCCCCCCAGTTCCTTTCAACTGAATTGTGACTTTCCCTTGGCTTTTCAGAGCTGTATGACCCACTGCGTGACTTCTGGTTTGTTCGGCCATGGAGTAAAGCAAATTGACATTGGTATGTTGTCATCACAATGTAACTGTACATTTTTTAACCGTTATGTGTAATACATTTGTTAAGAATACAAGCAGACTCCTGAGTGTTTTAAGTGCAATAAGTGATTTATTTAAAGTGCTACATATAGGTCCATGATAGTACAACGGTGATGGGTGGGGGTGGAGTGATGTCCATGGCAGAGTCCAGTTCTCGGTCGCACAGGTGCATTGTCCATATGCCTGTGGAAGGATGGAGCAGGGGCAGTTCAAGGTTGGACAGGGTGACGATGTGGGACAGTGGAATGACATCCGGGGGATCTTAGGCTGGCGGGGGTCTTGGCATCCTACTCTGTCTTCCTTTGTGATCTCAGGCTCCTCTTGCGGGGTGGTTGATCTTCAGCAGGAGGTGGGGTTCTGGTGGCCCGTCGTTGTGTGGGGGCCTCCTGTCCACTAGCGCCGGCGGAGGTGGTAGGCTGTTCCTGGTCCGGGCTGGTGACAGGGGCCCTTTGGGGTGCCACATGGTCCCGCAATGTGGTGACTATTAGGTTCAGGGCCTGGACGATGTTCCTGAGCTCCTCTCTGTACCCCATGTACAGTTCCTCCTGCTGTGCCTGGATCTCCTGGAACCTGGCCATTACCGTCGCCATCGTCTCCTGGGAGCGGTGGTATGCTCCCATGATGGTGGTGAGGGCCTCTTGGAGAGTCGGTTCCCTGGGCCTGTCCTCTCCCCCCTGTTGCACTGCAGCCCTCCCAGTTGCCCTGTTTCCCCGGGCCTCTGTCCCCTGGACGATGTGCCCACTACCACTGCCCTCAGGTCCCTGTTGTTGTTGGGGTGTTGGGTCAGCCTGGGTGCCCTGTAGTGGCGGACACACCGCTGATTGACCTGTCCTGGAGACAGAGGCATGGGCCCGCTGGGTGGGAGCGGTGCTGATATTCCCAGAGGAGGTTAGGTCTGCTGTGGCCTGTGTCTGTGTGTGGGGAACCGACTGTCCAGAGGTCCCCGATGGTCCGGGCTGGTCATCAGGTTCCAGGTCGACAGAGCTGCTGTCCTCACTGCGGGCCTGTTCTGGGGGTGGGATGGACATATCTGGACCCTCCTGGCCGGTTTGTTGGCGTTCGGGCCCTGCAGGGGTGAAAGAGTATGGTTATTGCTTCTGTGTGTTCCATGGTGTGCGATTTGTGGGTGCCCTTGTCCCCCAGTGCTGGCATTCCCTTGTGGCAGGAGTTGTGAGGGTGGTTTGTGGGGGGGATGGGTATGTGCAGTGGTCATGCATAGGTGATGGGTGTCCATGGTTTGTGTTGGCATTCAGGGTTTGGTTTTGGGTTGGGTGGGTTGTGCTGGTGAGACATTGGCAGGGAGGCTGTGTGCTGGAGGGATGGGGGTGAGGGTGGGGGTGTGGGTTGGCATGCTGGTGGTTGGGGGGGGGAGTAGTTGAGACTAGACTTACCAGAGTCCATTCCTCCGCCTACTCCAGCGAGGCCCGCAGGATGCAGGATGTTAAGGACCTCTTGCTCCCATGCTGTGAATTCGGGAGGGGTGGGTGGTGGTCTGCCGCCAGTCCTCTGCACAGCGATGTTGTGTCTGGAGACCATCGACCGTACCTTCCCCCGTAGGTCGTTCCAGCGCTTTCTGATGTCTTCACGGTTTCTGGGATGCTGTCCCACAGCGTTGACCCTGTCGACAATCCTCTGCCATAGCTCCGCCTTCCTGGCTATTGTGGTGTGTTGCACCTGTGTGCCGAAGAGCTGGGGCTCTACCCTTATGATTTCCTCCACCATGACCCGGAGTTCTTGGTCCGAAAACCTGGGGTGTCTTTGGGGTGCCATGGGGTGGTGTGGATGAGGTGTGGGGTGATTTTTGCGGTGATGTGAGTGGTGGTGTGTGGTGATGTGTGCGTAGATGTGGTGTGGTTGATGATGTTGGGTTCCTGTGTGTGTTGGGGTTTTCGATTGCTGTGCTCGCTCGCTCTCTCTCTCTCGCCTTCTCTCCGATTTCCAACTAGTGGGGGTTTGTGGGTGATGTGGGTGTGTGTTTTATAGTTGCTTGGATGTGTGGGGGTGGTGTTTGTATGTGTATCAGGTGTGTGTATTTCAAATTGTCCAATGTGGCTGGGTTTTGGAGCTGGGTGTGTATTTTGACCGCGGCGGTGTGTACCGCCAATGGAATACCACGGTTGAATGACCGCCGCGTGGATTCGTGGGTCGTAATGGCATGGGCGTGTTTGTGTTGGCGTGGCGATGGAGGTTTGGTCATCTCCAGTTTATCGCTGCCCGCTGATGAGGCGGCCTTCCGTGGATGTCGGGTTTTTGGCGGCTTGGCAGTTGTTGGTCAGAATGACCGTGGTGGGTTACCGCGGCCGCGGCTGTAGAATGGCGGTCTTCTGACCGGCAGTAAGAGCCTTTTACCGCCGAGGTCAGAATGACCACCTCTGTGTCTTGGTCGTCATTAGAATCAGTAGAGTGTGGTAGTGGTAATCTGGATAAACAATCTGCTCTAATATTTTTCCCAACTTGTACATACTTCACCTCAAGATTATACTCTTGTAATTTGGATAATAATCTAACAAATCGGGCAGAGGCTTTACCGAGACCATTACCACTCATTAAATACACTAGTGGTTTGTGATCGGTGTAAATCTCAAAATGGGTTCCCCATATGTATGTTCTAAATTTTTGGACAGCCCAGACACAAGCCAGAGCTTCCCTCTCAATAGTGTTTAGTTACTTTCAGCATGAGAAAGTGTCCTGGAAGCGAATGCAACTCTGTGTTCTTGGCCGTTAAGCCATTGTCCAAACAGCGCTCCTAGTCCTTTGAGACTAGCATCCACTGTGATAAATTACGTGGCAGTGGGGATGAAAGATTTCAATGTGGGTGCAGACAACACCACTTGTTTGATGTGCTCAAATGAATCATTTACATGTTTATCCCAAACATATTTGCTACCCTTCTTTAACAGTGATCTAAGGGGTTGTACTAATAAGGCAAAACCAGACACAAACCTCGAATAATACTCGCATAGACCAAGAAAGGAACGTAGTTCATCTTTGTTGGATGGAGGAGGAGCCTTCTTTATGGCTTCCAAATTACACATTTTGGGTTTGATGCCTTCAGCTGAAATAGAATGGCCAAGATATTCCACACTGTCAACCAAGAATTTGCATTTCTCAGTTTTGATAGTCAGACCATAACTTTGAAGGATACTAAACACTTCATCTAAAACTTCTTCATGCTTTTCAATGGTTTCAGTATGTATTAAAATATCATCCTGGAATGCACAAACATCTCTGATTTGACCAAGCAATGCATCCATCATTTTCTGAAATACGCTAGCAGCTGAAGCTAGACCAAAAGGTAATCTGAGGAATTTAAAAGCTCCATAAGGGGTAATGAACGTAGTTAATTCTTGAGAATCTTCACTAAAGGGAATTTGATGGTAAGCTGAATGCAAATCTATGGTAGAAAAGAATTTAGAATTTCCCAAAGTGGTTATAAGTTCTTGTATGTGGGGTAGTGGATGGCAATCTACCAGAATGTTCTTATTAAGTGATCTCAAATCAACACATAGCCTAAGGTCACCATTTTTTTTCTTCGGAACCACAATAGGAGAAACCCACTCAGAGGCATTAGTAGGGGCAATTATATTGTCAGAAACTAATTTATCAAGCAATTCTTTAAGTTGCCTTCTGATAGATAAAGGAACAGGTCTAACTTTATGTGAAACAGGGATAGCTCCATCTTTGAGTCTAATGGTGTGTTCAAACCCTTTAACTGTACCTACTTTATTAACACAAATATACGGAAATTTTAAGGTAAAGTGTTCAGGAACTCCTTTGTTGGGTGTGATATGTAAAACAGAATTACCATCACTGAGGAGAGGTATCTGACCTAAAACAATGGGATTCTTCCGACCAGGACATAATATAATTCCCAACAGTCCTAGGTCTTTCCACCCCAAAATGTTTCTTCCTTTTACAGCTACATAACTTTTTGTATACAACGTCCTTCCTAAAATCTCCAAAGAAGCATGGAAAAATCCTAACAAATCAATGTCTTGATCGCCAAACGCTTTAGGTGCAATGTCCGCAGTTTCCAACTTTCGTTTACCTTCCCACAAATTAAAGAAAGTTTAATCGCCTAAAATAGTAACTGGTGTCCAGAATCAGCCATAACCAGGACTGCCTTGGAATCTATTAAAGCTTCACAAAATGGGCCCTTAACATGTCCCATGTCACAATTTTTAATATTATCGCTTGGAAAATTAACTGTGAGAATCATGTTGGATAGACTGCTAGAACAATGGATTAAATCATTAGAGTCAGGCGTGTGCACATTACTGATTCTGACCTTGTTACCGGAATTAACATTGTGGGTAACCTGTCTACAGACTGCCTGAAAGTGACCTATTTTGTGACACTTCAAACATTTTTTCCCAGTCGCAGGACAGGTAGGATTGTTACCAATGTGATTGTGGGAACCACAACGGTAACAAAACTTAACTGTTTGAGAGAGAACTTTCTTTTGTTTAAACGATCTTTCTTTAACATAATTAACTCCTAGTTCTTCACTTATCTGTCCAACATTCATTTGTTCATTTGGCACACACAAAGCTCCCTGTCCACTCACAACTCTAGAAGTAAGAATAGATCTCTCGATGGCCTTAGCTAAATCCACCACTTCATCTAAAGATGGGTTGCGACAAGCCAAAAGACGTTCTTGTATCTTCTTTGAATAGCAATGAAAAACAAAATAGTGTATCTACTATGTTGCCAAAATCACACCTTGCTGCAAGCACCCGTAAATTAGCCAAATATTCATCAACCGACTCATCAGCAGATTGTCTGCACATAGCAAAATTAAACCTCTCAAGCAAAACATTTGAGTCACATCAATATTGTTTTCTGAGTCTCTCTTTTCCTTCAATGTAGACGTCCCAAATAATGTCCTCGCCCACGGGTGGCGGAATAGTTGGCAAGTTGTCAAACACACGTTGACCAGCAGTTCCAAGATGGTTAAAAAGAAGAGCCAGTTTTCTTACCGGTGGATATCTCATAGCATCTATCGCCGATAGATAATTTTCTAAAATTTTAAGCCACTCATTCCACTTTATTTCCGGCTTACCAGCTTTTTGCAGGAAAGGAGGCGGTTGTACTACTAGTTGGCTCGTTGACTTTTTTTAAAGTTTTTTTTTTAAAGGACGCTTAATTTGCAGCAATAAATGTACGAACCTTCAAATGTATTTCATTCACATAAAATTGTACATAAAATATATATATATTTAAAAAAAAAATTATATCATTATATATAATGTTTCCATTTTTGTTGTAAATGTTCCACTTAAATGTTCCACTCTCGATGTAAGTGACACTTCCTGGTGTTAATCTGTTTAATCTGCAACCAAATTTGCCAAGAAAAAAATAAAATAACACGAAGTTGTCGGCCAAATGGACTTTTAAAGACAAGAGGTTGCTACGAAGTTGTTAATAACAAAGCGTCTCCGGAGAATAACGTGAGTCCAAGGTCGCTGGGCAATGCGATCGGCATAAACTGGGCGTGGTGCGCTCACACAGCTCGCTCCCGTCTCACATTAAGAGAGTGCGCACAAGTGCACGCCGTCATTGCTAAGCAACGCGCCTTAAACGCGCTCGCGCACTTCCTGTTTCTAATTTCTTTTGAAGTGCGCTAACTTTGCGCACAGAATGTCACGCACGCCGAGAACGGAAAACGCTCGAGCGCTATGCTGTTTCTTTCTTTCCCAAAAAAGAGGCTCACCTTTTCAAAACATGAAACGGAAACGGAAAAGAAGAATAATACACCGTCGATGTCAACATTTTTCTTTCTCTGAGTCAGGAACACAGGAAATCGCTGATGGGTCGCATCCGGTAGGTCGGTGGATCCAAACAAAATCTGCCCCACTCCTGGTACCAAAATTGTAGTACACAGAGGCAAAAATAAAAGCAAGGGATTCCACTCACACTCCTGTGTAAGTTATTTAGTTGTAGTTTATTTGTTGAATCCACGACAGACATCGACACCCTCACAGGTCCAGAGCCAACCTCCAACTGCCTTCACACCAGGCTCCAGAACCCGAGGGCACCGATGTCACATGGAACTTAGAATGCATGAATATTACAGTTCTAAAGCAGAAAACAAAGGAAAGCCATACATAGAATGCATGTGTCATTGAACAAATCCCAGACCCAATAAATATACAGTTAAGCAATAAATACAAAGTAAACACATATTACAACTTCTAACTTTCTCTTACACGTTTGAGTAACTTTACCACTTTTGGCTATTCTTGGAGGACTGCGTGAATCCTGTATGCTTATTTATTTTATTTATAAATGCTCGGTTATTAAAAACCATTGCACACAAATTTGATAAAAAATCATTCACATAAATTCTAAACATATTAAACTTCAAGTTTTGCCAATATTTCATAAATTCAAATCACTAGATTCAGAGTTTTTACATAAAAAACAGTATGTATAGACAAGGTCTCTCATTTGGTGATATCTTGCGGTTTGCCACTGACCAACTCAACTATATGTTTTTTTCTAGAGGTTCATTTTGACCTCTTTCAAGAGTTGAGGTCTGTGGATTTACCCCAAACCTGATGTTCATCTGTAAATGGACAGGGACGGTCACTTCAGTTCAATCCGGAGTAGAAATATGAAAGTGGCTGAACGTCACTGGGCACCACTGAATACAATTTCAGGTGCTTTTGCATACATATGAAGAGCCTTTAACAATTAGGTGTTTTGATCAAGAGAATGCCTCTCTGCATATTCTTTCAGTGTGGGAAATGATAAGAATCACAGTGAGTATAACAATAATCATTATAAATAACAAAAGAGTCTAGGTTAACAAATTAATGTCCTAAAATTAAATATGTTTGAGGATCACCACTTTTTAGCTGGCCATGGTTATAGGTGATTAATTATTAAAATGGCTATTAACATAACAAACGTTACTGCATTCAGTCAAGCTTGAAATCAAAGCACCCTTATGACAGGCTCATAACATTAAATTATATGATCTAGTTATATGATCTTGAATATGCGCTTACTAAGAATTCATAAGGACTAAATTTGAGGAATTTGTTCTCGTGAAAAATGGTCTACTTTAGGGTCCCCACTAAGTCTACTACAGCAATTGATTTTCAAAGTAGGAAACAGGATAAATGAATTCACATACCGAACCCTGCAGTAAGTCACCCAAGCTAATCATGAGCTGCTGCGCTATTCAACACTGCAAAGTCATGTAATGAAAGAAGGCTTACACTCCATGTTTCCTGAAGTATCATAACAAAATAATTGTTTTTGAATTCCAGGAATGCAGGACCAGTCAAGAGTCAATGTTATGAGAATTCAGGGCCCATTTACTTTCAACTTGGGTACTTAACTGCTTTAACATCTCAGTGCTAGCAGCTTTAATTATTCAAAATGTAAAGGGCTTGTAATTTAAAGATAGATTTAGAAATCTTTTGAAAAGGTGCAAACTGAATAACTACAAAAGAGGTCCCAAGAATTCTGAGGATCCAGGGCATAGCAGGAAGGCAAATGAGTGATGTGAGGTCATCAACTGGAATGAGCACTTATAGCATCAACCAACATTTCTAAGGTAACTTGGTATGTTAATGGGCAATTGAAAGAAGTGGATGAATGTAGCTGCTTGCTGCAGAAAGCACATGTTCCATATACAGTTTATAAATAACAAAATAGAGAATGAGTAATGACTGGCAGTATTGAAGCTAATTAACTTAAGTAAGAGGGTAAACAATTATTGTTTGCAAATCTTTTAAAACTGATATTCTGATAACTATGATAGAAAAGCACCAGTGATGGATGATTTCTAACATACTGCTTTCTCAAATCCAACCTATTTTGAGTGTCCACGTAACTTAAGTCAATAAGTCAGGCAATGTTAGAGAGTTTGGTGAGGTTACTAATAATGAAACATTTATATTTATTATTTGTTTATAAAATGTTTTAACCTTTTTTAATTTAAAAAATAATGCAAGAATAACTTGCAATAAAATATAATGACATTACTTTTAATTACTCTATACATAACTTTTAATGATTAGTAACGCAAAATAGTTTTCTTTAAGGGGGAATTTATTTTTTCGTTTAAACATCAGAAAATTAATTTTTATGTACTGTAATATGTGTCATTTATTTTAAAAGTAATTCAAAATTAAGTTAATATTGCTGTAACATCACCTTCTTTTGTTCTATATTTAGAAACATTAATTAATTGACATTGGCATTAATAAATTGATAATTTACATTAATTTACATTGCATAGGAGGATTAAAAAAGCCAATACTTCACATTTTTTTCGGTCCTTTCAGAAAATTTGTTGTCTTGAAGATTGATCATCCCAAAGACAATGATTAGACAATTTGTATCAATTGCATCTCACTTGGACATCCTCATTAATCATATCAGATCAATCATGGTGTTATACAGTTCCCACTAGAGGTAGGGCTATGTATTAGGACATCAGACCTTCAAGATGTAGGGTTCGAATCCGTGAACACCATCCGGAAATGTAATTACTTTACTATCACTTTAATAATGAGTGTTATGTCACTCTCAATTTGTATATTTAATTTATACAGTCTATCAGGTGAGCTTAATGCTGATCTGGGGTTTCTAATTTAATAAAGTCATTATTTTTTTTTCACATCCAGAAACTCTTGAAGATTTGGCCAAAATATTGTGGCCTCTGCCGTGTTTTCCAGCAATGTCACTGCCCACATCCTGTTCTGAAGGAGTGTTCTAAATATTTGTGACATATTTAGCTGAAATACTCACCACTTTCTTCTTTTTGAATCAGGATTTTGTTGAAGTTTCTCTTCCTTTTTATGATAATGTCAGAAAAGTGTTTTGAGTCCTTTTTCTGTTTCACAAGCTATACTTGTCTGCGCTCTGATCGCCTCCCTATTTCTGATTGTTTATCCGATGAGTCCAGAAAGGAATGAGAAGGGCATGTATCAGTGTACTGATATCTATCAGGCTGTTTTATTGTATCAGAGGACTCAGGTTGCAGAGATCCACCCTGTGGTTTTACATTTTTATTATTTATTTGTTTGCCCCAGTGCTTTTTAGAATACTCGGGTGCTTGTTTGGCATTGTCCTTTTCAGAAGTACCTTCAAACTGTAGCTTATTTGGTATGGCTTCCAAATGATCTCAATTAATAGACATATAGGTGTCAGCAATACATTTTATTAGGTTGCACTCCTGTCCTGTGTGAGGTATTGGCATATTGCCAGCACTGTTCCTTCTCCTTTTATATTACTTAATATGACTGAGGAGACAGTAGCAACCCCGGGTGGTGCAGTCATCAACAGGGGAAACCATTCCAAATGGTAAGCACATAGCAAGGATTCTATGTTTGTTTTAAGGTCCCATGTGGGGAAACACTGCTTGAAGCTTGTTAGAAATGGGGTCTCTGGTTAGCAGTCAGTTTGCACTCTCTCCAAGCAGGGACCCTCACTCTGGTCAGGCAGTAGAGATACACACTTAAGATAACCCCTGCTTGCCCCCTTGGTAGCTTGACACAAGCAGTCAGGCTTATCTCAAAGGCAATGTGTAAAGTATTTGAACCAACACACACAGTAACACAGTGAAAACACTCCACAATGGACACCACAGCAGTTTAGAAAAATAGGCAACATTTCTCTAAATTAAACAAGACCAAAATGCCAAAAATCCAACTTACACAAGTAAAGTTATGAATTTGTAAAATAATAGAATCTTCCTCTATAGAAAACAATGGAAACATTGTTGTTACACAAAGTACCTGGTTTGCTGTAAAAATAAATCTGCACGGATGAGTGTGCCTTAACAAAGTCAGCGATGCATCCTTTTCTCATTCACAAGTGAGGCCGTTTGTCGTTTTCCAGACAGGGCACCGCAGGTCCGAGCAGGTTTACATTGATTTTGACACCCAGTGATGATGCAGAAGAAATCCGGCCACACAGTGATGGAAAACCATGCTGTGTGGGGTTTGTGTAATTTTCAGCAGCTGCAAGCGATTGTTGCATTGTTTCTCTAGCTGTGATGCATGTGATACCTGGGTTTCCCAGCCACGATGCAGAAGGTGCATCGTTTTCATCCGCAAGGCGGGTTGCACATCGCTTTTACAGATGTGCTGCAGATGGTGCATCAAAAGTATCCCTGCACATCTTCCTGTGCATGGATTTCAGACCTTGTTCTACAGGCTTCACCTTTCTAGGGTCTGGATAGGGCACCATTTGGCAGGGCAGGAGCAGTCTCAGCAGAGAGTCCAGGTGCTGGCAGCGTAAGTCTTTGATGGTCCTGTCAATTCAAAACAGTAGGCAAGCTCAGTCCAAGCCCTTGGATACACTTCACAAGCAGGAATATTCCACAAAGTCCAATCTTTGTTCTCTCTCATGCAGAAGCAGCAAGTGCAGGCCAACCCAGCAAAGCACAGTCACAGGCAAAGAGGCAGTACTCCTCCTCCAGCTCTTCAGCTCTTCTCCTTAGCAGAGGTTCCTCTTGGTTCAAGAAGTAATCTGAAAATCTGGGATTTTGAGTCCACTATTTATTCCCTTTTCTACCTTTAAAGTTGGAAAACTTCAAAGGAAAGTCTCTTTTTTACAAGATCCTGCCTTGCCCAGGCCTGGCTCCAGACTCACGCCAGGAGGTTCGAGATTGCACTGTGTGAGGGCTGGAACAGCCCATTCAAGCGTAATTGACCACTCCTTCTTCCACCCTATCCCAGATGGCCCATCAGGATATGCAGGCTACACCCCACTTTAGCACTGGTCAGCAGCTTAAATACAGCCTGTGCTGGTGTAGTTATAGTTGTACATGTACTGAACTATGTCAAATGTCTATACAGTCTAACTAGACCTGTGTATGAAGTACGTAAATCACTCACATTTAGTGATGCTATGTTTGCATATAGTTTGGACAAGGCTGGTCGTGTTGCCCCATCTTTGCTGAAGAGACACAGTATAATATTCTGTAAAACATGTGGTACCATGCCTTGGTACCCATTTGTATGGTCCTGACATGTTAATACTATTTTTAAGTCATTATAAGCTCTTCATCAGCCTGGTATGGCAGCTTCAGTGTACTTGTGAAATGTCTGTGTATTAGCATTGAATAGAGGAAATTCGACCCAGGAGTAAAATGCTTCAGTTTTTCAAGCTTTGTCAGCCTCAACCAGAAAGATAACATCTCCACCCTCAACAGGTAGCACGTGCAATGTTAAATATGCTGTAACAGCATGTCTGCAATAAGCAAGTATATTAATAACATGTTTCATTTTAAGGAATGTAATTCAATAGAAAAATACCATAGTGGAGTATCCTTATAACTCTTCAACTTTGAACAACCTACAGGCAAAAATAGATACTTCCTATAATGCTGAAGAGGATTATTTCCTAACACCACAGATGTCTCTGTTTTAAAGGTGAATAGGGGAGCTTGCGCACACACAAGAACTACTCGCGAGACCAGATAAATCAGTACCTGACCTAGAACATTAGTGGGCCCATGTTATATGGTTCCCACTAGAAATAGGACTGTGTATAAGGATGACAGAACTTCAGGAGGTAGGGAATGGGTCTTTCTACATCATCAGGAAATGTTAACCCATTTCCTACCTAGCTCACAATACCTCACTTGAACTCCTAACCTTGCCAGGATAACAGATGATTCTGACAACCTCAAACCTGACCACTCTGACACCCAAGGAAGTAATGGAAACAGATCTTACTCTTTTGTTATTTACTCACGCAAGCCCAAGTAAACACAAGAAAGATATGAATAAAGGTTTTCAAACATTTATTGAAATAATAACATTCTTGCATTGAGAGAACGAGCCGTGATTATTAGGCAGATGACACAAAGCATTGTAACCAGCATTAGACCAAGATGGTGAACAGAATAAACAATCCAACCATGACAATCTTATTTCTATATATTCCCACCTGTCACTACCTACACTCTGAGAGCATAGTGGGTGTACTCTCTTCCAGATATTGAAAGATAGCCTGAACCCCCATACCTGGATAGCTGGGCCAGGAAGCCGCCGAGCTGCATATTGAACACAGGATCCATTCCAGGACAATCACTGCCATAGTGCTCCTCTAACCCCTATAAAGCAGTGCACTGTTTATATAATCCAAATCACACTGTGTTAAGGTTGCAGCTCTAATGCATTGATATTTCTAGGTTTCAGGAGATGTCTCCAAACTAGCAATGCAAGCAGTGGGATAGCTAGGTCAATGTTCCTAACCTTGAACAGACTGTACAGGAAAGATTTATTGAAAACAAGCAGCATGCACAGCGTATTTTCAGAATAATAATGCACAAGCATAAAAGATGTAAAATAACATTGCTAAAACAATTTCAGTGTAAAGTGTGTAAAATTTAAAATGAAAATGGAAAACCAAGAAGAGCCCAAGAAGGCCTCACAACAGTTGGACATTGTTTTGTTTGAGGTAGGAGTGAATCTTCTTGAACAGAACCTATCACTGTTAAAGCCTCACTATTGTATTTTAAGACCTTTGACTTTTCTCTTACCTAGCTTACTATATTGCCTAAAATGAGGTTGACCTTTGAATTGCTATGTGGTTTTACATTTGGAAAATCCTCCCCCCCTAACATTTGTAAAGGCCGGCTTCCACTGTTGGTCTAACTTGTGTGATATGTGTTTGAAGTACAGTAGAATTCAAAGTGAAGGGAACAGCTACGGAAAGGTTGTCTCTGGTGATGATGCCACTGGACCCTCATCTTTTTACTTAGGACCCTTGCTATCTAAAGTTGGTTTAAACATCTTGAGTAGCTTTGATTTGTTTGTCAAGAGTCTCAGTGTGACCTGGACATCATAGGTTATTTGCTGCAATGCTATCAAATGCATGTTTTATGTGACAAGGGCTGTCCAAAATGTCATCAATGAATCTTGGGCAATAGAAATACTGTTACGAACAGTGGTTTACAGTGGACACATTATTTTATTATTTAACAAGTACATGGATAATTATTAAAGAACCACTCAAACAAGTAATGTTGCATATATGGAACCAATATATGCACAAATTATTGATAGACATGTGCTAGAAAGACACTTTAATTCTTTCATACAATGGTTACAGTTTTTCAAAAACTAAATGGTGTGCTCAAAGGGATGATCGCATGGTGCATGGGTGAAAACAGTAGGAAACATTGTACATACAAAACAAATAACTGATGTAGTACTGAAAAGAGCATAAGTGAGGGCTAATGAAAATGAGGAATTCCCATTATCAACCACAATCAGCAAATGGGATGGTTTTGGGGTATGGCTTTATGGATGTCAACATCATCCGTTGAATAAAATTCTACTTAAGTCATCCAAATACTTGCTAAAGAATTACAAAATGATTCCACTATGATCCACTGTTCCTTGTTAATAATAATTATTCAAATGCAGCATTGTAATTGAACTACTCGCTCAGAGCAAAATCCAACTTCCTCTAACAGATTTTTCGGCAGCTCTTTCTAGGCAGTTAAAGACCCTTCTTTTTGAAGTTCCACAATGGCTAATAGTTCAAAATACGACAGTGTGAAGAGTTTTAAAGAGTGTGTCTCTTTTTTGTTTTTTTGGTGGTGAGCCTTTCCTTGTAGTGTTGGTGCAGTTAATTATGTTATTACACGGAAGCCTTCTGCGGACTAAATCCTGGTGGATTTGGGAACCTGCAAGAGAGCTATAAACCAGGCACGGTCATTAGGGGCTGGGCTATACTGTGCGAAGCACTGGGAGACTTGTAAAACGAAGGGCCTCATTAGCCATGGCAGTAGCGCCCCTCCTGAGCGTATTACAATGTTCCCACCAGGCTGATCGGCAGGAACATATTAGTATGTGGTTCCTGCTGGGCTGCCCAGTGGAAACAGTGCTACGATGTTCGACTCGGTCCCTTAAGGGAGACAGGCCAATACCCTAGCACACAGCACCCTCAATGTGCACTGTCTGAAAAACAGACAGTGCACATTCTGACGGTCCTGGGCAGAGGGGGCCTGCACTGCCATGGCCCCTGGCATTGGCTTTCCACCAGCCTTCTCATGACATGGACCCCACCATGAGAAGACTAGCAGAAAGCTGAGTTGTAATCAGCCAGGCAGCGCTGAAGTCAACGCTGCCCTGGCCAAGTGCAATTCAAACCACGGTTGGACTGTTAGGAACCATGTTCATGGCGGGGACGGCATTGCCATGGTGGGTCCACCTGCCAAGGTTGTGATGTGGCGGTCGGACCGTCACGGTAGTGGCAGTCTGACCACCACCCAAGGCTGGAAGTCCTTGGACCTCTGGCCTCATAACCAGACCCTAAGTAGGGAATTACCATCATTCGTGGTTCTTGTAGAGCCTAAATTCAAACTCCCTCTTTTCAAAGTTGTCAGTAAGGACACCAGAAATTCACAGGGATATTCTATCCCTCTTATTATTCTTTACTGGTTTTTATTTTTTTTATTATGATTAACAGCTCTGCTTCTTTGGGCTAAGCAACTCCACCCATCAATTTTACATATTGGTGGCTTATTTCTCAGTTATGTCTTTAATGTCTCCAAGTATGGGCAACAGATAATCACTGTCAGTTTAATTTTGTTAACATAGGCAGAGCTCAAGGTGGCCACTGGTGGCCTACTCTTTCTCTCTACTAATAATTCTTTGATTTTCCTTTGAACCGGATTAAGGCAGCAGTGATCTTGACCGTAGAGATAGGTTTGTTCTTTTTTCAGAAGTTACTGTTGGAATTTAAATAAATCCAGTAGTTTCAAGGAGACTTCAGCATGTGACTCCGATTGCTAGTGGCCTCTTTTTAATTTTCTTTACAATAATTAGATGCAGTATTAAATCAAGTAACTTTAGAGTAAAAAACGGCTGCAGCTGAATTCAGGGATCAGAAATGTATCCAGAGTGGATTGCAGAGAGATGATGTTAGACAATAGTCTTTTTTTTTTAAACTAATACTCAGCAATTTACACTAACCACTAGATGTTTGTCTCTCAATACTCACTGCATTTCAGTGTTAATATTTTCATATATTCTGGGAAGACAGAATTGAGAATACACATACAATTCATGCTTCATTTTAATAATGCTATACGCCACCCTTCCTTTGCAGCACCACTTCAGTCTCCTGTGGTGAATGAGCAGTACAGGAAATGTGTCAAGTTTCAGGTAACCAATAGTAAGGGATCACATTGCATCGGTCACAGTGTCACCTGCAAGTGATCAAAGTTGGGGCCAATTTCCTTGTGCCACCTGCAACTTATATTGTGCCCCACACGTTGGAGCATGAGAGTCCACTGACAACCACGGGCATGTCCGCAGTGTGCAAGACCATCATTGGTTCTGTGGGTGGGAAACCATTCACAAATGGGCAACAGGTAGGTCATAGTGGTAATGGGGTACGTTAAGGCTGAATGCTGACAACAAGCCACATGTGACATGATCACATCTACCACCATCTTGTGAAAATCATTCCTTTAAAAACCATTTAACGATCATATAAATCAGAAAATATGCATGTGATTCCTTCAGCAGGTTAGATTGCTTTACCCGGGTGGAATGCAATTTTTAATTCATCTTTATCAGCAAATGAAGGAAAAATATTGCTCTAAGGCAGCTCAACATTTCTGAAGGAATTTCCAAATAATATTCTTAGATGAAAAAGTGAATACAATCATTTCATTCCATGACCAGTAATTATTAAAATATCTATCTGTCACTAGAATTAGTGACCTATTTCAGCATTCACATCAAAACATATTTTTAAAATGTGGTGAATTAAGGAGCGAATCAAGAAACACCCCTTGTAAATTTGAACTGACTTTGTGACCAATAATGATAATTGTTACAAAAAATTATTCTTTCGGTGGCAGAAAAAGAGCTGTGTTAGCTTTATGGCGCTTGAGATGTATGTCCACATATCATGCGAGAATGTCCCTCAGATATATTATAATATCAAAATGTCATTCTTATGGAGTGTTATACTAAACTAAGCTAAAATTGCGCAAGCGAGTCCAGGGTATGAATTAGGCACACTGGCATATTTCTAAACCAGGCTTTATTGTTCCTTTTTCTCTTCTTTGCCAAATCTTATTATGTAGTATTATACATCATCAAAAACCTTCCTACCGTTTCCCTTGTATGCTTCTTCTCTGAAAATTATTTTTCTCAGAAAAGTTTACATTGTTTTGTATAAATGGTCTCTCTATGAGTTCCCATTTAGTTCTGAGGGATTTGTTAACAAGAGCTGCTGGCCACCTCAGGTTTACTGGTTCTGTGATAAGTCTGTAGAGCGGGTGGAGTCTCATGGGAAATACTGGGGTCAAATGAGGAATAATAGGTTATCAGGATGATAAATTCCCATTTCCAAGTGGATCCTGAGGGTCCACTCATAATCTTCTCCTTTCTCTGTTCTCTCTAGAGTTACAAGTACCACTGAGGTCATTAGTTCTGGGGGACAGAGATTCTGAACAATTTTTCTGTGCACTTGTAATACCTGCCTGAGTTACTGGCAAATTCTCTTGCAGAAACCACTACTATGAATAAATATAACATTGTAAATGCTTCTATAATGTAGCCTTACAGCACGATGCTGAAGGCTATACCAGTTGTAAAACCCTGAACTTGAGTTATAGGCCAAGCTGCAGGTGGGGACCTATAACAAGGGAGAGAGCCTTTGACAGCCGGTATAGCCCAAGTCAGAAGAGCCATAAGGCTATCAGAGAATTCCACTAACTATAGGTAGAATGTTCTAAATCAAAAAGGGAGAAACATGAAGAAAAACATAGGAATGTTGGTCCTCCGGATTATACCAGCCATTAAAAGCCTGGAGCTACTCCACTATCTTAAAAGGAGAACATTCCATTGTTTTAATATATAATATATCTTCTTATTATGTTCATGGATATATATTCACTGCAATTCTAGGGGTAAAAAAGTTTAATCAAGTATCCTTTCTCTGACTACGAAATCACAAGGTCAACCTCTTGTCCAGCAGTAGAATCCCGCTTGCTGCTTAAGTGACAGTGATGAAAGAAGAAAAGTAAACAGTGATCTACAAACATCTTACTTTCTGTTCCTAATGCAGCTTTTAGTACCATCAAACCAAGGGGAGAATAGGAAGTGTCAACAGTGACAGAGGGTAAAAATGGGCAGTTGCTGCCACCTTTACAGGATGTCCATGACTCTGTTATAGCACTCGATAATGTCAGCTGCCTGGCATGAAAAGTGGCAGGTGTCATCAGCCGTCCAATGCGGGGCATCCTTTAATTTCAGTTTGATAAACAAAAAAGTGCTCCATTGTGCTCAAATCAGTCTGAGAGCTGAATACACAATATCGCCTCTTCTGCTGTTTCATAGGCTGCACATTTCAAAAGGTAATCAGCTCACTGTTGGATATTTGCTGACAAAACAATTGACGTTTTTGCCTTTTAGGCTGGCTTTCTATTGCTGAGTGGCTCTTCCCCTTCTTTTTTTCTTTTTTTCACTTTCCTCCCTATTCACAGAGAATTTTGTTAAAAATAATGTATACTGCTGCGCTGAACCAAGAAAACATCTGCAAGGTCGTAATACATTTATTAGACCAACAAAGAATTCATGAAGGCCTATGTTTTTTTTGAGTTTGAACATAGGAAATGTCCTGTCTTGGCAGAACACCACTAGAAGTCCCCAGGTATACATAACTGACCTAAATATACCTTGCATCTCTATAGATGTCACTGGTTTATTAATTTTATATAGCACGGATGTGGCCCGTGGCATTAGAGCACTTTACACTGCACATAATACAGGGTTACACTAATAGTAATTGAACACAGTGTAGGAAAGTACCCTCTTTTTGGCATGTTACCGCAAATTTCTGCCTGATGTCAGTGTGTTTGACTGTGTCACTGGTGTCCTGCTAACCAGGACCCCAGTGCTTATACTCTCTCTTCTTTCAGATTTGTCACTAGATACTGGTAACCCAGTATTTCATCCCAAATTGGCATACTTCTGCCAACTTATAAGTCCCTAATATATGGTACTTAGGTAGCCAGGGCATTGGGGTTACAGGGGATCCTTATGGACTGCAGCATTACTTTTGCCACCCATAGGGAGCCCATGCAAAGGCTTCTACAGGTCTATGCATGCACTGTTTCACTGCCATTTACACTGCACCAGGTCACTATTTGTCAGGAATTCCAACCCTGAAGGCTGGGTGCAAAGTACCTGTGTGTGAGGGGATCCCTGCACTAGCAGAGGTGCTCCCACATCATCCAGGACAATTTTCCCTGGCTTAGTGAGTGCGGGGATGCCATTTTACGCATGTACTGTACATAGGTCAATACCTATGTCCAGCTTCACAATGGTAACTCTGGATATGCCCATGTAAGGTGTCTACAATCTGGGAATTGTATCCTAATACTGATTATAGTACTGGTTTTACAATTCCCTGCCCTCTGGGGGCTCCATAGTGGACCCCCAATACTGCCATACCAGCCTTCTGAGGTTTTCCAGGCAGCACCAGCTGCTGCCACCTCACTGACAGGTTTCTGACCTCCTGTTGTTTGAGCAGCACCAGCCCACGAAGGCAGAACAAAATATTTCCTTTGGGAGATGCTCTCCCTTTGCAAATAGGCGTTACAGGCATGGGAGGGGTAGCGTACCAGAGCCTCTGGAAATGCGATGAAGGGCACAGATGGCGCCCTCATTGCATAATCCAGTCTACACTGGTTCAGGGACCCCCAGTCCCTGCTCTGGTGCGCAACAGGACAAAGGAAAACGGAGTGGCCACTCCCCTGTCCATCACCACCCCAGGCATGGGGCCCAGAGCTCCTCCAGAGTGTCCCTGATGTTAGGTGTGGGGACCCTCTGGAAACCTCTGAGTGGCCAGTGCCAGCAGGTGACATCAAAGACCCCTCCTGATATGTGCATACCTGGGTAGGTAGCCAATCCCCCTCTCAGGGATATTAAGGGTCTCTCCTCTGGGTGTTTGCTGAGATTGGATTTGCAAGATTGCTCCTGGACTCCTCTGCATCCTCTGCTTCAGCTTCTGACCGTCGGATCAACCGCAGATTGCTCCAGGAACCGCTGTAACTGCGACAAAGTATCCAGAAAGACTCCTGTGACCTGCAACTTCAGCTCCAGCCAGCAATTGCAAAAGTTTGCAAGGTGTGCATGCTCTGAGGACTGCCTGTCTTCACCCTGCACCAGAAGAACCAAAGGAATCCCCCCCCCCTGGAGTGATGGAGTCACTTCCCTGCTTCAGCAGGCACCTCTCTGTGATGACAATCAGTACTCTGGGACTCCTCTCCTGTTGATGATCATGATCCCTGGGATACAGGTAGTTGACCAAAGTGACCAGCCATGCAAGGATGTCCAAAGGTCCAGCTGTCCAAATTTGATCGAGGTAAGAGCTTGCCTCCCGGTGCTGCAACAGTACCCCTGTGCACTGTGTCTTCTGCAGCTCCTTGTGCTTCTGTGCACGTCTTCCAAAAGTTCTTTGTGCACAGCATTTCCCAGGTCCCCAGCACTCCATCCTGTGACGCACAGCTCCCAGAGTTGTTCTCCGGCGGTGTGGGATCTTCCAGTGTAGTGCTGCGATGACTGTACTTCGCATCTCCTTTGTCCTCGTGTTCTGGGACTCCTGTGGGTGCTGCCTGGCCTTCTGAGGACTTTCTGAAGTGCTGAGAGCCCCCTCTGTGTCCTCAATCCAAGTTGAGAACCCCAGGTCCCTCCTGGTTCCAGCTCTTTAATGCAAACCGCTTACTTGCTTCAACCAAGGCTTTTTGGTGGAATCCAGCGAAGCAAACAGCCTGCATCCAAAAACCCGACGTGGGACATCTCTTGCACCAGATAGGAAGCTATCTTATTTGGTGCATTTCTGTACTTTTCTTCTGTTGTGTAGCCATTTTAGTTATAGCTCCTTAGACGTTATTTTAGCACATTAGGCCTGCCACTATGCACTTTCACCTAGATATATTTTATTCAGCTTTGTTTATTATTTTAACAATAGCCACATTTGCAGTCTTGTTTTATTTCCCTCTATCTAGCTGTTCTTTGCTTGGCCAGCACTACGTTCTTAAAGAAGACATTCTTGTTCACTCTGTGCTTCTCTCAAGGCTGCAGTCAGATACGTTGCTGGTAAAATGTGGTAATGCTTTGTCTCTGATATTCATAGAAACATACGCATCCTTCCGTAGGAACATTTTCTCAGAATATCAGTTGTTTTGTTATAAAAACACTTCCCTGTCCCATACACGATAGAGGGGGATTCCAGTTAGATGACCACGACTGTATGCTGATTGCTGAACGCTTCACTACAGCTGCTTATGCAGACATCAGGCCTTTTTCTCAGGTATGGGGGATGATGTCTTCCCAGGGGAACCTGAAGGGCAGAACTAGAGCTTAACACGCTGTGTTCTAATTTAGCCTAGGTAGCAATTAGTCTATTGACTCTAGTGACAATATGATAGCGTTATTTCTATGCTTCAATCTCCTTGTCACAATTTTTATTCTGTCATGCTTTATCTTCCTGGTTATTGCAGTATGTTAGAGATGGGGTCTTTGGTTGGCAGTCAGGTTACCCCCTGTCCAAGCATGACCCTCCCTCTAGTCAGGGTAAGTCACACACAATCCAAATTATTCTGTGCCCACCCTCTGCTAGCTTGGCACTGAGCAGTCAGGCTTAACTTAGAAGGCAATGCGTAAAGTACTTGTGCAATAAATCAATAACACAATATAGCATCACAACAATACACAACGCAATGTTTAGAAAAATATATAATATTTATCTGGGTAAATGCAGGTCAAAATGATTAACCCCTTCTGTGCCGAGGACGTAGTGGTTACGTCCTTCGGCACAGTGCTGCTGGGCCGAGGACGTAACCACTATGTCCTCGGCACACAGCCCAGAGGGAGCGCTCTCTCTCCCTCTGTGGGGTTCCCTCCCACCCCCCCAAGTCAGGGATGGAAGGGGAAGCCCTTCCCCTTCCACCCCGACCCCCTTAACCCCCCCTGTGACGTCAGCACGCGAGCGCGCGCTGATTAGTCACAGGGTCTCCCCCATCGCAGATTGAAAGAGAAATGCAAAACATTTCTCTTTCAATCCCATGGGGGAGGCCCGGAGGGGCTTCAAAGGGAAGGAAATGTATTTCCTTCCCTTTGAAGTCTCTCACAGGGTTTCAAAAGCCGGATTGCTTGCAATCCGGCTTTTGAAACCCCACTAGACACCAGGGATTTTATTTTTTTACTGAAATTGTCAAAAGGGAGCGACCCCTTGGGCAAGGGTTGCTCCCAGGGGGGGCATTTTTTTGGGAAGGCCTTTTCTGTCCCCCCTGGGGGCAGAAACCTCTAGGCACCAGGGATTTTTTTGTAATGTTTTCTTTTTGTTATGTTTTCTTTTTTTTTTTAGGTGGGGAGTGACACCTTAGGCAAGGGTCGCTCCCCTAGGGGGCAAATTATATTTAGGCCATTTCTGCCCCCCTTGGGGGCAGATTGGCCTATTTTGATGAGGCCAATCTGCCACCAAGGGGGTCAGAAACCATTAGACAACATGGAGGGTTTTTTTTTTTTGCGTGAATTTCACGCAAGGGGAGCGACCCCTTAGGCAAGGGTCGCTCCCTGGGGGGGAATTATTTTAGGCCATTTCTGCCCCCGTGGGGGGTAGATCAGCCTATTTTGATTAGGCTGATCTGCCCCCAAGAGGGGCAGAAACCACTAGGCACCAGGGATTTTTTGTTTTTTTTTGTTTTACAGATAGGGAGCGACCCCTTCGACAAGGGTCGCTCCCCTGGAGGGGCAAATTGTATTTAGGCCATTTCTGCCCGCTTTGGGGGCAGATCGGCCGATTTTAGGTCAATCTGCCCCCAAGGGGGGCAGAAACCACTAGGCACCAGGGATTTTTTTTTTTGCGCCGTCACGCAAGGGGAGCGACCTTGTAGGCAAGGGTCACTCCCTGGGGCGTGTGGGGGGGCAAATTAATTTTAGGCCATTTCTGCCCCCCCTTGGGGGCAGATCGGCCTATTGGTATTAGGCCGATCAGCCCCCAGGAGGGGCTGAATCCTCTAGGTGCCAGGGCAAATAGTTTTTTTTTTTCTTTGTTTTTTTAGAGATGGGGAGCGACCCATCAGGCAAGGGTCGCACCCCTGGGGGACATATTGAATTTAGACCATTTCTGCCCCCCCTTGGGGGCAGATTGGCCGATTGTAGGTCAATCTGCCCCCAAGGGGGGCAGAAACCACTAGGCACCAGGGATCTTTTTTTTGCGCCGTCACGCAAGGGGAGCGACCTTGTAGGCAAGGGTCGCTCCCCGGGGGGTGGGGGGGGGAATTTATTTTAGGCCATATCTGCCCCCCCTTGGGGCAGATCGGCCTATTGGTATTAGGCCGATCTGCCCTCAGGGGGGGCAGAACCCTCTAGTCGCCAGGGCAAATTGTTTTTGTGTTTTTTTTTTGTTTGTTTGTTTTTTTTAGAGATGGGGAGCGACCCATCAGTCAAGGGTCGCTCCCCTCGGGGGCAGAAACCACTAGGCACCAGGGATCTTTTTTTTTGCGCCGTCACGCAAAGGGAGCGACCTTGTAGGCAAGGGTCGCTCCCCGGGGGGTTGGGGGGTGGGAGACAAATTTATTTTAGGCCATTTCTGCACACCATGGGGCCGGCTGAGCTAGAAGCCAAACTCCACAGGTAGGCACTGTTTTCTATGAAAAAATGTGATGTGTCCACGTTGTGTTTTGGGCCATTTCCTGTCGGGGGCGCTAGGCCTACCCACACAAGTGAGGTATGATTTTTATCGGGAGACTTGGGGGAACGCTAGGTGGAAGGAAAATTGTGGCTCCTCTCAGATTCCAGAACTTTCTGTCACCGAAATGTGAGGAACATGTGTTTTTTTAGCCAAATTTTGAGGTTTGCAAAGGATTCTGGGTAACAGAACCTGGTCCGAGCCACACAAGTCACCCCATCTTGGATTCCCCTAGGTCTCTAGTTTTCAGAAATGCACAGGTTTGGTAGGTTTCCCTAGGTGCCGGCTGAGCTAGAGGCCAAAATCTACAGGTAGGCACTTTGCAAAAAACACCTCTGTTTTCTTTCAAAAAATTGGATGTGTCCACGTTGCGCTTTGGGGCGTTTCCTGTCGCGGGCGCTAGGCCTACCCACACAAGTGAGGTATCATTTTTATCGGGAGACTTGGGGGAACGCTGGGTGGAAGGAAATTTGTGGCTCCTCTCAGATTCCAGAACTTTCTGCCACAGAAATGTAAGGAACATATGGTTTTTTAGCCAAATTTTGAGGTTTGCAAAGGATTCTTGGTAACAGAACCTGGTCCGAGCCACACAAGTCACCCCGTCTTGGATTCCGCTAGGTCTCTAGTTTTCAGAAATGCACAGGTTTGTTAGGTTTCCCTAGGTGGCGGCTGAGCTAGAGGCCAAAATCTACAGGTAGGCACTTTGCAAAAAACACCTCTGTTTTCTTTCAAAAAATTGGATGTGTCCACGTTGCGCTTTCGGGTGTTTCCTGTCGCGGGCGCTAGGCCTACTCACACAAGTGAGGTATCATTTTTATCGGGAGACTTGGGGGAACGCTGGGTGGAAGGAAATTTGTGGCTCCTCTCAGATTCCAGAACTTTCTGCCACAGAAATGTGAGGAGCATGTGTATTTTAGCCAAATTTTGAGGTTTGCAAAGGATTCTGGGTAACAGAACCTGGTCCGAGCCACACAAGTCACCCCATCTTGGATTCCCCTAGGTCTCTTGTTTTTAGAAATGCACAGGTTTGGTAGGTTACCCTAGGTGCCGGCTGAGCTAGAGGCCAAAATCTACAGGTAGGCACTTTGCAAAAAACACCTCTGTTTTCTTTCAAAAAATTGGATGTGTCCACGTTGCGCTTTGGGGCGTTTCCTGTCGCGGGCGCTAGGCCTACCCACACAAGTGAGGTATAATTTTTATCGGGAGAATTGGGGGAACGCTGGGTGGAAGGAAATTTGTGGCTCCTCTCAGATTCCAGAACTTTCTGCCACAGAAATGTGAGGAACATGTGTTTTTTTAGCCAAATTTTGAGGTTTGCAAAGGATTCTGGGTAACAGAACCTGGTCCAAGCCACACAAGTCACCCCATCTTTGATTCCCCTAGGTCTCTAGTTTTCAGAAATGCACAGGTTTGGTAGGTTTCACTAGGTGCCGGCTGAGCTAGAGGCCAAAATCTACAGGTAGGCACTTTGCAAAAAACACCTCTGTTTTCTTTAAAAAAATTGGATGTGTCCACGTTGCGCTTTGGGGCGTTTCCTGTCGCGGGCGCTAGGCCTACCCACACAAGTGAGGTATAATTTTTATCGGGAGACTTGGGGGAACGCTGGGTGGAAGGAAATTTGTGGCTCCTCTCAGATTCCAGAACTTTCTGCCACAGAAATGTGAGGAACATGTGTTTTTTTAGCCAAATTTTGAGGTTTGCAAAGGATTCTGGGTAACAGAACCTGGTCCGAGCCACACAAGTCAATCCATCTTGGATTCCCCTAGGTCTCTAGTTTTCAGAAATGCACAGGTTTGGTAGGTTTCCCGAGGTGCCGGCTGAGCTAGAGGCCAAAATCTACAGGTAGGCACTTTGCAAAAAACACCTCTGTTTTCTTTCAAAAATTTGGATGTGTCCACGTTGCGCTTTGGGGCGTTTCCTGTTGCGGGCGCTAGGCCTACCCACACAAGTGAGGTATCATTTTTATCGGGAGACTTGGGGGAACACTGGGTGGAAGGAAATGTGTGGCTCCTCTCAGATTCCAGAACTTTCTGCCACAGAAATGTGAGGAACATGTGTTTTTTTAGCAAAATTTTGAGGTTTGCAAAGGGTTCTGGGTAACAGAATCTGGTCCGAGCCAAACAAGTCACCCCATCTTGGATTCCCCTAGGTCTCTAGTTTTCAGAAATGCACAGGTTTGGTAGGTTTCCCTAGGTGCCGGCTGAGCTAGAGGCCAAAATCTACAGGTAGGCACTTTGCTATAAACAGCTCTGTTTTCTGTGATGTGTCCACGTTGTGTTTTGGGGCATATCCTGTCGCAGGCGCTAGGCCTACCCACACAAGTGAGGTATCATTTTTATCGGGAGACTTGGGGGAACATAGAATAGCAAAACAAGTGTTATTGTCCCTTGTCTTTCTCTACATTTTTCCCTTCCAAATGTAAAACAGTGTGTAAAAAAGACGTCTATTTGAGAAATGCTCTGCAATTCACATGCTAGTATGGGCACCCCGGAATTCAGAGATGTGCAAATAACCACTGCTTCTCAACACCTTATCTTGTGCCCATTTTGGAAATACAAAGGTTTTCTTGATAGCTATTTTTTACTCTTTATATTTCAGCAAATGAATTGCTGTATACCCGGCATAGAATGAAAACCCACTGAAGGGTGCAGGTCATTTATTGGCTCTGGGTACCTAGAGTTCTTGATGAACCTACAAGCCCTATATATCCCCACAACCAGAAGAGTCCAGCAGACGTAACGGTATATTCCTTTCGAAAATCTGCCATTGCCGGAAAAAGTTACAGAGTAAAACGTAGAGAAAAATGTAGGTTTTTTTCACCTCAATTTCAATATTTTTCTTTTTCAGTTGTTATTTTCTGTAGGAAACCCTTGTAGGATCTACACAAATTACCCCTTGCTGAATTCAGAATTTTGCCTACTTTTCAGAAATGTTGTGGTTTCCGGGATCCACCGTTGGTTTCATGCCCACTTCTGTCACTGACTGGAAGGAGGCTGAAAGCACAAAAAATCATAAAAATGGGGTATGTCCCAGTAAAATGCCAAAATTGTGTTGAAAAATTGGGTTTTCTGATTCAGGTCTGCCTGTTCCTGAAAGCTGGGAAGCTGGTAATTTTAGCACCACAAACCCTTTGTTGATGCCCTTTTCAGGGAAAAAAACACAAGCCTTCTTCTGCAGCCCCTTTTTCCCATTTTTTTGAAAAAAATGAAATTTTCACTGTATTTTGGCTAATTTCTTGGCCTCCTTCTGGGGAACCCACAAAGTCTGGGTACCTCTAGAATCCCTAGGATGTTGGGAAAAAAGGGCGCCAATTTGGCGTGGGTAGCTTATGTGAACAAAATGTTATGAGCGCCTAAGCACAAACTGCTCCAAATAGCCAAAAAAAAGGCTCGGCACAGGAGGGGGAAAAGGCCTGGCAGCGAAGGGGTTAAAATGCAATAAGTATATGTTGAGATATCACTGTAAAAGTGATATTAAGTGTCTTAAGTCTTTTAAAAGCAAACAAAGTACCTGGTTTGCGTGAAAAATCTCTGAAAAGAACCGCAGAGGAGGAGATGCGTGGAAACAAAGGGGTGTGCGTCGATTTCTCAGGCTGCACGTGGCAATGTGTCATTTAGTTTTCACGCAGGTATGGCTGCGCGTCGATTTTCGTCACTCAGTCAGTGATCCTCTGCGGGTTGAGGGGTTTTCAGATGCTCCAGGGATGATGCGTGGATTTCCTGCGCTGGCAGGTCAAAGTCACAGGAGCTGCATCAATTCGGTGGGTGTTGCATCGAATTTTCTACCGCATGGCAGGTGGTGCGTCGATTCCTCACTGGAAGTTGAGCTGCGTCTTTCCGGTTCAGCTGTGCATCGCTCAGGTGGCCCGTGCGGCAAATTTCCAGTCGCTACGCTGGCGCTGCGTCGATCTTCTCGATGCAAAGTCGGGCTGCGTCGTTCCACTTTGGCATGCAGTGAAATTTTCACTGCTGTGCAGGCTGTGTGTCGTTTCTGGCAAGCTGTGCATTACATTTCGCTGCACAAGGAGTCCTACTTGTAGAGAGGAAGGCTTTTTGGTCCTGAGACTTCAGGGAACAGGAGGCAAGCTCTAGCCAAGCCCTTGGAGAGCACTTCTTGACCACAGCCAGAGAGCAGCAAGGCAGCAGGGCAACAGCAAGGCAGCAGTCCTTCACAGAAAACAGACAGGTGAGTCCTTTGGGCAGCCAGGAAGTTCTTCTCGGCAGGATTCAGGTTCTGGTTCAGGTTTCTTCTCCAGGAAGTGTCTGAGTTGGTAGGGGCAGTGGCCCTGTTTAAATACCCAAATATGCCTTTGAAGCTGGGGAGACTTGAAAGAGTAGCTTAGAAGTGCACAAGGCCCCCTTTCAGTTCAATCTTGTCTGCCAGGATCCCAGTAGGAGGTGTGGCAGTCCTTTGTGTGAGGGCAGGCTACTGTCCTTTGACATGCAAGTGTCAGGCCTCCACCCTCTCAGTCCAGGAAGGCCCATTCAAAATGCAGATGTATGCAAGTGAGGCTGAGTATCCTGTTTGGGGTGTGTCTGAGTGAATGCACAAGGAAGCTGTCAACTAAACCCAGCCAGACGTGGATTGTAAGGCACAGAAATATTTAAGTGCAGAGAAATGCTCACTTTCTAAAAGTGGCATTTCTAAAATAGTAATAATAACAACTTCACCAGTCAGCAGGAGTTTGTATCACCAATCTGGCCATACTAAATATGGCCTTCCTACTCCTTTCAGATCAGCAGCTACCACTCAAACAATGTATGAGGGCAGCCCCAATGTTAGTCTATGAAGGGTGGAGGCCTCACAGCAGTGTAAAAACGAATTTAGGAGTTTTACACTACCAGGCCATGTAAACTACACAGGTACATGTCCTGCCTTTTGCCTACACAGCGCCCTGCTCTATGGGGTACGTAGGGCATACCTTAGGGGTGTCTTATATGCAGAAAAAGAGGAGTTTTATACTTGGCAAGTACTTTTAAATGCCAAGTTGAATTGGCAGTGAAACTGCACACACAGGCCTTGCAAGGTAATGCCTGAGACAACTTTAAGGGGCTACTTAAGTGAGTGGTACAATCAGTGCTGCAGGCCCACTAGTAGCATTTAATCTACAGGCCCTGGGCACATATAGTGCACTTTACCAGGGACTTATAAGTAAATTAAATAGTCCAATTGGGTATGATCCAATGTTACCATGTTTAAAGGGAGAGAGCATATGCACTTTAGCACTGGTTAGCAGTGGTTAAGTGTGCAGAGTCTTAACACCAGCAAAAACAGTATCTAAAATATGGAGGGAGGCAGGCAGAAAGTTAGGGTCACTACCCTAAGGCTGTCAGGTCTAACAATGACCCTTTAAAACTACTAGTCTTTTGGGAATCTCCCTCTTCCCTCCTTTAGTTCATCATTGCCTTTAAGGGCCTTTAAGAGGAGGACCACTGTGGGGAGTGCTAGTGGCTGGTGAACAGGACAATCCACTTAGCCACCTGTGGTAGCCAGGGCAACACTGCATTGCCAGTTTTCTGCCGGCTGGGCACTGGAAGAAGTAACGTGTGTTAGTGCGACTGCCTCCTCCTCCTCCTGCATCTCCAGCATGTGATAGGCCACAACAATTGCCTATATCTTGTGGAAGTGCTACTTCCCACCAGTGCCTGTCTTCCTTGGTGGTATTGGAGCTCATGGTTGGACCTCCAGCAGGAAGAGCAGAATCCTATTGTGGGGAAAGGAGAAAAAAGAATATGAATTGTAAAAACCATTGAGAGCATATTTGTATAGTGACTCAGGCACACATTATTGCTGGTTCACTAAGACTACTTGAATAATTACTATTTACTATGCTTTGCATGAATTAATCCACCACAAGTGCCTGCATAATTTCGAAAAATCACTTTTTGTGCTCAAATGTAAGAAAAAGAAAAATATAAAAGTTCAAATAAATGATTTTATAGGGTGACACTTTCATTCAACAGTCACTTAACCTGTTGTAAAAAAAAAGGGACTAGGGGCCAGATGTAGCAAGAACATTTTTTGCGACTTGAAAATTGCGAGTAATACCGACTCGCAAATTGCAACTCGCAAAAGTTCATGCAGAAAGGTGTCTCAGACACCTTCTGCGACTCGCTATAGGGTCGCAAAGACCCACCTCATGAATATTTATGAGGTGGGTCGCAAATTGCGACCCCATGGCGAGTCCCTGCACTCACAGGGATGGTGGCCTGCTGGAGACAGCAGACCTCCATGTCTGTGACTGCTTTTTTTAATAAAGCAGTTTTTGTTTTTGAATTGCAGCCCGTTTTCCTTAAAGGAAAACGAGTTGCAATTCAAAAAAATAATGAAACCATTTGGTTTCATTTTTTCAGAGTAGGCAGTGGTCCGTTGGACCACTGCCTGCTCTGAAAAAATATTTTCAGCGACATTCACAAAGGGGAAGGGGTCCCAAAGCAACTCAGCATTTTGCTGAATCACATTTTACGAGTCGGTACCGACTCACAAAATGTGACTCTGCATCGCGATGGCCGTTTTGCATGTCGCAAACTGTGTTTTTTCGCAGTTTGCGACATGCAAACCGGTTGCTACATCTGTCCCTAGGCTACAATGGTACTTACATTGCCATCAAAAACTCTGGAACTTTGAATTTATATTGTAGAATGTATTTTACTATTTCACTCAACATTATTAGAGCTAAGCTAGTAAGGCAGCATGATTTTAGACATCTATTGGCGCACTTATTCCAGTGGCCCTACTTTTTCTGTACTGCTGAGTCTTATCCCGAGTCCCACTGCCAGCAATGAACCTTCACCCAAAAAATATTATTCCTAGAATAGGGAGCAAGTGAGTCAGTATTAGGTAAGGTTGACATTTCAGGACAGTGCTTGAGCTAGCTGTAGGTTTAGGTTGGAATATGGACAGGTTAGGTGGTTCACAGAAGGTAGAAGACAGGCCAGTCTAAAATATGGCACATGAGGAATAAACTAAGGAAGAAGTTGGGGGACAATTTGTGCATGTGTCAGAATGGAACGCAATAGGATGAGAAGTGATAGGTATGGTGGGCACTGTGCAGTGGGCAAGGGCAATAAGAATACACCTCTTCTTCTCTTAATTTGACAGAGACAGAAACATACGAAGGCAGATCATTTAAAAAGGATGGAAACCTGCTTAGGAAGGAGCAAGGAAAGAAAGGAATACCTTGACAAAACACAACAGATGCAGCAGTTATTATTGAAAATGGAGTGGGACTTTCAGCTCCCCTTCATCCCAGCAGGCACTTGTTACTCTACATGATGTTCATTGGGGCCCTCCTCACCAGTTTCTGCCTTGTAGGCTTAAAAAAACAAAGCTTGCCACTTGCTGTCAACATCAGGAGGGAGTGGCGTGGTGCAAAAAATACAAGCACAGCCACCTCCTTATGTGAAAAAATGTTGCTTAAGGCAATGCCCTTACTCCAACATCGGGGTTGCTATGCCTGCAGCATCCTGTGGCACAGTTCCTGCCTCGGCCATTAGTGGAAGGATAGGGGAGTGACAAAAAATCAAAACAGACAGACAGACAGGGGCAAGAAACTACAATAAAAGTGAAAATAAAGTTTGCAAAACTGGAAAGGTGGACAGGAAATGATTGAATAGTGCTGGACAAAATGAGGATCGCAGCCAGGATCAGGTGGGAATCAGAGTGCCACTGCTTTTAAAAAGTGTCAGCACAGGTGTTTAGATTGTCAATCTGCTATGCACTTTTTCTAAAGCTGTTAAACCTGTCAGCTTTTGGCGCGGTTTTGCTTCTGACCTCCTGTCTTTGATCCTGTGCTGACTTTCATTTTTGCTGGCTTTAGGACTTCGGGCTCTTTACCACTGCTGACAAGTGCTAACGTGCAAGTGCTCCCTGTCTTGATTGTTGAACTAGAACTCAATTTTTTATGCTTCCAATATTCATTTCTGTTTAACTGTGCTATATTGTGTTATCCTTATGGAGCTTTGTCTCTAACCGCTAGATCAACTGGAAACACTTGAGGTGAATTTCTTACTTAAAATTTTGGGATAATAACATTTTGGGGTTTGGGTGACTATTTAATAATATAAACTAAGGGAGCTCAAAATATGTAATTACCAGTAGCGTAATTATGTCAAGTTTAAAAAAATGATAAATTGCATATAATTAGGCAAAATGCATAGGAAGAGTGCAAAATGTGTAGGAAGAGTAGGGGAGAGGAGAGAAAAAGAAGATAACGAGGAGTAATGGTGGTGAGTAGAAATAGGCCAGCAATGGACATGCAGCAGTGGTCATGTTATGTGTGGCTCCACCTTGCTCCTCTCCCCTGGGCTAGCAGTTAAAAGCAAGGGCAGATGATTTTCGAGGGGCATATATAGCATATAATTATAGATAGGTAAATAGTGAATAAAAAGGATAATTGTCATCTCCGGGTTTTGAGTAACATCATAAACCCGAGATTTTCTCATTCATGTCATTCGGACTACTCCTTGAAAAACATCCACAAATCCTGTCACCATGAAAAAAATTATATTTTATGTTAACTTTATAAGGATAGTGGAAAATCTAGGTTGCATTCAAACACCAATATTAACTTACTTACAGTCATCTTGAAAATGTTAGCAGTAACTTAGGTTCCAGAATGAAAAATGACAGTCTGCTGTTCTTTCGGAATAACGCCATCTAGTAATCAGCAATCACTTAGAATACCCACCAGTGGGTGCTTCACTGGACCACCCTGCTCAAAGGAGACAATACCTCGAAGAATCAGCCGTTCAGCACATTTGTTCACCTGAAAGAAGACCAACTACTTTAAGTAATGCTTCTCTATTAGTGTATTTTTGCCTGACTTTAGAATGTATACGCTGCCCAGGTGAGTGTGAACCATGAGAGTCAACGAATGCTCTGTCAAATGTTAGCATATTGAATGCAATCAATTCAGTTTTAACATAGAGGGCAAAAACATCAAATAAGAATAAGTCCGAGGTTATCTGAAATTATGGGCCCACAAAATAGTGCAGCACAGTGCTGCAAGCATTATTGCTACGCCGAGCTGCGTCATTTTCAAAACCCATGGATGTGCCGTATTTACAAAAATATGATGCAGCCCAGTGTTTTTCCCTGCACAGACGCTAGATCAGCTGCCTTGTGCCAACACAGCCACCATTTCGCCATTGGGGAAAGGATGCCTGCGTTGCGGGATGATTCTTTATGTGCAGGAAGGGACACCTTCCTGCACATAAACAGTAATGAATGGTGATTTGCTACTTCTATGTGTGATGCAGAATGACTGTACACATCAAAAGAGCAAACAACGAGGAGAAATAAAAGTATTTCTCCTCATTGCGGCACTCTAACACCACCCTGGGGTGGTGTTACTTTTTTGCGCTGCCTCAGTTACGATTTCTCTGGGGCAGCGTCAAAAAGCAATGGGTGTTGTGTGGGTATGCCTGCAACAATACCCATTGCACGCCCCTTTGCCGCTGAAAACTGCATCAGGGAGGGTCATATTTATTAGGCCATGTTAAGCCACAGCTCCACATGAGCGCTGCTAAAATTGATGCTTCAGTGGTGCAAGGGCCTCGTAAATGAGGCCCATACTGTGTGTAATGTCCAGCACTTTTTCTCTTTCTTCAGCTTTTGCAACTGTCCAATTATTTCACTTATTTACATCCCTACAATAGACTCTCTGTTTCTGATATATCAAAGAAAAGGGCTGTCCTTTGTAGGATTTAGTTTTTATCAATATGCATTTTATTAAAAACAAATCAAGTAAAGTAAGACTATCTTGAAATAATTGTGAACTAATACACGTAATCTCACTAGCAATGTCTGTAAACATTTTCTTCGAAAGATAAAGTCTTGTCCTGTATTATGCCCTGTCAGTTTTTCCCACAATCCTGTGACATATTTTCCTGTTAACTCCTAATTCCATTATGCTGATTTTGGTCAGCAGATAACCCCTAGCTCATCTAATTTTAAACAGTGACTTCCTGAGTAGTGTTTTTGTAACCATAATTACTCAACATTTAAATGCAAATCAGATTGCTTTTTATGAATAGCTGTGATTTATTTCAGAGCTTCTTATGTTTCACATACTTCACACACAAGAAAGTACTAGCAATACAATTCTGCATCTAAGGCAGCATGTCCACCCAGGTATACAAACTGAATGTTTAATTTATTACCTCGTACAAGGATGTTGTAAATTACGTTCCTTTAATTTTGATCAAACAATTTTTAAATTGCATTACGGTGTAATGAAAATGCTCAGGCCTGTTTGCAAAAAACGCCCCTTTTAATTTCTTCCAGAAACATACATATTGTGGACCAAACAGGCTCACCTCAGACTGAAAAATTATTTCAAAAGCATCTATTTAGAAATCAATATGACCAGTTTCTCCACGCAGACACAACCCTTGAATGACACCCAGACCCCAGTTTTAGGCAAAATGGCAGATGTTTGTAAAGTTAAATGTATACATTAATTTTACAGTCTACCCCACAAAGACAAGAAATCAAGACAATACATGATGTAGGTGGACGTAGAGAGGTGGGGCCTGATACGTGTTCTGATAGGAGTGGCTGTTATTACTGGAAATTTAAATGAGCAGAATCTGCACATTTATGAGTCACCGGGCAATACTGCATTCAAGTGATTGTTGCACCATCTGCAAATTGGATCTTTTGCGACCACAAAAAATCTTTGTATATCTGACCTTTAATCCGGAGGTGTTTGTTGTTAAATTTCCTTTGTCTAGTATTGATGAGTTAGTCACCACACTGGCAGGAACAAACTATATTGTTACATTTGATTTGACTTCAGCCTACCACCAAGTAGAACTTGACAATTCTTCTCAGGAGTTGACAGCTTTCATAACCCCAATGTAAGTGTATACATTTTAAAGGCTGCCCTTTTGGGGAGAGTCCAGACCATCAGTGTTCCAGAGAGTGATATAAGATATGCTGAAAAGATTACAGGGCATTAGGTGTTATCAAGATGACCTGGTCATTTTTGGAAATTATACAAAGGAACATGATGATAGAGGACATGCAGTTTTGGAAAGACTAACTGGGGCTGGTCTGACTTTAAAAGAGATTAAATGCAAATTTGGTGTACAGGAAGTAAATTGTCTAGGTCCCCATATTTCGGGTTATGGTATTAAGCTGAAAAGGAAGTTAGTGGGCACCATCATAAATACTGAAGAGCCTGGTAACAAGGAGGAGTTGATATAATTCCCAGGAATGACAGACTGTTACAACAAATTTGTAAAAGATTGTGCACAAAAGACTGTCAGTTTGAGAGCTCTTTTAGTAAAGAAAGAGGAGTTTGAATGGAATACTGACTGCAAAACAGAGTTCAAGCATTTAAAAAGTGATTGGCAGAATGCTCCCAGTTTGCAGGTGTATAGTCCTGGTGATGAAACCATTATAGTTACAGATGCAAGTCTGAAGGGTCTTTGTGCATTTCTGCTTCAAAAGGAAATGGAGTTGAGGAACTGTGCTTCATGTTTTTAAAGGGGTATGAGAAAGTTACTCAGTAACTGAGAGGGAGACATTAGCCATATACTGGGCATTGGAAAAGTCCCAATATTTTATGTGGGGGACTACTTTTAAGGTTCCCTATGACCATACACCTTTGAAAGAGGTCTTAATGAAAAAGGGTCTTGATTCAATATCATCTAGAATACTTAAATGGATAATTTTGCTTCAAGAGTTTACTTTCACCCTTGAGCATATCCCTGGAGTCACATATTACTCAGCGGACTGTCTTCTACATCTGGCAAACATCAATAATGAGGAGGCTAAAGAGATAATGCAGATATGTTTGAGGAACCTGTAAGTGAGTGCGAGAAAACTGCTGGTGCTGTGACAAATAGTGAATGGAAAGTGGACCTAAGAAAAGACAGAGTTTTGTGTGAAGTCTCGGAGGCAATGATGACAGGGTTGAATAGAGCAGTTCCCTGCCTGCTTTCACAAACTCTGGTGCCAGTCTGGGGTTGGACTACATCCCCCAGACATTTTTGTGCTGAAGGCAGGGCCTGGGTGCTTCAAAAGCACCTGAGTCCCTCAGCGTGGGTTGTACAGAGCGGTTCCTTGCCCGCTTTCACAAACTCTAGTGCAGGAGTACATCCCCCAGACATCTTTGTGCTCAAGGTGGGGCCCAGGTGCAGAGAAGGTGATGCGCTTCAAAAGCACCCAATGAGTAATGCAGCGCAGGATGCACTCGGGCACATGCTCTGGTGAAGACTGGGACAGGAGTAGGCCTGTCTGTGCCTGTTTGCAGCAGGACGAGGTGGTGCTGGGCCCACTCTCTTTGGGGCCCGATAGCAGTGGTCCCTATGACGGCTCTTGTTCTAGACAGTAGGTGGGAGTTACCTAAGCTGTGAAGTAACAGGCAAGCACACAGTTTCTGGGACTGCTACTGTCTCACGACCAACAGTGACAATTAATAGCTTGCTGGAGTGGGCAGGTGGGATAATTTCAGATGAGATTGTATTAGAGGACTGTAGACCTTCCTGGAACAAACCCAACAGCCAAACAACATAGGAGAGTGTATTATCCTAAAGAGTAGCATCTCTGAGCCCTCAGAATCAGGAGTTCAATAAATACAAACATGTGCCTTGATTAGTGACTGTGATGAAACAATCGATAACACAGAAAAGCTCTGAGCTGTTTAGCTCACCTACTATCCAGACTCGCCAAGCCCCACCTGCTAAACAAAAAAACTTACAGAGAAGGATCTCGCCGCGAAATGGAAACAACCACCCCAACAGCAAAGTCTTCAAGGCCAGCCTTCAAAGCCTACTCCTGTCCTGGAGTCGACCTCAAACTCAGTCCCAATTAATCCAGACTTATGACCCTATGTCCCAGGAGTTTTTAGGCTGTGCTGATCTGAGTGTGAAATTCTGTACTATCCTGAAAGAGAAGTTGAAACCAATACTTGACCGACTTATCACACTGAGAGTCTTGTATATGGCCTACCCAAACAACAAACAGCTGGTAGCAATAGGAGCACATTTCCGTTCCTTTACTTCTTGTCACCCTGGGGTCAGTAATTCACAGACAAAGGCGAATAGCTCCTCTATGGATCGTCAACATTTGTAAACCTATACCAACCAGGAATGCCAGGCCTGGGTGTGCTCCTTGGCAAACAGGTAGGAACACTACCAGCCAAGCTGCGATAGCTGATATATGAACAACAAAATAAAACATAGCCACTAGAGAAGTCCCTGGGCCAGATGTTTTGCCCCAGCAAGGGCATATTGAATCTATCACCGGTGGCCTGCCCATCTGTCCTAATTCTTGTAGGTAGCCCCTCCCCCTCAGATCCGACCAAGTGGAGAACAGGAGACATGGGACCGGCTTCACATTAGAACTGTTCACTGGCTGGCCAAACATAAATATTTTAATGCAAGGGGCCTTCATGAGATTATAATGTTGAGGTTGGTGAGTTGGGAGTGGCAGTCAAGTAAAGATATTGAAAGGGATTGCATTGTGATAAACTTTCGGAACCCATCCTGTGTACGTAATATATTGAGAATAAAAGAATATAGCTACCACACTAAGTCCTGGATTGCTGCACTCCATTTAGGATATTTTTACAGACCAGCATTAGCCCACCCACGTAAATGTGTATCCCCAAAACCAGGTGTCCTTTCCAACTTGTGTAAACAGGTTTACACCACTGTGTGCTCTAGAGGACATAGAATGACTACATGTGGAGACATCAGCTCATCAGGAATTAGAATCTAATAATGCAATGTTTTATTACGACCCTTACCACCGATCTTGCTGTTGCTCCTTGCTTGGTTAGATCTTGGTGCCACCCTGCTGAGAATATTAGGATGGAACATGGCAGGGCTCCATTTAAATATGAGTCTGCCCAAATGCCTTTCCTTTATTATGGGATATCACATTGTCATGCTCCAGGAGAACCTGCCTTCTGTGGTGCCTTCTGTGGTGGATGGCTTTCAGTGATACAGTGTCCCTGTCACGCCCTCCCATCACGGCCTAGCATCAAGAGGGTTAGTTGTCTGGGTAAGCATAGAATATGGGGGTTACATTAAATAAGAGTTTCCAAGTCGTATTGCTGAAGAGACACCTGAGCCTGTACCTAGTTAACTTGTATAGCATTGACAACATCCCGAATACTAAATATCCATTGTTGTTTAATTATATCACCCTGCCATTAGACAGTAACCCCACCAAAGAGCAGCCAGTTTATCTCTGTCTAGCATGAGATTTCAATGTGAAATTCTCTCCCAAACATAGTACATTTTTCGTTGATACACTCCCCTCTGTAAACACTGATCCCAGAAGCCAGGAGTTGGTGCCCTATATAGCCCTCCTGTGATTTAGTAAATATATTGGAGGTAGCTGGCATAAATGATTCTGCCATGCCCACATTTAGGGGCAGAAGCAGCCCTTCCATAATAGGTTATGTCTTTATTATACACAATTTGGAAGATATATTCCTAAATGGTACTCCCTCAAACTATGGTGATCATAACCCTATTGAGATTGCCCTTTTAACATGCTCAAAGGAAAGATTTAGGTTAGACAAAATGGCAAGCAATTGTCAGCTATTCATGGACAACCTATGATTGGTGTGGGGAATGTGTGAACCAGCCCAATTTTTTAAGTCAATAATCAAGGAGAATGTAGGGCTGGTGGGAATGTGTTTAGTGTAGGAGGATATTGATCATCAGGTTGTCGAAGCATTTAATGGCCTATCTTCAAATATTAGGAAAGATGACTTAAATCCTCTCCATCCCACAGTTAAACCCCCAAGGTTGACTGCTTGGTGGCTAATCATGCTTTGAGTAGGGCTCTTGCAACCAAACCCAAGGACTACTCAGTGGTGGCCTTTTTACAGAAGCAATATAAAGCGGTCACTCCAAATGTTGGAGGGAAGTAACAGCACAGCCATGGGATTCACTAGTGAAGGCAGGCTTTATGACTGACAGCAAATCCGTTTGGTCTGCTGTCCCAGATGTGGGATGTAATAAACAGCCTGTGTCCTTGATTACCTGCAACATTGCCAATAAGACCTATGCTTCCCCTCCCTCTGATGCTGTTAATAGGCGATAATTGCACTTTAGGTCCAGATAGAGAAATGCTGTTTTCACTCATTTGATTTGTAATGTAAAACCCTCTTTAACGGTTAAGTTGGATTTAGGTTACTGTTCTGAAAACAGAACTTTGCCCTTTTGCATTGTTCTGCCTAAACCAAATGTGCATTTTAGCCAGAGTCACATGATTGTGAATGGCCCTTCTGTGTATTTCTACCAGACAAGGAACAAAATGGCCTTGGGTGTGAGTCGGGGTGTCTTGGGCTTTGTACTTAGCCCTTCCTGAGCTTCAAAGGGTATCCTCTGGTCTTGCCCACTTCCCTCCTGGGGAAGGGGTTCCTGCACTGCCACCGACAAATGCAGCTCATGCCTAGGCTTGCTTGCCCTTTGTTCCCCTAGGTTAGTTATAGGGACATCCCCCACCCACAGGTTGGCCCTGGTGATAAAGGTGATAACTTCAGAACCTCTCATCAGAACATGCCTGTACATGTGGGAAATTCAGAAGAAGGAAACCCCTGATGTTTAAAGAAGGAAGACTGTTGGTGGCATCCTGTAGCACTTACCTTAGAGCATAAAGGTGATCATTGACATAAATGCTGAAATGTAACAGAGCAGTCTGAGCTAGATACCTCATTCCAAGGTAACAAAGGTTGGGGGGGGCTCTTCTCACGGACATGGCATTGGCAGATTAGGTTTAACAAACCAAGCTCTCTTTTAGGTTAGAGGCTAGTCTCATTATGCTAGGGCATTAGGACATATTTAATACTTTATGTAATTTCATGTTATTGCAAAATGGTTGGGGTCTTTGTATTAATGACTCTTGTCTTTACCATTCTGTTTCTTGCACTGTTCATTATCTGAATCATTGCAGCCCATGCAACTTATCACAGATTGCAGTTTTGTTAAATAGAACCTATTGAAACTTTACTGCATCTTCTTCATTGCCTGTGTTTGATTGAGACATGTTGTTTATGTGAGAAAGGGGTAATCTCTGTTTAACAAAAACACTCCCTCAGATGTCACACTCTTGAGTCCATGCGTAAAGGCTGCCACAAATCACCTTTTACTGTTTGGGTTTCTGGTGAGGTGCTGCTTGTGAGCCAGGAGGGTTGGGATGGCAGTTGTGATTTGTTGCAGGATTGACATAGTCGTCTACAAAGATAAGTACTGTCATCCTTGAACCAGCAGTCTTGCCTAGAGCAAGAGTCAAACTACGACAATGTACACACCCTTGCTTTAACACAGAGTTTGTTTGAAATCTTCTGAACTGTTGTCCTGATTGTGATAGTTAGTGATACAGCTCTGTAATTAGATAGGCCAGGAGATCATTCATTCACAAGTTTCTTAGCCTTTAGCAGGGAAGTTCACTTTTAGTCAGACTAAATGCTCGTACGAGCAAAGGCATTTTTTCTTCCCCACATGTTGACTCCAATAAGATTCTTGTAAAGACATTTGCATTCATATCTATGAGGCCTATGGGCCGCTATGACCTGAGGTCATTCACATCTTCTTCATTACTGTGACAGAAAGGACATTTAAATATTATTCTATTCCCTAACAAAAGTAAGAAAAAAAACATATTGTTTTCAAATAAATATTTTACCTTTTAGCCAATGAAGGAAAAACTAGTTGTAACATAATACTTGCAAAAATCGCTACACAAGATAGAAAAAATAAATTAGAACTGAAAAAAGCCTACAAATCAAAATCATTATCTAGAATTCAGTAATATTTATACATATCCTGGGTATTATGGTGTTATCCTGGGTTCTTCAATGTCCAGTCATACAATTACAAAAAACTCACTTATTGGTTCATAAATGTGTGCATCTATGTTTGTTGAGAGCTAGTTGTAGCAGTTCAGTAATCCAGGTGTACATAGTTACAAATAAAGGGATCATCCATTTCTTGACCACAATGTTTCTGCTACCATTAGGCTCCACATTTGTTTCACACACAAAAAATGCTGAATCAATAATGAAAAAAACAAATGCCAAAAAAGTGAATGTTGATAGAAGCAGTTAAATGAATTGTTTTTTGTAATGTTGATCTGTTTAACATAAGTATTGAGTTCAAAATATTTAAAGACAAAAATATTGGGGTAACTAATTTAAAAGGTACACCCAATGTCACCACATTTTAGTGAACAATATTTAGCATATAGTATCAATGTCAGATCGTATTTCTGTCTATGATATTTTGAAATACAACATGTCAACCCCCCAGATTGAAAGCTAAATACAGACTACAAACATTCTCAGCATGTATTGAGCCTCCCGAAAACATAACAGTTGTTGGATAGACCACATTAGGTAATTTTACTTGAAATTCAGTGGGTTATCTTTATTCTTTGTTGAGTGTAAATTAGTTGAGTGCTTAACATTGTTTTATGGACTTTCTAAAGATATTTATGCAATGTGGTTGGGAGTCCACATAGGGCGAAATCAATGTTCAGTGTCTTCACTAGAACTGGTGTATAGGTGAGATGTTGGACAAAGATAACTTGGAAATTGCAGCCTTCAAACAAGAAGCGCTCCAAGAAAACCACTCAGTGAACCCACTCAGTAATGATTATAGAGAGCACTGAAAGCAAAGTCCATATGCACCTGTAAAGTTAGGTTATTAAGACAAATTTTGTGGAAATCTTAAAGAGAACCAATAAATGGCACAGCAGAGCAAAAGGGTCCAACCACAATTTAAGCCTCAGTGCACACAGCCAGGGTGAAGTGTGCCAAATACACAGTCAATCAAGAATAACAGAAAAAAGAATGGTAAAAAGGTTTAAAATGACCACCGCATGTGACTATGTAGGAGGGCAAGAGAAAGAGGTAGGTTGATTTATCAAGAAACACATGAATTAAATAATAAAACAAAGAATCACAATATATAACAAAGAGAAATGTGACATTCTATACAAGTAACTGACAAAGTGTCAGAGAGTAACAGCATTTTGTGCGGGAGTGAAATTTCAGTGCATGGCCAAGGTGCTGGGCGAGTGCTGATGAGGCAACTACAAATGTGCATCAGCAGACTTTCTGAAAGCAGCTTACAAGTCGATGCTTGCATACCAGACCATGCAGCAGCGCCTTTTGAATGTACAGAAGGGATATTATAACTTCAAGATTATCCATGATAATATTCTGGAAATCAGAACACGTCTGCAGAGATTCTCAAGGAACAGGTCATGAAACAGTAAAAAGTTTGTTTGTGCCAGACTTTTGTAATGGGTAATTCCCCACAGTTTTAGTTGAACTAAACATCTATTGTGTTTTCTATCTTAAACTAAGGTGTTTGTGTTTGTGCTGTGTACTGAGCAAATGGCTCATTTGTCAACCCTCTTCCAACCTCTGAATCTAGAAATTCTGTAATTATTATGTTATGAGCTAGCTACAGTGCTTTTTGGATTTTTGTGGTAATTTTGTCAAAATTCATGTAACAATAGGCTGTCCCCACCAACCTGCTGCAGTTTCTGCCAGGATCTTTGATCCCGACAGGCTGACGATGGCAGAGGCCAGAATCAGCCAGGGCAGCGCTGAAATCAGCACCACTGTGCTGATTATGACCTGGTTCTCCGCAAACCGTTTCATGGCAGTTTCCCCACCATGAAAAGGCTGGCAGAGAACAGGTGCGGGGAGTTTCAGGGGGTACCCTGCACTGCCCATGCAGTTGGCATGGGTAGTGCAGGCGTCTCCTCGCCCAGCATTCTCGCAATGCTCACTGTGTGCTGTGCAGACAGTGAGCACTGCGAGGGTGCTGGTGCACCCTGTGGGCGGCAGCATTGCCCTGGCTCGATTACGAGCCAGTGACAATGCTGCTGCCACTTTCCAGCTGGGCTGACTGGTGGAAAACCTGGTTTCCGCCTGTCAGCCCAGCTGGAAAGTCACAATAGGCCTGGTGGGGAGGTAGTCTGTATAGAGGAAGCCTCACCAACTGAAGTTGGCAGACAAGTCATCCCGTCCGCCAAACTCAGATTCAGGCCCTTGGTGCATAATATCTAGGGCATAGATTCATCCTCAGACTCGCCTCAGTACCTATCTAATATTTGTAAGTAGTCCCAGACTACTAGACTAGTCACTGCCAGAAATATCCTCTATGCCTATCTGTTTTATGAATGTATTTTTGCACATCGCCGTCAGAAAGGGGTAGCCACATCCTCCTTGTATGGTACAAAAATAAATTACGATTTTCTTACCAAGGTTCTTAAGAATAATACACTAGTAGCAATATTTATTTATTAGATTTGTACTTTTTTCTTAATGATAAGTATTTTTATTTTTTTGACTTTCTTTAGAATCTTTCTTTGTTATCGTCATTGACTCGCATAAAAAGTCATAATTGAAAATTACCTGTCTTTACTCATGGGAAGTGCCAATTTTTTCTTGGAACCAAATAACAAGAGTCTGCTGTTGCTAGCTTCTCTAGCTCAACAAGTACCTCAATTTAGGGTCATTGATCCCATTAGTTTTTCAAGTTATCTGATAGGAACAACATATCCTTAGAGAATGCCTTTGGAATGGGTTTATTAACCTTCATACCCATAACCAGAACATTTTTGTTAGGAGAGTTAATCAACCTCATCTTGACAAGTACATTTAGGTCAACACTGTTGCCTCTTCATTTCCATTAGTGTTAATTTACTTGAATGTATTAAAGTCAGGAAAGTAGGATATGTGAGTTTATGGTTAGCACAAAGGCAGGGTAACTGTAAAGGATAGTTTTACAGTTTTTAGTGAGGGTAAAGGTAAATAAAAGGCTTAAGTTTATAATTAGGACAATGGATAGGTCTGAGGCACAGGTTAGGACAAAGGATTAGGATAGATGAAAGGTTTAAGATTAGGATTAATCTTTAGCCTGCACACTGTAAATTAATTCAATAAAATATCTTTGTTTTTATTGTAAATAAAGACAATGAACGTCGAGTAAACTATTTTTAAATGGAGAATAGATTCATATTCAGAAAGACACTTGCAATGAGGTGTAGATTTCAGTTTCTTTATGAAGAATGGTGGATGAAGTCTAATAATTATTCTCTGTCCTTTTTGCATAGATCACATGCTTTACCACACCTAAGTAAAACTAAGTTGCATGGAGTTAGCTATGCGCTGTTTTAGCGTCAACATTTTTTATGCTAAAACGGCGCAAACTGAGTAAAAAAATGCCCCTATGTTCTTACTTTTTCCACAATTTTGCCAAATATCACAATATTCACTCTGTAAGAATTTCAGTGTTTCCCACTGCCTCGTCTATGTCACTGATTTCTGCATATACTACAGCAATATGTCAGTCTCCACACTGGAAGGATACAATGTTAGGCATAATTTTTGGGTGCACATTAAGGCACCAGCTCTGTGGGGAATAATTGTGATATTGGCATCGTAATTCAGAATCATCAAATGACTGCGGAAGTATTCCTTTGTGAGTCTAATTTGTGCTGCTTGAAACACGCAAAGCACTGAGGAGGGAAATGAAGTTTACCCATCCTTCAAGGTAATGATTCTGCTGAATCAGTTTTTCCTCAGTGACTAATCGTATCTGCGGAACAATTTGTCTCAAAGGACTTGATCTCCGGGCGGAAAACCTATAGCGAAAATCTTCCCAAACACAGCAATGGTTCTCAAGTATTATTGAATCAGGGCCACGTGTTTTATATTTTCAGGGTGTTCTCATCTTCTGCCCTGCTTGATACATATTACCATATCAATGTCTGATTCGGAAAAACTAAGTTATGTTAAAAAAAGTTTGTGTGTGTATGATGCATATTTGGAAATCTGAGAGAAGGGAGAAGAAAACAGCTTTGTTTACATCTAAAAAACAGTAATGCAGAATGGCCATTGAATATTAACCCCTACGGTGCCTTGGACGAGGTGATCTCGTCCAAGGCAACGGTTCCCAGGTGCCTTGGACGAGATTACCTCGTCCTGCACCCAGCAACTGGGGGGAGCGCTAGCGCTCCCCCCATGGGCTCCCCATCCACCCCCCCGGTGGTGGATGGAAGGAAAAGCCCTTCCCCTTCCACCCCCGACCACCCCCACCCCGTGACGTCAGCGCCCATCGCACGCTGACAATCACAGAGGGCCTCCTCCCATCGCGCTGGAAGCTCAGCTTCCAGCGCGATCGAAAGAGAAATGCAAAGCATTTCTCTTTCGATCACGTGGTGGAGGCCGGAGAGGCTTCAAAGGGAAGGAAAGGAATTTCCTTCCCTTTGAAGTCTCTCTGAGCGTTTAAAAATCCGGATTGCAAAGCAATCCGGCTTTTGAAACGCCCACTAGACACCAGGGATTTTGTTTGTTTTGAGAAATTGGCAATAAGGGAGCGACCCTTGCCCAAGGGGGGCATTTTTTGGAAGGCCTTTTGTGCCCCCCCGGGGGCAAATCGGCCTGTTATTAGGCCGATCTGCCCCCAGGGGAGGCAGAAACCTCTAGGCACCAGGGATAAAAAAAAAAATTGTTGTTGTTTTTGTTTTGTTTTTTTGGAGGTGGGGAGCGACCCCTTAGGCAAGGGTCGCTCCCCTAGGGGGCAAATTATATTTAGGCCATTTCTGCCCCCCTTGGGGGCAGATTGGCGTAGCCAAAATCGACTGATCTGCCACCAAAGGCAGAAACCACTAGGCACAGTCAAGCAGGGGGAGCGACCCCGTAGGCAAGGGTTGCTCCCGGGGGAGGGGGTTGGGGGATGGGGAGTCAAATTTATCTTAGGCCATTTCTGCCCCCCCTGGGGGCAGGACGGCCTATTGTTATTAGGCCGATCTGCCCCTGGGGTGGGTGAATCCTCTAGGCGCCAGGGCAATTTTTTGTTGTTGTTGTTTTTTGTGTGTGTTTTTAGAGATGTGGAGCGACCCATTAGGCAAGGGTCGCTCCCCTGGGGGGCAAGTAGTATTTAGACCATCTCTGCCCCCCTTGGGGGCATATCAGCAGATTTTAGGTCAATCTACCTCCAAGGCGGCAGAAACCACTAGGCACAGTGGATTTTTTTTTGCGCCAATGTCACGCAAGGGGAGCGACCCCGTAGGCAAGGGTCGCTCGGGAGGGGGTTGGGGGATGGGGGGTCAAATTTATTTTAGGCCATTTCTGCCCCCCCTGGGGGCAGATCGGCCTATTGTTATTAGGCCGATCTGCCCCTGGGGTGGGCGAATCCTCTAGGCGCCAGGGCAAATATATATATGTTTTGTTTATGTTTTTTTTTAGAGATGGGGAGCGACCCATTAGGCAAGGGTCGCTCCCCTAGGGGGCAAATTGTATTTAGACCATTTCTGCCCCCCATGGGGGCAGATCGGCCGATTTGAGGTCAATCTGCCCCCAAGGGGGCAGAAACCACTAGGCACCGGGGATTTTTTTTTTTTTGCGCCAATGTCACGCAAGGGGAGCGACCCCGTAGGCAAGGATTGCTCCCGTGGGGAGGGTTGGGGGGTGTGGGGACAAATTTATTTTAGGCCATTTCCGCCCCCCGGAGGCAGATTGGCCTATTGTTATTAGGCCGATCTGCCCCTAGGGGGGGCAGAAACCTCTAGGCACCAGGCCAATTTATTTTTTGTGGTTTTTTTTGTTTGTTTGTTTTTTAGAGATGGTGAGTGACCCACTAGGCAAAGGTCGCTCCCCTGGGGGGCAAATTGTATTTAGATCACTTCTGCCCCCCTTGGGGGCAGATTGGCCAATTTTAGGGCAATCTGCCCCCAAGGGGGCAGAAACCACTAGGCACAGGGGATTTTTCTTTTTTTGCGCTAATGTCACGCAAGGTGAGCGACCCCGTATGCAAGGGTTGCTCCCGGGGGGGGGGGGTGGTTGGGGGGCAAATTTATTTTAAGTCATTTCTGCCCCCCCTGGGGCCAGCTGAGCTAGAGGCCAAAATCCACAGGTAGGCACTTTGCAAAAAACACCTCTGTTTTCTGTGAAAAGATTTGATGTGTCCACGTTGTGTTTTGGGCCATTTCCCTTTGTGGCTGTTAGGCCTACCCACACAAGTGAGGTACCATTTTTATTGGGAGACTTGGTAGAACGCTGGGTGGAAGGAAATTTGTGGCTCCTCTCAGATTGCAGAACTTTCTGTCACCGAAATAAGAGGAAAAAGTGTTTTTTGGGCCAAATTGTGAGGTTTGCAAAGGATTCTGGGTAACAGAACCTGGTCAGAGCCCCACAAGTCACCCCATCTTGCATTCCCCTAGGTTTCTAGTTTTCCAAAATGCGCTGGTTTGCTAGGTTTCCCCAGGTGCTGGCTGAGCTAGAGTCCAAAATCCACAGGTAGGCACTGTTTTCTGTGAAAAAATGTGATGTGTCCACGTTGAGTTTTGGGCCATTTCCTTTCGTGGGCGCTAGGCCTACCGACACAAGTGAGGTACCATTTTTATCGGGAGACTTAGGGGAATGCTGGGTGGAAGGAAATTTGTGGCTCCTCTCAGATTCCAGAACTTTCTGTCACCGAAATGAGAGGAAAAAGTGTTTTTTTTGGCCAAATTTTGAGGTTTGCAAAGGATTCTGGGTAGCAGAACCTGGTCTGAGCCCCACAAGTCACCCCATCTTGGATTCCCCTAGGTTTCTAGTTTTTATAAATGCACTGGTTTGCAAGGTTTCCCCAGGTGCGGGCTGAGCTAGAGGCCAAAATCCACAGGTAGGCACAGTTTTCTGTGAAAAAATGTGATGTGTCCACGTTGTGCTTTGGGCCATTTCCTTTCGTGGGCGCTAGGCCTACCCACACAAGTGAGGTACGATTTTTATCGGGAGACTTGGGGGAACGCTGGGTGGAAGGAAATTTGTGGCTCCTCTCAGATTCCAGAACTTTCTGTCACCAAAATGAGTGGAAAACGTGTTTTTTTAGCCAAACTTTGAGGTTTGCAAAGGATTCTGGGTAACAGAACCTGGTCAGAGCCCCAGAACTCATCCCCTTCTTGGATTCCCCTAGGTCTCTAGTTTTAAAAAATGCACAGGTTTGGTAGGTTTCCCTAGGTGCCGGCTGAGCTAGAGGCCAAAATCTACAGGTAGGCACTTTGCAAAAAACACCTCTGTTTTCTGTCAAAAATTGTGATGTGTCCATGTTGTGTTTTGGGGCATTTCCTGTCGCGGGCGCTAGGCCTACCCACACAAGTGAGGTATCATTTTTATCGGGAGACTTGGGGGAACGCTGGGTGGAAGGAAATTTGTGGCTCCTCTCATATTCCATAACTTTCTGTCACCGAAATGTGAGGAAAATGTGTTTTTGTAGCCAATTTTTAGGTTTGAAAAGGATTCTAAGTAACAGAACCTGGTCAGAGCCCCACAAGACACCCCATCTTGAATTCCCCTAGGTCTCTAGTTTTCACAAATGCACAGGTTTGGTAGGTTTCCCTAGGTGTCGGCTGAGCTAGAGGCCAAAATCTACAGGTAGGCACTTTGCAAAAAACACCTCTGTTTTCTGTCAAAAAATGTGATGTGTCCATGTTGTGTTTTGGGGCATTTCCTGTCGCGGGCGCTAGGCCTACCCACACAAGTGAGGTATCATTTTTATCGGGACACTTGGGGGAACATAGAATAGTAAAACAAGTGTCATTGCCCCTTGTCTTTCTCTACATTTTTTCCTTCCAAATATAAGAGAGTGTGTGAAAAAGACGTCTATTTGAGAAATGCCCTGTAATTCACATGCTGGTATGGTCACCCCGGAATTCAGAGATGTGCAAATAACCCCTGCTCCTCAACACCTTATCTTGTGCCCATTTCGGAAATACAAAGGTTTTCTTGATAGCTATTTTTCACTCTTTATATTTCACCAAATGAATTGCTGTTTACCCGGTATAGAATGAAAACCCACTGCAGTGTGCAGCTTATTTATTGGCTCTGGGTACCTAGGGTTCTTGATGAACCTACAAGCCCTATATATCCCCTCAACCAGAAGAGTCCAGCAGACGTAACGGTATATTGATTTAAAAAATCTGACATTGCAGGAAAAAGTAACAGACTAAAACGTAGAGAAAAATTGCAGTTTTTTTCACCTCAATTTCATTTTTTTTTTTTTTTTTGTTATTTTTTGTAGGACCCTTGTAGGATCTACACAAATTACCCCTTGCTGAATTCAGAATCTTGTCTACTTTTCAGAAATGTTTAGGTTTCTGGGATCCAGCATTGGTTTCACACCCATTGCTGTCACTGACTGGAAGGAGTAAAATGCCAAATTTGTGTTGAAAAATTGGGTTTTCTGATTCAGGTCTGCCTGTTCCTGAAAGCCGGGAAGCTGGTGTTTTTAGCACCGCAAACCCTTTGTTGATGCCATTTTCAGGGAAAAAACCACAAGCCTTCTTCTGCAGCCATTTTTCCCATTGTTTTGAAAAAATGAAATTTTCACTGTATTTTGGCTAATTTCTTGGCCTCCTTGAGGGGAACCCACAAAGTCTGGGTACCTCTAGAATCCCTAGGATGTTGGAAAAAGAGGACGCAAATTTGGCTTGGCTAGCTTATGTGGACAAAAAGGATGCCTAAGCGCAAACTGCCCCAAATAGCCAAAGAAAAGGCCTCGCACAGGAGGGGGAAAAGGCCTGGCAGCGAAGGGGTTAAACAAACATTATGGGCCTGATTCTAACTTTGGAGGATGGTGTTAAACCGTCCCAAAAGTGGCGGATATACCACCTACCGTATTACGAGTTCCATAGGATATAATGGACTCGTAATACGGTAGGTGGTATATCCGCCACTTTTGGGACGGTTTAACACCGTCCTCCAAAGTTAGAATCAGGCCCCATATCTTGTTCATTATTCTTAAACCTAATACTTTTACTGTGAGGTGTGATTTTAATTCAAACAACCCAAGACCCTGTAATGTTCTAGTTTCTCATGTCTGCAATTTGATAGCATTCTTACCTGTCAAAATGTCTTTATACAATGAATTGCAGGCAGGGAAAAAACTGTGTCCCAGGGATTGGGGTTTCCAGGACACTTCCCAAGAGCTGGTACCACTGGAATGGGATGGTATCTCTGAGCCCATACAATGGCTCAAGGAGGGGGTGTATATGCCCCCTTCTTTACAGTGAATTTGCTGCCTGAGGGGATGGGGTTTCTGGCGTCTAATAAAGGTGTGAGGAGAGTGGCTATGCGCCTGGCCTTGTCCCTACAGTGTCCCCTTGTTGTTTAACCTTTTTCCTGGACTGAGTCCCAGCTTCCTAAAATGGCTGCTGCAACATCTTTGCTAATGTGGTCATAGCCAATCATTCTCCATGTTGTGAAATATTTTCAGCCTTAATTTCTCAAATCACAAAAAGCACATTTTCTGGACCAAGATCTACATTGCTACCCTTTTGAAATTTAAGCCTTTGCAACCCCTGGCCTCAAAGGTGCCAAAATCAGTGCTAAAAACACAGACACTGCTGCGCCCCTCTTATTTTCTGCTATTTTTTTAATATAGTAATAATGAATATTCTATTATTTGTTATTAGTGTAATAAAAACAGCACAATCAGCTGGAACATGACCTTTGGTGCCACTTGAGATAAGTAAAAACCTGTTTGTGAATGAATGTTGTTTGCATGCTTGCAGATGAGTGTGTGTTTATATAAGAGAGTGTGTGTCTGTCTAAGCATGTGTGTGTGGGTGAAGTGAGTGGGATTCAGTGAAAGATAGGGAATATGTGAGAAGAAATATGAATGAGTGTAAGAGAATGAAAGCCCATGGCTTACAGGAGTATATCCCATGGTAAACTATTGGAACTGGTATACTTGAGGCAATTCTTAACAGGAAACACATCTGTGACAAAATAGTGGCAGTAATTTTTGGCATAATAGGTACCAATGGTAAAATAGTGGCACTGTTATAGCAGAGGTAATTATTACATTTTGGACACCTGTGGAAAAATGCTGGCATACCTAAGTAAATTCTTGTCTTGGGTGTACCACTGATAAAATACTGGTACTATCACATTGAAGGGGATGCCTGGTATAAAGCATGGCAACCTGATATACGGGAGGGTGGCAATCATGACAAAATTAAGACTCTGCCATACAGAGGTAATGTTTGAGATAAGGGTTTCCTATGGCATAGGTATGGCATAAATGGCAGCATTCTGGCTCTGGCATATTGGCATATTGGGGGCACCCATGGCAAATGTGGCAACCATGACAAAATGTACTCCCTCATCATGTTGCATCATGTTGCAATAGTTTGGTAGACCGGGAAAGGGGATGGATAAAGGCCCCCTAGAAGAGGTCTGGATTACTTGCTTCACTCGCTCACAACAATTAAGGGCAAGTATTAAAGTATTATGCCCCAGATATTTCAAAGATCAAGTCAGCACCATAATAAGGTGCTATCTTAAATAGACATTTGTCTGACGTGTGTTGCTACATTAATCCTGCACTTACTATGGAACTTCAAAGATGTCAGCTATTATGATGTCATCAAGGTTAAGGTCATGTGACATAATTTCCTAGAAAAATCAGGGTCAAGGGTTGTGTGGTGTCATTTCCTGTGATGTCATTAAAGTCAAGTCAAGAGGTATGTGATGTCACTTCTGCTACCTCTGGTGTTTTGGTGAATCAATGTCCGTGAGTATAATTGGGGAATATTAGTGGCTTTGTTTGTTTAAAACATTGAGGCCCTCATTACCACCCTGGTGGTAAATCCCACATACTGATGTGCTGGCGGTCGTCAAGATACCGTGGCCGCAGCGGGAATCTGCTACAGGTATTACAACCCACATCTCGTAATCTGCCACAATACAGACACCCACACAAGTCCGCCACACCAATGGTCAGTGATAAACTGGCGATAGCAAAACCCACACGGTCACGCCAACAAGAATATGCCCACACTATTACGACCCACGAATCAACGCAGTGGTCTTTCAACTGCGGTAAACCATTGGCGGTACACACCGCCACGCTCAAAATACACACACATTTACAAAACACAACCACATTGGACAATTCGAAATACACACACCTGATACACATACACACACCACACCCACACACTCACACCACTATAAAACACCCACCCACATTACCCACAACCCCTTACAATGACTTTTTTGGAAGAAGCACAGAGAGAGAGAATAGTAAACACAACACCAGCATCCAAAGGCACACAACACCATCACTCATACAATATCCACACACCTCAAAGAACACCCACCAACACAACACATCACACAGCACAACAAACATCACCTCACACATCACCCACACCACATTATGGCACCTCAAAGACACCCCAGATTCTCTGAGGAGGAGCTCAGGGTCACGGTGGAAGAAATCATCCAGGTAGAGCCACAGCTATTCAGATCACAGGTGCAGCAGACATCCATTGGAAGGAAGATGGCGGAGAATGGTCGACAGGGTCAATGCAGTGGGACAGCACCCCAGAACACGAGATGACATTAGGAAGAGGTAGAACGACCTGTGGGAGAAGGTGCTTCCATGATATCCAGACACCAGGTAACTGTATTGAGGACTGGCGGTGGACCCCCCACCTCCTCCCCCACAACTAACAACATGGGAGGAGCAAGTCTTGGCAATCATGCATCCTGAGGGCCTCGCAGGAGTAGCAGGAGGACTGGAATCTAGTAAGTCATATCTTTACTATTATATCTCCCACGCCCTACCTGCATGCCATCAAAAATTACTACCCCTATCCTCACACCCATCACCCCAACACCCCACAGATACCCCACAATCACAGCCCACACATCCCAATAACAAGCGTTGCATGTAACACCAATGCATGGACACCCATCACCAAAGCATGTCCAGTCGAGAGACTCACCCAGGCCACAAAATCACCAATCACACAAGGGCCAAACCAATAATGCAAGCACAGGAGTAGAGAGTAATTCACCCATTGCACAAGATGGCACACACAGATACAATAGCTATGCATTTACACCCCAACAGAACCCCTACCCAAAGTCACCGGACAGGAGCTGCCAGCCACATCCAGTCCCCCCACAGAAGAGGCCCACAGTGACGACAGCAGCTCTGCACGCTTGAATCAAGATGACCAGCCCGGCCCATCAGGGACCTCTGGACAGTCGGTTCCCCTGCCACAGTCACAAACCACCACTGAACCTCCCCCCTCAGGAAACACCACCACAGCACCCACCCAGCAGGCCCATCCCTCTGTCCCCAGGACACGTCAATCAGCAGTGTGTCCTCCACTACAGTGTCCCCAGGCAACGCCACTAACCCAAGACAATCAGGGACCTTGGGTCAGTGGCAGTGGGCACACGGTTCAGGGGACAGAGGCACAGGATAACAGGGGGAGGACAGGCCCAGGGAACCCACTCTCCACGAGGCACTCTCCAACATCATGGGAGCATACCATCATTGCCAGGAGACTATGGGCACGGTACTGGCCAAGTTGCAGGAGACCCAACAGCTGCAGGAGGGACAGTACCTGGGGATCAGGGAGGACTTGAAGTCCATTAACACCACCCTGGTCACCATTGCAGGGGTGTTGGCAGACATGGCCAACACCATGAGGGAGGCAGTGGCACACCACCGGGCCCCTGACACTAGCCTGAACGATGAACAGCCCTCCATGTCCACCGGCGCTAGTGGACAGGAGGTCCCGCCACAGGACCAACAGGCCACCAGCACTCCACCCCCTGCAGAAGGAGAACCACCCCGCAAACGGTCCCTGAGATCCAGGCACAAGACAGAGAACATTGCCAAGACCTGCCCGGAAATAAGACACTCCTGATTGTCACCCTTCTGTCCCTTTATGTCACCCTGACACCCTTGAACTGCCATTACTCCACCTCCTATGCCCCCTTGAACTATGCACCTGTGATACCAATAGGCTGGACTTTACCATGGACATTCCTCCACCATCACACCAGCCCATTGGACATACCCCTCCACTGAATAGCACTTAAATAAACACCTGTGAATCACAAAACAATCAGTCAGTCTGTACTTTCACAAGTGTGTTATAGCAACCTCTCTGAGAAATAGCAATGTCAATGTTCATTTCCACATACCAATGTTCGACAGTTGTTGGGCAGCAGTAAACATAGCAGAAGGCAGAAAGTGATACCCAGATCTGTGAGAAGGAAAGCCAAAGTGAACTGTCAGGGTCCATACAAAGAGGTAAAAAGGCAGAATCATGCAATGCCCTACAGTACTATGATATGAGAGGAGCAGTGCCAGTCTCTTACCTGTGTCTCACTGGAAGTATTGCATGATGATGTTGTTTCGGTTGTCTTCTTCTTCTGCCTCTTCATCCTCACTGTCCACAGGCTCCGCAGCTGCCACAAGACCAACATCAGGCCCATTCTCCTGCAGAAAAGGCACCTGGCATTGCAAAGCCAGGTTGTGCAACATACAGCAGGCCACGATTATCTGGCACACCTTCTTCGGTGAGTAGTATAGGGAGCCACCTATCAGATGGAGGCACTGGAACCTGGCCTTCAGTAGGCCAAAAGTCTGCTCTATTATCCTCCTAGTTCACCCATGTGCCTCACTGTAGCATTCCTCTGCCCTTGACCTGGGATTCCTCACTGGGGTCAGTAGCCATAACAGGTTGGGGTAACCAGAGTCACCTGCAAATATCGAGGGACAACTGTTAGACACACACCAAACCTTAGGGACTCTCCCATACCCAGACACCTATTCAAACTGTGCGGGGACCTTGGGCTCACCTATTAGCCACACACGGTGCCTCTGGAGTTGCCCCATGACATAAGGGATGCTGCTATTCCTCAAAATGTAAGCGTCATGCACGTTCATTCCTGCGGGGTGGGACAAATGCCACGTGTGCAATCAATGGCACCAATGATGTTAGGGATATGTCCCTGGTGCATAGAAGTCACCTTTCACTGTGGGCAAATCCTCCACCTGAGGGAAAATGATGTAGCTGCGCATGTGTTTCAGCAGGGCAGGCAACATTCTGGACAACACGTTAGAGAACATTGGCTGTGACATCCCCGATGCGATGGCCACTGTTGTTTGGAAGGACTCACTGGCCAGGAAATGGAGTACTGACAGGACCTGCACTAGAGGGGGGATTCCTGTGGGATTGCAGATAGCTGACATCAGGTCTGGTTCCAACTGTGCACACAGTTCCTGGATTGTGGCACAATCAAGTCTGTAGGTGATGATGTGTCTGTCTTCCATTGTTTTCAGGTCCACCAGGGGTCTGTATACCGGAGGATGCCGCCATCTCATCAGTTGCCCCAGCGGAAGGGCCATATGGAGGAGAAGGGTGAGCAGAGGGTCAGACACCACATAACTTGCACAAGGGTGTTTAGAACAATTGTGATGTAATCAGTGTGTGGCGCTGTCTGTCCGTATTCCTGCCCAAAAGTGCTATGATGCAGTTAGTTGCCCTGCCATGTGGCCCCCTGAAATGGCGGCTGACTGACCTATAAGGGGGGACAAGGGGAAATGAGGTAACTGCGCTGGCGTTGTGCAGCGTTGCAGTAGGTGGACGAAGACCGTGGCGCAATTCTGCATTGGTTATCATTGGGCCCTATGGGTTCCAGGAGCCAATGACGATGTACGCCGGCGGTGACGGTACTCACCACCGTGGACGTAACTGCCATTTTCTATCTCTTCACTCACTTGATACCTGACCTTCAACAGGAGAGGACCTACACTGCAAGTGCTGCTGTGACCTGAGTCTGGAAGCAACAATGGCTACAGTGTCAGGGGAAAGGGCACCTGCCTTCACCGCAGAGGAGTTGGACAACCTGGTGGCTGGGGTTCTCACCCAGTACACTCTACTCTACGGTCCTCCAGGCAAACAGGTGAGTACACTGTAAGCATGATGGATTGGACATGAATGTATGGATTGGGGTGGATGAAAGATACGGGGGGCTGAGGCCAGCATGTGAGGATGGTCAGTGTATGTGTTTCAGGGGCATGAGTAAGAAGAACTGGATGGGGGATTAAAATCCATTCTTACTTCACTTTTCCTCTAGGTCAGCACCCGCCAGAAGAAGGGTATTTGGCGTGCCATCGCCAAGGAAGTGCGGACCCTGGGGGTCTACCATAGATGGAGCACCCACTGTCACAAAAGATGGGAGAACCTGCGCCACTGGACCAAGAAGACGGCGGAGGCCCAGCTGGGGATGGCCTCCCAATGTGGAAGGGGTGCCTGTCGCACCATGACCCCCCTGATGTACCGGATCCTGGCGGTGGCATATCCTGAGTTGGATGGACGCTTGAGTGCATTACAGCAGCCACAAGGGGGTGAGTACAGTCACATTCAGCTGACTCTGCGTGCTGTATGAGGTGTCTGGGTGGGGAAAGTGGGCTGTGGGCTCCCCTAGGCCAGGGCAAACTTGGTAGGGTAGGTCCATTGTTAGGCAGGCTCTGTGGCACTCCAACCCCAAAAGTGGTAGTGGCCATCTACACCTAGTCAGGCTCCTGTGGGTTCCAGGTGTGCAGCAAATGGGCTTAGGCACAGTCCCCCATGGGCAGGTGATTTTCCCAAGTACAGTTAGTCCATGGCCTAGTGCATAGGGCTGCTCCCTCTGTTTTGTGTCCACCAACGGTGGTGTTGTTGCTGGCATTGACCATGTGTCTCCTCTGTCTTTCCCCCTCTTTTTGTTTTTTCAACCTGTCCTTGTGTGAATTAGCATCATCTGGCGGAGGAGCATTGGCACCGGAGCAGGAGGGAGCTGCAACTTACATGGCCCAGGAGGGTAAATGTATGGAGTCTGAAGGCACCAGTGGGATGGAGGGCGAGGGGAGCTCCACGACAGGGACAGGAGGACACACTAGCGACGGTGACTCCTCTGCTGGGAGCTCCCTTGAGGTGGTGGGCACCTCTGTGCCCACTGCAACAACAGGTAGAGCCGCCACCCCCCCTACCAGCACCGCCCTCCCAGCAGCCCCTCAGCGTGTTTCCCGTGCCCGCTCACCCAGGAGGGTCGGCTTCTCCTTCACCCCAGGCACCTCAGCTCCTGCCCCGGTCAGCCCTGCTGCCCTCATTGAGAAGGATATTAACCTCCTGAGATCCCTCACTGTTGGGCAGTCAACCGTTTTGAATGCCATCCAGGGTGTCGAGAGGCATTTGCAGCAAACAAATGCATACCTGGAGGGCATTCATTCTGGCGTGGCAACCCAACAAAGAGCATTTCAGGCTCTGGCCTCAGCACTGATGGCAGCCATTGTCCCTGTGTCCAGCCTCCCCCCTCCAACTTCTACTACCCAGACCCAATACCCTCTACCTCAGACTATCCCAAGCACACCATCAGACCAGCGTGCACACTCATCAACACACAAAAGTGGCTCAGGCAAACATAAGCACCACACATCCCACAGGCACTCACATAACCATGCAGACACACCAACATCCACAGCCTCCACTGTTTCCCCCTCCTCCACGTCCTCCACCTCCCTCCCTGTCTCGTCTCCAGTCACACCTGCATGCACTACATCCTCAGCCACTACGTCCATCACCAGCATGCCCATCACCACACACTGCTCACGTGCAATCACCACCCCCACTACCATGCACACATCCCCTGTGTCCTCTTCCAGTGTGCCCGTGAGCCCTCCTCTCAAAGTGCACAAACGCAGGCACACACCCACTTAACAGCCATCCACCTCACAACAGCCTCCAGCCCATGCACCCTCACCCAAACTCAGCAGACGTACACCTCCTACAACCACTACCTCTTCCTCCACTCCCTAACCACCTCCATCTTCCCATCCCAGTGTGTCAAAGAAACTTTTCCTGGCTAACTTTGACCTCTTCCCTACACCTCCCCTCCCATCCTTCCCCTAGGGCCCGGATGTCCAGATCCCAGCCCAGCACCCCAGCATCAAAGTCCTTGAGCGCTGTGGTCCCTGCAAGTCCAGCAGCATCGCGGGCGGCACCCATCAGGGCTGCCAGTGTGCCACCTAGTGAGGCCAAGGATCACCCTATTCCGCCACCTGACAAGGTGAAGAAGGGGCCCACATGCCACAGGGAAAAGCTGCACCAACCACCCAGCAAGGCCTCCTCCAAGTCAAAAGAGGACAGTGCCAAGGTCCCAGCAGCGACTTCCAAGGTGGGGAAGGGACACAAGGGCAAAGGGAAGTCAGCTCAGGGCGCGGAGCCTCCGGGTGGGAGACTAGTGTCACCCGTTCTGCAAGACAGAACAGCAACCTGTACGGCGGTGGCCACCGCCACCTGCACTGCCACCCACACCACCACCTTCATGCCTGCTGCCTCTGCTACAGTCCCCAGCATCATCCCCAGTGGGCAGCCGTCTGAGGCTGCAGGAGCACCACCAGCAGCATCTCTGCCGCAGACACCGCTGCAGACACCGCCACAGAAACCGCCGCAGACACCGCCACCTGCATCATCCCCAGTGGGCAGTCATCCGAGGCTGCAGGAGACATCCTGGACCCTGCACACACTACATGAGGCACCACAACCAGCACTGGCAGTACCAGCTGTTGGTAGGCTAATTCACCGCAGGGAGGAATGTGTCTCTGCCATCATAGAGTATCATGCTACCTGTTCACAGAAAATCTTGTGGCTCAGACACCCTTGTGAGGGAATGGGAGCTGCCACACCCCACGTTCAGCACTCTGGGCACCATGCCCCCTCCAGAACCAGTGGAGAACAGCATCCACTACCCCAGACCTTGGCAGGATGAAGCACTCTAGGCACCATGCCCCCTCCAGAACCAGTGGAGAACAGCATCCACTACCCCAGTCCTTGGCAGGATGAAGCACTCTGGGATCCAGGCCCCCTCCAGAACCAGTGGAGAACAGCATCCACTTGAGAAACTGTGGGTTTGCACTCCCCAGGATAAAGCAGTCGGCAAACCACTCACTTGAGAGACTTGAGAGACTGTGGCTTTGCACTCCCCAGGATAAAGCAGTGGGCAAACCACCCACTTAAGAGACTTGAGAGATTGTGGCTTTACACTCCACAGGACCAAGCAGTGGGCATGGATCCCCCTCGTGGAGCAGTGGCGTTGTCCCATCATCCGGCTGAGGTGACCCCCCTGCCCTTCCCCCAGAGGTGCCTGTTGTAGGAGGCTGGCCTGGCTTGTAGTGTTTACCTTGTAGTACTTAAACCTTGTGCCAGTTCCAGTTATCCCTTATTAGTAGATTAGAAGTGTTCTAGCAGTTTAGGCTGATAGAGGTAGCTATAGCAGAGCAGCTTAGGCTGAACCAGTAAACATGCAAAGCTCCTACTACACCGCTTATATCACTTAGAACTATACCATAAGAAAACACAATACTCAGAGTTACTAAAAATAAAGGTACTTTATTTTAGTGACAATATGTTAAAAGTATCTCAGAGGATATACTCCCTTAGGAGGTAAGTAAAATACACAAAATATGCACACACAACCAAAATCAGGTAAGTAAACAGTTAGAAAAGTAGTGCAAACACTGTAGAACACAATAGAATGCAATAGGGAAAAATAGGCCTAGGGGCAACACAAACCATATACTCCAAAAGTGGAATGCGAACCACAAATGGACCCCAGGCCTAGTGTAGTGAGTAGAGCGTCGCTGGGAGTGTAAGGAAACACTAAGGGTGTCCAAGATACCCCACCACAAGACCCTGAAAAGTAGGAGTAAAGTTACCCTACTATCTCAGAAAGACAGTAAAGTAGAGATAGGGGATTCTGCAAGAACAACAACTGACTGCAAAGCACTGAAGATGGATTCCAGGACCTGAGGATCTGCAAAGGAAAGGGACCAAGTCCAAGAGTCACGCAAGTGTCCAGGGGGGGGCAGGAGCCCACTAAACCCCAGATGAAGGTGCAAAAGAGCTGCCTTTGGGTGGAAGAAGCCAAAGATTCTGCAACGACGGAAGGTGCCAGGAACTTCTTCTTTGGTCAGAAGATTTCCCACGGCGTGCTGGAGGATGCAGAGATGTTTCCACGCAGAAAGACCGCAAACAAGCCTTGCTATCTGCAAGAGTTGCTTTTGAAGGTTTTGGGTGCTGCCAGGGCCCAGGAAGGACCAGGAGGTCGCCCCTTGGAGGAGGTGACAGAGGGGTCGTTCAGCAACATGGAGAGCCCACGCAGAAGCAGGCAGTACCTGCAGAAGCACCTGAACAGGCATTCAGAATATCTGAGCTCAACAGTTGTCTCAGCACAACAAAGGAGGGTCCCACAAAGTTGGAGTCCAACTCAGCGAATTGGGCAATGCAGGACAGAGTGTTGGGGACCTGGGATTGACTGTGCATGAAGGAAGTCTTGCAAAAGTACACAGAAGCCTGAGCAGCTGCAGTTCACGCAGTACACAGGATTACTGTCTGGCGTGCGGAGGCAAGGACTTACCTTCACCAAATTTGGACAGAAGGGCCACTGGACTGTTGGGGACACTTGGATCCAGCTCCTGTGTTCCAGGGACCAGGCTCATCAAGATCAGAGGGGACCCAGAGGACCGGTAATGCAGAAGTGTGGTGCCTGCGTTGGCAGGGGGAAGATTCTGTCGCCCCACGGGAGATTTCTTCTTGGCTTCCAGTGCAGGGTGAAGGCAGACAGCCCTCAGAGCATGCACCACCAGGAAACATTTGAGAAAGCCGGCAGGATGAGGCACTACAATGTTGCTGGTAGTCTTCTTGCTACTTTGTTGCGGTTTTGCAGGCGTCCTGGAGCAGTCAGCGGTCGATCCTTGGCAGAAGTCGAAGAGGGAAGTGCAGAGGAACTCTGGTGAGGTCTTACATTCATTATCTGATGAGAAACCCACAGGAGAGACCCTAAATAGCCCTCAGAGGAGGATTGGTCACAGAGAAAGGTATGCACCTATCAGGAGGGGTCTCTGACGTCACCTGCTGGCACTGGCCACTCAGAGGTGTCCATTGTGCACTCACACCTCTGCATCCAAGATGGCAGAGGTCTTCGACACACTGGATGAGTTCTGGACACCTCCCCTTGGTAGGTGCTGGTCAGGGTAGTGGTCACTCCCCTTTCCTTTGTCCAGTTTCACGCCAGAGCAGGGCTGGGAGGATCCCTGAACTGGTGTAGACTGGCAAATACAAGGAGTGCACCATCTGTGCCCTTCAAAGCATTTCCAGAGGCCAGGCTACTCCCCTCAGGCCCTTCACACCTATTTCCAAAGGGACAGGGTGTAACACACTCTCTCAGAGGAAATCCTTTGTTCTGCCTTCCTGGGACTGGGCTGCCCAGGACCCAAGGGGGCAGAAACCTGTCTGAGGGTTGCAGCAGCGGTAGCTGCAGAGAAAACCCCAGAGAGTTAGTTTGGCAGTACCTGGGCTCTATGCTGGAGCCCCGGGGATGCATGGAATTGTCCCCCAATACCAGAATGGTATTGGGGGACAATTCCATGATCCTAGACATGTTACATGGCCATGTTGGGAGTTACCATGGTGACGCTACATATAGGTATTGACCTATATGTAGTGCACTCGTGTAATGGTGTCCCCGCACTCACAAGTACGGGGAATTTGCCCTGAACAATGTGGGGGCACATTGGCTAGTGCCAGGGTGCCCTCACACTAACTAACTTCACTAAGTGAAGGTCAGCCATATAGCTGACTTATAAGTTACTTAAGTGCAGTGTAAAATGGCTGTGAAATAACGTGGACGTTATTTCACTCAGGCTGTAGTGGCAGTCCTGTGTAAGAATTGTCTGAGCTCCCTATGGGTGGCAAAAGAAATGCTGCAGCCCATAGGGATCTCTTGGAACCCCAATACCCTGGGTACCTAGGTACCATATACTAGGGAATTATAAGGGTGTTCCAGTGTGCCAATCAGAATTGGTAAAATTAGTCACTAGCCTGCAGTGACAATTTTAAAAGCAGAGAGAGCATAAACACTGAGGTTCTGGTTAGAGCCTCAGTGATACAGTTAGGCACCACACAGGGAACACATATAGGCCACAAACTTATGAGCACTGGGGTCCTGGCTAGCAGGATCCCAGTGACACATATCAGACATACTGACAACATAGGGTTTTCACTATGAGCACTGGGCCCTGCCTAGCAGGAACCCAGTGAGACAGTAAAAACACCCTGACATATACTCACAAACAGGCCAAAAGTGGGGTTAACAAGGCTAGAAAGAGGCTACCTTCCTATACCTGTGTTTTTGTCGACCTGATGCCCCAGCAGTGCTCTCTTCGTTTTGAGGCAGGTGTCATGTGTGGGCTTCGCCCATGCTTTTTGGCACCACTGGCCCATGAACACGTAATGGAACAGTATCCGGACTTGTGTACTAACTGTGAATATTTGCATATACTGATCTTTTAAATTTATGTTAGCCTGTTTGGATGTTCGATGATTACATTCGTTAAAATCATTTCATTTGGTCCTTGCGTTCTTCCAGGGGGTTACGGGGTGTAAATGTAATGTTGCTGTATGTGTGTGCTGTTGGGGGGGGAGGGGTGTTGCGTGTTTGTGTGTCACTCTATTTTTCCTCCCCCTCCCCTATGTGCTAGGTGCAGTACTCACTGTGGTCGTCGCCACCGTCTTTGATGTTCCTGGTCAAAGAGGAGGTAAACCAATATTGGTAACACCTGTAACTCGGGCTTCATGGTGTCCTGGTTGCTTGTTGGGTGTCGAGAGGTGAGTGGTTTCCGTTCCAAGTACTGTTTCCGCCGTGCTTTTGATGGCGTTGGTACAGCTCCGGAAAAGCTAGCGGATTGGTGTGTCATAATAGAGTGGGCGGGACATTGTTTTCCGCCTGTCTGTTGGCAGTTACCGCTGCAGTGTTTGTTGCTACTGCCGTGGCGGTCGGAGTGTTAAAGTGGCTGTCTGTGTTGGCTGTTTCCCCCATGGTTGTGATTCCATTTTTTTTTACCGCCAGCCTGTTGGCGGTATTACCACCGCTTTATCACTGACCGCCATGGTTGTGATGAGGGTCTGTGTTTGAATTGACATGTACACCTAACTATAGCGTCCCATTAGCATTGTTTCTTTCAGCGAATTTCAAAGGTTTTTTGCAATGTCAAGTAAGATCTAATTTCAATTGCTAACTATAACGTCACTAACCTTTTTCAGTAAATATATATATAGCACCAGTATAATTATGGTTCAGTCATTTTCCAGCAATAAGGCATGCTTTTCTTCTTTATACCCTTAGGGCCATTCAAAGACTCTGCACATAATTTTCCCTCCAAAAAAGTTAATTTACTTTGGATCCTTCATGTCAAGTTTTTTGTTGATCTGTGAAGGGGGACGAAAAAAAAGAGAAGATCCCAAAAAGGGTAATTTCCTCTTATAATTTTCATAGGGTTCTTTGCTCTTAAATACAGAAGAAAATGGCTGAACGGAATAACACCACATTTTGTATGCAGTTGTGCTTTTGTTGCTTTGGTGTGAATCCTTTCAGTAGTTTTCGAGAGATAAGAGTTTAAAGAAGTTCTCAGGTTGAAGAGGTTACATATTAAAGCTATCTTGACGGAAGACAAGATGAAATTTTAATTTGCCCATACCTTTTGTGCTCTTTGATGAATGTCCATGACATGTGGAAAATGCTTTGCATGTTTAGCTTACTCTTTGTATTGTTGTGAAGATTCATCAATGGGGTCAGTAATATGTTAATTTGCTAATAGCTATAACATTCTTTTTACAAATACAAATTCATATAAAATGTGGCAGATATATAACATGTTTAAACTTCTGTGGGTATTACAAGTTTTATGCAGATCCATCAAGTGTCACAAAGCTGAAAGATGAGGCATTTGGGGTTCTGCAATTAACCTGCATGAAATGTGTCAGGTTCTTAGCATGTTGTACTCTATCTACTACTGATAGAGTATGTTCTCTATCGATATCGGGATAATATACAAGTAAAGTGAAACATCATCAGCAGAGTGCAGCTATAAAAGAGAAACAAGCATAGAGGCCTTACCGCAATGGGTTGGTGCTACGTAGTGAGAGGAAGTGTGTAAGCAAGTCGTACGAGCGATGCCATTTTGTTTGATATAAATACAAGTGTCTTGACGATAGAAAGAGAACTTCGGATAGTGAAAAGAAACGTGCAGTTACAAAAGCGGGAGCAGAATCATCATATTTAAGCATGTGAAAAAGCATGCAGGACTGTGAAAGAGCGTCCTGAGATAGTGAATAGGCGAATCTGAATTAGAGTATTGCATCTATATCTGAAAGGAACAGCAAGCAGGTTCCCATGTTACACCAAACTGTTATTAACACAAAATATGAAAATAAACATGAAGGTCCCTAGAACCGGAAGCATAGTAAAAACATGTGATAAGGCATATGTTTTTTAGAAGCTTTCTAAATATTAGAAACAATTATAGAAGACCTTGCAAGTAAAATGAAACAATAAAGTTAATGAATTGCCCTGGATACGTTATATAAACTGTGTAACAGAGAAAAAGAAAAAGAAAAGGGTAAGGTGGGCATACACATGCATCTGTTTAGAAAGAATGTAAAGCCACAAACCAGAATAAGATGGTAATAAGCCCATGGCAACAGGCATGATAAAATTACGTAATGTAACATGTAAAAGGGAAACGTAAAGAAGCTAACAGAATGATTCCTGAGGTAAATTGCTGTGTACAATAACTGAAGTCCTTACATGAAGGGTCATCTCTAAGTAATTATACCACATAGACATTGAAAAGTGAAAAAATGAAGCTTGTATGCTAATATGCTTGTTATTCCCGGTACAATACAATAATATGTAAAGCTGAAAATAAGATGATATGTGATAAACACATACATTACTGCACATACAGTATATATACTTCATAGGAAGACATGTAAGACATTCTCAACATTGAGGCCCTCTTCAACTGCTCTGAGTTTAATGATCCATTTGCTCTCCATGCGTCTTAACATTAAAGTCCTGTCTCCACCTCGTGGACAGGCACCTACTGTGTCAATGCCATGCACAGTCATCCCCAGAACTTCTCTTTCTCCATGGACGGAATTGTAATGTGTTGCAAAAACATAGGGGGTCATTCCAACCCTGGCGGTCGGTGTTAAAGCGGCGGCTAACCCGCCAACAGGCTGGCGGTTAAAAAAATGGAATTCTGACCCTGGCGGAAACCGCCAACAGAGACCGCCACTTTAACACTCCGACCGCCACGGCGGGACAAACAAACAGCGCGGCGGTCACCGCCAACAGACAGGCGGGAGCCAATGTACCGCCCACCCTATCACAACCCACCAATCCGCCACCTTTTCCGGGGCGGTAGCCCCGCCGATAAAAACACGGCGGAAACAGCCATTTCAAACGGAAAACGCTCACCTCCATACACCCCACGAGGAATCTGGACAGCATGGAACCCGAACTACACATCCTCCCAGCTATTGTATTCCTGCTCCTCTACCAGGAGCACGAACGCCGGCGCAGAAGACAACGGTGAGTACTGCACCTACGACACAGGGGAGGGGGGAGGAGAAAATAATTCGGGCACACATACGCGACACACCCACCACCACCCTCACCCACTACAACACACACATCAATGCATAGCAATACATCACTGTCACAACCCCCAACCCCCCGGAAGAATGCAAAGACAAAATTAAATGATCATAAACAGTCGAATATATTGCATTATTGGCTTATAAAAATATCACACATTTAAAACTAATATATACATAAATATTAAAAGTCCGATAATTTTAGCAGTCATTGTCCGTGGACCACTGGGCCCAAATCACATGGGCAAGGCCCACACAGGATACCTGACACCAACGGAGAGAACACTGCAGGGGCATCAGATAGAAAAACTACAGGCACCTCAGGGGGAAGGGAAGGGGGGGCACCTCAGCCACATGAGTACACGACGCCAGATCCACAAGGGGCCTCCATGGCCACTGTCCCATCCTGGGGAGTGCAAAGCCACAGTCTCTCAAGTCCATACAGTGGGTGGTTTGCCCACTGTACCATCCTGGGGAGTGCAAAGCCACAGTCTCTCAAGTCTATACAGTGGGTGGTTTGCCCACTGTACCATCCTGGGGAGTGCAAAGCCACAGTCTCTCAAGTCTCTACAGTGGGTGGTTTACCCACTTTTCCATCCTGGGGAGTGCAAAGCCACAGTCTCTCACGTCCATACAGTGGGTGGGTTGCCCACTTTTCCATCCTGGGGAGTGCAAAGCCACAGTCTCTCAAGTCCATACAGTGGGTGGGTTGCCCACTGCTGCATCCTGGGGAGTGCAAAGCCACAGTCTCTCAAGTCCATACAGTGGGTGGGTTGCCCACTGCTGCATCCTGGGGAGTGCAAAGCCACAGTCTCTCAAGTGGATGACAGTGTCCACTGGTTCTGGAGGGGGACTGGTGCCCAGAGTGCTTCGTGCAGCCCTGCCCGACACAGATGCGGCACTGCCCCTTCCACCAATGGGCCAGCGGTTCTTGAGATGAAGAGCCCAGTGCAGCGGTGCTTGAGACGGCGGTGCCCTGTTCAGCGGTGCTTGAGACAGCGGTGCCCGTTTCAGCGGTGCTTGAGACGGCGGTGCCATGTTCAGCGGTGCTTGAGACGGCGGTGCCATGTTCAGCAGTGCTTGAGACGGCGGTGCCATGTTCAGCGGTGCTTGAGATGAAGGGCCCAGTTCAGCGGTGCTTGAGACGCCAGTGCCCTGTTCAGCGGTGCTTGAGACGGCGGTGCCATGTTCAGCGGTGCTTGAGATGAAGGGCCCAGTGGAGCGGTGCTTGAGACGGCGGTGCCATGTTCAGCGGTGCTTGAGGCGACGGTGCCCTGTTCAGCGGTGCTTGAGACGGCGGTGCCCTGTTCAGCGGTGCTTGAGATGAAGGGCCCAGTTCAGCGGTGCTTGAGACGGCGGTGCCCTGTTCAGCGGTGTCTGAGATGAAGGGCCCAGTTCAGCGGTGCTTGAGACGGCGGTGCCCTGTTCAGCGGTGCTTGAGACGGCGGTGCCCTGTTCAGCGGTGCTTGAGATGAAGGGCCCAGTTCAGCGGTGCTTGAGACGGCGGTGCCATGTTCAGCGGTGCTTGAGACGGCGGTGCCATGTTCAGCGGTGCTTGAGATGAAGGGCCCAGTGCAGCGGTGCTTGAGATGAAGGGCCCAGTTCAGCGGTGCTTGAGACGGCGGTGCCCTGTTCAGCGGTGCTTGAGATGAAGGGCCCAGTGCAGCGGTGCTTGAGATGAAGGGCCCAGTTCAGCGGTGCTTGAGACGGCGGTGCCATGTTCAGCGGTGCTTGAGATGAAGGGCCCAGTGCAGCGGTGCTTGAGATGAAGGGCCCAGTTCAGCGGTGCTTGAGACGGCGGTGCCATGTTCAGCGGTGCTTGAGATGAAGGGCCCAGTGCAGCGGTGCTTGAGATGAAGGGCCCAGTTCAGCCGTGCTTGAGATTGCGGTGCCCTGTTCAGCGGTGCTTGAGACGGCGGTGCCCTGTTCAGCGGTGCTTGAGATGAAGGGCCCAGTTCAGCGGTGCTTGAGACGGCGGTGCCATGTTCAGCGGTGCTTGAGACGGCAGTGCCCTGTTCAGTGGTGCTTGAGACGGCGGTGCCCTGTTCAGCAGTGCTTGAGACGGCGGTGCCATGTTCAGCGGTGCTTGAGACGGCGGTGCCCTGTTCAGCGGTGCTTGAGACGGCGGTGCCATGTTCAGCGGTGCTTGAGACGGCGGTGCCATGTTCAGCGGTGCTTGAGATGAAGGGCCCAGTGCAGCGGTGCTTGAGACGGCGGTGCCCTGTTCAGCGGTGCTTGAGACGGCGGTGCCATGTTCAGCGGTGCTTGAGATGAAGGGCCCAGTTCAGCGGTGCTTGAGATGAAGGGCCGAGTTCAGCGGTGCTTGAGACGGCGTGCCCTGTTCAGCGGTGCTTGAGATGAGTGTCCAGTGCAGCGGTTCCGGCCCATGCATGGATGTCACTCGCCACCTGACATGTGGCTGGCGGGGCCTTCCTGCCCATCTGTCTGTTGGCTTGCGGGGCCCTCCTGGGCTGCAGTACCGGGCCTCTGGGTGTCCTCCTGCACACCTGGGATGGGGCTGGTGGGGCCCTCCTGGGCAGCTGGCCTGCTGCCGGACTTGTCGGGCGTGCTGCCCTTCCCACCCTTCCCTGTCGTCTGTGATCCTTTCCCACCTTTGACGGAGTGCCAGATGGCACCCCACTTACAGCCGGAGCCAGGGTAGGGATTTTGGTCCCTGGTGTCTTTGGCCTCTCGCGCCGGGCACTGGTAATCTTTGGGTGCTTTTCCGGGGGTGGGCTGGCCGTGCCTTGGCTCCTAGCAGAACTAGTTGCCCTTGAGGGTGGGGGACTCCACAGTCCTTGGACAACAGTCTTGATAGGTCCTGGTTTTGTGGTGGCTGAGGTGCTGATTGCAGTCTTAGGAGATGGACGGGGTGGGGGAGTTGTTGGAAAGAGGTCAAGTTTGGAAAGGAAAATCAATTTGGAAAGAGAGGGACGGGTAGGTGTAGTGGGTATGGGAGTGGAGGAAGAGGATGTGGTTGTAGGAGTGTGAAGTCTGGTGTTTTTGGGTGCAGGTGCTTGGGCTGGAGGCTGTCGTGAGGTGGATGGCTGTTGGGTGGGTGGCTGCCTGCGTTTGTGTGGTTTGGAAGAGGGGGTGACAGACACACTGGGAGAGGACACAGGGGACGTGTAAATGGTAGTGGGGGTAGTGACTGCACGTCTGCGGAGTGTTCTGGTGGGTGTGCTGGTGATGGACGTAGTGGCTGAAGATGTTGTGCATGCAAGTGTGAGTGGAGACGTCACAGGGAGGGAGGAGGAAGACGAGGAGGAGGGGGACACAGTGGAGGCAGTGGGTGTTGGTGTGTCTGCATGTGGATGTTGCTTGTGTGAATGCTTGTGTGATGTGTGGTGCTTATGTTTGGATGAGCTTCCCGTAGGTGTTGAGGTGTGTGCAGGCTGGTCTGATGGTGTGTCTGGGATAGGCAGAGGTACTGGGGATTGGGTCTGGGTGGAGGAAGTTGGAGGGGGGAGGCTAGAGACAGGGACAATTGCTGCCGTCAGTGCTGAGGCCAGAGCGTTGAACGATCGCTGATGGGCAGCCTGACCCGAATGAATGCCCTCCAGGTATGCATTACTCCGGTGCACCTCCCTTTCTACACCCTGGATGGCATTCAAAAGGGTAGACTGCCCAACAATGATGGTCCTCAGGAGGTCATTGACCTCCTCACTGAGGGCAGCAGGGGTGACAGGGGCAGGGCCTGAGGTGCCTGGGGCGAAGGAGATTCCCACCTTCCTGGGTGAGCGGGCACGGGGCAAACGCTGAGGGGCTGCTGGGAGGGCAGTGCTGGTGCGCTGGGTGGCGGCTGTACCTGTTGTTGCGGGGGGCACGGATGTTGCCACCACCACAAGGGAGCTCCCTTCAGAGGACGAGTCGCTGCCACTGACACGAGTCTCCGCTGTGGAGCTCCCCTCGCCCTCCGTCCCACTGGTGTACTCAGAGTTCGTTGCATGGCCCTCCGGGGCCCTGAGGGATGCAGCTCCCTCGTGCTCCGATGCCACTTCTCCTCCGCCTGATGATGCTAATGCACACATGAAACAGGAAGACCACAAACAAGGAGGGGGGAGAAAGAAAGACATGTTGAGTGCATGCATAGGCGACACCGTTGGCGGAGAGGACAGACACAGAAGCCCCCTGCACTACGCCGCGCACTTGGGGTCCACTACTCAATCAGTGGGACATGGCCTACAAGCCTATGGACGACAACTGCACACATAGATGACACAGGGCCATGGATACCTGAACTTGGCACCCATTAGAGGTGGGGGGCAGGGGCACAGGGCCATGCCTTACGGAGGGGCCTAGCCTACAGAAATCGCCCTGGCCTAGGGATACCCACAGCCCTCCTCCCCCACCCAGACACCCCCACTGCGCGCAAAGTCACCAGAATGAGAGTGTACTCACCCCCTTGTGTCTGCTGTGATGTCCTCACGCGCCCATCCAAATCGGGGTAGGCCACCTCCAGGATCCTGGACATCAGGGGGTCAAAGTACGACTGGCACCCCTCCTACGTTGGGAGGCCATCCCCAGCTGAGCCTCCGCCGTCTTCCTGCTCCAGCGTCGGATGTCCTCCCACCTCTTCCGGCAGTGGGTGCCCCGTCTGTTGTGGACCCCCAGGGTCCGGACGTCCTTAGCGATGGCACGCCAAATAGCGACTTTCTGGTGGGCGCTGACCTATGTGACATGTACAGGGGGAGAAAAAAATTCATCACCTTCTGCATGCTCGATGTGAGTGGCCCCCCATCCCCACCCTTGCCATGTGGCACATGCTCTCATCTGTCGTCTGATGCATGCCTCAATCGCTCCCCTCCCCACCATCTTTCATCCACCCGACTCAACCCAGGCATTGGCCACAAAGCATGGTCCCAGTGTACTTACCTGTTGGTCTGGAGGACCGTAGAGTAGCGCATACTGGGGGAGGACCCCATCCACGAGTTTCTCCAATTCTTCAGAAGTGAAGGCAGGGTCCCTTTCCCCAGTCGCAGCAGCCATTGTCTCTTCCAGACCGAGGTCACAGCAGCACTTGCAGTGTAGGACCTCTCCTGTGGAAGATCAGGTATCGAGTGATTAAGTAGATAGAAAATGGCGGTCATGCCCGCGGCGGTGCTTACCGCGGAGGTGCGTACCGCGACGGTGCGTACCGCGACCGCTGGCGCACATCGTCATTGGCTCGTGAAACCCATAGGGTTCAATGTTAACCAATGCGGCTTTGCGCCACGGTCTTCGACCGCCTACCGCCACGGTGTGCCACGCCAGCGCATTGACCTCACATCCCATTGTCACACGTCACAGGTCAGGCAGCCGCCATTTCAAGGGCCCACATGGCTTAATTTCTACTGCGTCACACATACCTAGGCCTTTCCTCAACACTCATACAAACCATTCAATGCATAGTGAATCGTGTTGTGTGCAAGCTGTGGGAACGTACCTGTGGGTTGATTGACTCTGTGCTCGCTGTTGTCCTTCCTAGGCACCGTCCGCTGGGACATGCGAGGAGATGGAGGAATCTTCCTGTGTACAGACCGCTGGTGGACCTGTCGACAATGGAGGAACGACATGTCATTCTGACATACAGGCTTGACCGAGACACTATACATGAACTGTGTGCCCAGCTGGAGGCAGACCTGATGTCACCCATCCGCCAACCCACAGGGATCCCCCCTCTAGTGCAGGTGCTGTCAGTACTCCATTTCTTAGCAAGTGGGTCATTTCAAACAACAGTGGCCATATCATCAGGGATGTCCCAGCCCATGTTTTCCAAGGTGTTGTCCAGAGTGTTGTCTGCCCTGCTCAAACACATGCGGAGCTACATCATTTTCCCTGAGGTGGGGGATTTGCCTACAGTGAAGGGTGATTTCTATGCCCTTGGACATATCCCCAACATCATAGGTGCCATTGATGGGACACATGTGGCTTTGGTACCCCCCAGCAGGAGTGAACAGGTGTACAGGAACAGGAAAAGTTATCATTCCATGAATGTACAGATGGTGTGTTTGGCTGACCAGTACATCTCCCATGTTAATGCCAAGTTCCCTGGGTCAGTGCATGACGCCTACATCCTGCGGAATAGCAGCATCCCGTATGTGATGGGTCAACTCCAGAGGCTATAGTGTGGCTATTAGGGGACTCTGGTTACCCCAACCTGTCCTGGTTACTGACCCCAGTGAGGAATCCCAGGACCAGGGCAGAGGAACGCTACAATGAGGCCCATGGGCGGATTAGGAGGGTGATCGAACGCACCTTTGGCCTCCTGAAGGCCAGGTTCAGGTGCTTCCATATGACAGGTGGATCCCTAATGTACTCACCAAAGAAGGTGTGCCAGATCATCGTGGCCTGCTGTATGCTTCACAACCTGGCTTTGCGCCGCCAGGTGCCTTTTCTGCAGGAGGATGGTGGTGTTGTAGCAGCTGTGGAGCCTGTGGAGAGTGAAGAGGAGGTAGCCGAAGAGGACGACATAGAGAACAGGAACACAGTAATAGAGCAGTATTTTCAATGACACACAGGTAAGAGTACACACCGGCATATTACATTTACTTAAAGACTCCTACCTCTCTACTGTCTGACTTTTTTCCCCAGTGTATGGTAACTGTGTTGTGACTTTCCCTTCCGTTTTCAGAGATGTGGGCCCCACTGCATGACATCTGCTTTGTTTCCCCATGGACTACAGCTGTGTGCAGCGGTTTGTTGGCATCACAATGTGAATAAACATTTTGGCACTGTCATGTCTAATACATTTGTTAAAATCACAGACAGACTCCAGATTGTTTATGTGCAATAAGTGTGTTTATTCAAGTGCTCAAATTTGGATGGGTGGTTGCAAATCGGTGAGGGGTGATGGTGGAGGATTGTCCATGGCAGAGTCCAGACTATCAGTATCACAGGTGCATTGTCCAAATGCCTGTGGAAAGTGGAGCAGGGGCAGTTTAAAGTTGAACAGGGTGACAATGTGGGACAGTGGGATGACAATCAGGGCGATATCCTTTGCTGGCGGGGGTCTTGACATCTTACTCTGTCTTCTTCCTGGATCTCAGGGCCCGCTTGCGGGGTGGTTCTCCTTCTGCAGGGGGTGGGGTTCTGGCGGCCTGTTGGTCTTGTGTCGGGGCCTCCTGTCCACTAGCACCGGCGGAGGTGGTAGCCAGTTCTTGGTCCATGCTAGTGACAGGGGCCCTTTGAGGTGCCACAGTGTTCCGCAATGTGGTGATTAACTCATTCAGGGCCACTACGATGGTACCCATGGCGGAACTGATGTTTCTTAGTTCCTCCCTGAACCCCATATACTGTTGCTCCTGCAGAAGCTGGATCTCCTGAAACCTGGCCAGGACCGTCGCCATCGTCTCCTGGGAGTGGTGGTATGCTCCCATGATGGAGGAGAGGGCCTCGTGGAGAGTGGGTTCCCTTGGCCTGTCCCCCCCTGTCGCACAGCAGCCCTCCCAGTTCCCCTGTTTCCCTGGGCCTCCGTCCCCTGGACTGTGTGCCCACTACCACTGCCCCCAGGTCCCTGTTGTTGTTGGGGTGGTGGGTTAACCTGGGTTCCCTGTAGTGGTGGACACACCGCTGATTGACGTGTCCTGGGGACAGAGGTATGGGCCCGCTGGGTGGGTGCTGTGCTGGTGTTCCGAGAGGGGGGAAGGTCTGCTGTGGCCTGTGACTGTCTGAGGGGAACCGACTGTCCCGAGGTCCCCGATGGATCGGGCTGGTCATCTAGATCCAGGGAGACAGAGCTGCTGTCATCACTGTGGGCCTCTTCTGGGGGTGGAGTGGACATTTGTGGACCCTCCTGTGCGGTGACCTGGTGTTCGGGTCCTGCAGGGGTATAAAAGTATGGTTATTGCTTCTGTGTGTGCCAATGGCGTGCAATGGGTGGGTGCCCGTGTACCCCAGTGCTGGCATTCCTTTGTGGGGGCTGTTGTGACGGTGTTTGGGGGGGGGGGGGTGATGGGGATGTGCATTGGGCATGCTTTGGTGATGGGTGTCCATGCTTTGTGGTCGCATGCAGGTCTAAGTTTTGGGATGGGTGGGTTGTGATGGTGAGACATTTGCAAGGGGTAGTTGTGATGGGGGTGGGGGTGAGGGTGGGGGTATGAGTTGGCATGCAGGTGGGGTGGGGGGGTGAAGTAGTGAAGATGAGACTTACCAGAGTCCATTCCTCCAGCTACTCCTGCGAGGCCCTCAGGATGCAGGATGTTCAAGACCTGCTCCTCCCATGTTGTAAATTGTGGGGGAGTAGGTGGGGGTCCGCCGCCAGTCCGCTGCACTGCGATGTTGTGCCTTGATACCATGGAACGCACCTTCCCCCGTAGGTCGTTCCACCTCTTCCTGATGTCGTCCCTATTTCTTGGGTGCTGTCCCACAGCGTTGACCCTGTCGACTATTCTGCTCCATAGCTCCATCTTCCTGGCAATGGTGGTGTGCTGCACCTGTGTCCCGAACAACTGGGGCTCTACTCGTACAATTTCCTCCACCATGACCCTGAGTTCATCATCTGAGAACCTGGGGTGTCTTTGAGGTGCCATGGGGTGGTGTGGGTGATGTGTGGGATGGATTGTGTGGTGCTAAGTGTGGTGATGTGTATTGTTGTGTTGTGTGAAGTGCGTGCTAATATTGCAGGGTGACAGTGAATTGGGCGTCTGGGTGCTCGGATGTCTTTTCTCTGTGCGTGTTCACGAATCTCTAGGAGTGGAGGTTTGTGGGTGATGTGGGTATGTGTTTTATATTGTAATGGGTGTGTGGGAGTGGTGTGTGTATGTGTATCAGGTGTGTGTATTTCGAATTGTCCAATGTGGTAGTGTTTTGTACGAGTATGTGTATTTCGACCGCGGCGGTGTGTACCGCCAATAGAATACTGCGGTTGAAAGACCGCCGCGTGGATTCGTGGGTCGTAATGGCATGGGCGTAATTCTGTTGGCGTGACGGTGGAGGTTTGGTCATCGCCAGTTTATCGCTGCCCTTTGGTGTGGCGGACTTTTGTGGATGTCGGTATTTTGGCGGTTTGCCTGTTGTGGGTCAGAATGACCGTGGCGGTTTACCGCAACCGCAGCGGTGTTATGGCGGTCTTCTGTCTGGCGGTAAGCGCCTTTTACCGCCGAGGTTGGAATTACCCCCATAGTCTGTATTGTTATGTCTAATCGCCCTAATATGCTCTTGAATTCTTTCTTTGAGAGGCCTGATGGTGTAACCCACATAGATGTGTTCATAAACACATATTAAACAATAAACCACATATCTGGTATTGCAATTGATAAATTTGGAGATCCTACGAGACACCTTGGTGTTATACTAAAAGATAACAGTTTTATCCTTAGCATAACAACAAATATTGCAATGTCCGCATTTGTAAAAACCACAAGATGGTTTGGGTAACCACGTTTTGTTAGTTACAAGTGGTAGTAAGACACTGCAGCATAAATAGCTTCATTGTGCATGACCCCTACTGTGTGTAATGCTTGATCTAGCAGTAATCCCATCTATTAGGATAGTATCAGCTAATAAAAAGGACCAGTGTTTGAGAAGAATCTTGAAAATCTGAGGGATGAGGGTATTATAGGGGGGTGATAAGAGACAAATTATTGTATTCCTTATGTTTACCTTTGATGTGGGCAGTAAGAAGAATATCACGTTTTGGTTTTTTGATTCTGTTGCTAGTGTCTATTAAGAGACCTCTGGGATAGCCCCGTGTTAGGAAGCACTGTTCCATCCACTGTAGTTCACTAAAGAATTCATCATCATAACTACAGTTACGTCTAGTTCTGGTGGACGTGATTAGAAATTGCTCCCATTTTTTGAGACGTTCGGGACTGAGATCCTCAAAGGAGGGAAAGAGGACAACACGTAACCCTCTAGGAATTTGTTTATTTTCTATGTATTTCGGTAGGATAGTATAGTCCCACCATCTGGATAATTACTGTTTTTTCAGACGTTCTAGCATTACAAATTTCATTTTTAAGCCTTCTTTGTTAAGAATAGTTGTACTTGTTGAGGCTACTTGTATTTTGGTATTAAAGAGTCCTTCCAAAGGGGTATCTTGTCGTCAAATGTGGCCATACCTAAATCCTGAATATTTAATGGTGGATACAATATGTATATCTGTTGCACTGGGGCAACAGAGGAGCTACTGGGGGAAGCAATGTGTAGTGGGTGGGGAAGGTGAAACGCAGTACATGAAGGAGAGCAACTCAGGGGTGGGGAGAAGCACATGAGCAAGACCCCAACACACTGCAGATAAGACAGGGAGTTTGGTGGGGGAAGAAGCACATGAGAGAGCCCTTGCAACATGAAACAGCAACACAAAGCACTGGGGCATGTCTTTGGTTCGGCGAGCAGGATTAGCACAAGAGGGAGAGAGTAGAAAACAAATACACTTTCCCTGAGATTTTAAGCTAAAAGAAAAAATAACTTCCTTAAAAGTGAGCAGTGGAAGGATAGAAGCCAACTAATCAGAGAGCGTTAAAAACGTGAGTGACAAACACAAGAGGAACAAGCGGGGCAAGGAAAGCCATTGAATAAAAAAGAAAGAAATGAGAGTGCCAATAAAGCCAACCAATGATAAGTAATTGGCAAGTGGTAAGCCCTTGTAAATTCTTGATGAGTCTACATAGATCTTTTGCAATCAGACAGCTTGTACTGTCTGCCAGGGTCGACATAAAAAGGTACTTAGTGAATGTCTGACCTATTCATGGATACGTTCTCAGTGAGCTTGAGCGAAAGCACCCAGTGAGCCTATGATACATTCAATGAAGAGCATGTATTGAATTTATGATCTATTGAATGCAGGACATTCAGTTAGTTTGTGTAAGAGGTCCCAAAGAGTATCTGATTTATCTAAGGGTACTCAGTGATTTTGATTAAGGTTGCCCACTGAGTCTTCATTCTATCCACTGACAGCCCATCTATGACTTTATAATATACATCAGAAAGGGCATTGAGTTTGAGTACAGTGTGCAGTGAACCTCTAATCTATTAAAAGAATTTCACTCCATGAGTTTTTAATCTATTTAATGAAGAACACACATTGAGTTTGAGAAAAGGTGTGAAGTGATTCTAGGATCTATTTCCCAAAGGAAACTCAACAGACTTGAATACTCTTACTCACTGTATCTGTAACCAATATAGCTAAGGGTGGGCAGGGGCATACTTTCTGTTCAGTGAGAGGCACACAGCGAGCCTGCTCACTTGATTATGTTGATCAATTGTGGACACTGTAGTTGATACAACTGTGGCTGAACCAAGTCAACATCGAGGTTTAAAACCTTATATGAGAATCTTCAAACAAAATTGAAATTTGAGACTCCCTGCACTAAATGCTGCCAGCTCTTGATCATGTTGACAGGTGGGAGAAACAACTGGTTGACAGTTTGCCCTTGTGAAAATATTGAGATCAAAAAGAAAGAAAAATTATTCATTTAAAACCCACTGTTGTGAATAACTAAATGTTGAGAAGTATCATGAGACAAGAAACAAACGTAAAGTACAACAGTTAAACATAGAAATATGAAGGAACTGTCTCTGTAGCCAGCAGATGGGTGTATGCGGAAAAGAATATGGGATGCACATTCAGATCTTGGACGAAAACATGAGAAAGGTTTCCCACTGTGCCCATGTTCTAGACTATCAAAGGCACACAGTGAACCTGGTCTCTTGATAATGCTGAGCAATTCTGGACAAAACTGTGGCTACACAAATTCAACACACGGGCTTTAAAAGCTCATCTGAGCACCATAAAACAGAATGAAATGGTGGTTAAATAGAGAAAAGGATAAATCTCCTTTTCAAACAATAGAAACGGGGTCATTAACTCATTAAAGTATTTTCAATAAACTGAGCAAATATTTCAGAGCAATCTCAATGGAAATGTATAAATTAACCTGATACTGAGAAGATAACACTATTGACAAGTATTACTGGCCACAATGCTGCCTCATCAGTAATGTGTCATAGCGCAGCTGACTGCATATTTCAGGAGGTCTCCGGCATAAACATCTGGACATTTATTTTAAGAAATTGGCTTCAGGATCTCCTCCCTATGGCTACTAATGCTTCACATATGTACTAACTTCAGAGCTCAAGGCAGCCACATACCATGCGTCTACTCTGTGCAAGAGAGATTTATGCCGGCTCAAACCATCCGCTCGGAACACTGTGTGCTATGTTCTTTAATTTATTTCTAATTCTCATTCCAGGTTATTTATTCTTGCACTTTGAAGAAGGTACCTTTTAAGACCCTCTTTCTAAAATCTGATTTGGTTTATTAGTTTGCAGATTATGTTTGCTTTCCAGTGTTGATAAGCTTAAAAGCAATATGGCATTTCTAAAATAAAATAAAAACGGACAAATGTTAAATAAACCACAAAATTAAGGAGACAAGTCTTGTTTGTGTCTTTTACGATGGATGTGCAAGCTGGCAGATTCTAATCCTGCTGACAGTGCTAATTTGTGGATCTGTTCATCACAACTGAATATGGCAGCATTATTGAAAACTTTTTGGAAGCGGCTGCGACTTTTTTACACGGCTGGAATATGATGTCCCTGTTAATCATTATCCCAGCAAAACATACTCCTGGACCAGAAAACATTGCAGAATGATCTGGTTACACACTCAATACTCAGCTTGCATGTTTATATTCTAGAACCACAAGGTAACCAGAAACTCTTTGTATCTACCCAGTAATGCGAAATCATGTTGAGGACTGAGTTCATGCTGTTATACCTAACTACAAAGATGCTATTAAGTGATAACAATTTGTATTGTTTTCCATCTAATTACGAAATACAGTGCTATTGTTGGATGCTCTCTTGTTTTCAATCACACAGAGTAAGAGGAGACAGGGGTCCAGCATGCAGCCATGTTATGAGTTAAGCATGCCTCATGCAGAGCTAGGAGTATTTGCCATTGACCAGGCAGTCAAAAAACGCGAGCTCCATTATTTTCAAATTACATTATACCCAGTACACGCGATGACATGTTCAAATGTAATAATTTGGAGAAAGCCCCTGATCTGCACCAAGCTCAGATAGCTATGGTAATGATGAGCAGATGACAGCAACAGAAGAAAAAGACGACTATTGTAAATGGGTGTGTACAAGGACTTTAAACTGAATGAGATTTGATTTCTTGGGAGAAAGGGGATGCTTTATAGCACCATCAATCAGAGGTGAACCTTGGGACTGATGCTTTTGTACTGGAAATTTACCGAGGCCTTACTCGAGAAATAGTCAAAATTGTTGCATTTGGTGCGTAAATTATGGTATGAACAGCTGTTGTGAGAGTTATAAATTGTGGAGCTAAGTGGGCCAGGACAAAATTTGCGTTACGCCAGCGTGGTGTTATTTCAGTAATTATGTGCTACTTTTCTTATGTAAAATTCCCAAAATCATGCTATTGTGCCACATCATCTAATTACATGCCAGTCACAGTGAAAATTTACTGCAAACCCAGTAGAAGTGTGAGCAGCTGTTGCTCATGGTACATTATTTTTTACCAATTGTTTAGTGTGAAAGGCATATTTGCGTCCAAGTGGACAAAGGGATGGATTTATCACTCAAATTCAGCACCAAATGCAAGTTTGCCTTTTGTATAATTATGCATAATTGTGTATAATGTTGCCGAAATGTCACATAATTACACAAAAGCTTATTATAGAAAATCACGCAAAAGCAAATTGAGGGATTTTTGCACACCCACAGAGCTGACCATAGCTTGAAAATGTCAGTAATTTTTCAGTTTTAATTTGTAGCCATTACTGTAGTATTAAATCAAGTTCAAAAGTAATTTAAACATATGTGAAGGTGTTATATTCAATCCCAACCATAATTCCACTTTATTTGTATTTTTTCAGCGAATTTCTGTTTTTTAATGATGTTCGATATCCACCTTCTTTTTCCTGCTCAACTGCTATACAGCTTTGTGGATTTCGAATGGGCAATCATATGCTTGTCCCATATAATGTATTTTCATATTTCTTTAAAGGATTTTCCTTTTTTATTTTTTATTTTTAGGGGTTTGTGAAGACTATTGTGGGTTTATAACTCCTTAGGGACTTAGAGGACCATATTGGACCTCTCAACGGTCTCCGTAACCCTGGTCCTGCTGTCCGAGAAACCAAGAGGGAACTCTACAAAGGCTCAAGAACCGTTACCACTGAGATTGCAGACCCTAGGTTAGGGTTCAAGAACCTCAGAGCTTTGATGTGGTTTTGTGAACCCTTAATAAGGGTGCAAAATTCCTAGGGCAAAAATGTTTTTACAAAAATAATTGACCCAATAGAGTCCATGTGGGAGCCCCCGCATCAGAGCCATAGCATAAAGAAATGCTACCATACTCCGATATGGCTCCTTAATTTTTTTTTTTTGATGACGCAAAGACTGTGTCCCGCATCCTGTAATGGAAGCTACAATATTTTTTACAGAGCTGTGGCCAGCCAATCAGACTTTTTATGTCCGCATACCCAGCTTTTGCTCCCAAACTCAAAACTGATGATGGGAGAACGAGCCCCCTTATTCAATCAAATGTCATTATTTTTTTAAATTGGGGATCTCAAATCGTTCAAGAACCCAGGTAATACTAATTTATGAAAAACTACTGAATATATTGACATTAAACTAAGCAAAGGCGCTTTTGTTACCACGTTTGGTGTAATTCCGCTGAGCAACCTTTTTTTTCTGTGGAAAAGAGAACAGAATCCTATGGAAGTCAAAAATAAAATTGGCACTTCATGGCACCACCCCTTGATCCCTCCTCCCATGATGGATATGCATGACATTTGGCATACCAAGCTCAAATCAGTCGTCCTGTGTTTTGAGGAAAGTTTCATCCAGGTTCATCAATCAATGCCAACATTATGAAGAAAACAAAAAAGACGTTCGAGTGAAAACTCTGATCTACCTATAACCACAGATTCATTGTCAATTCAGTTTAAAATTATAAAAATGTTAATGCAATTGGGCATTAAATATAGTGTCAAGCTGACAGAGAGCACAAGGAACATATTATATATGGAAGGAAATTTGTGATTGTTTGATAACGTTTGATTTAACCCCAGCGATTGCGCACTGACATCATCAGAGGCTTCCCCCTCTGTGCTGAAAGCTCAGCTTCCAGCGCGGATCGGAGGAGAAATGCAAAAGCATTTCTCCTCCAATCACGTGGAGAGGGCGAGAGAGGCATGAAAGGAGAAGAAAGGCCTTCCCTTCCCTTTCATGTCCCTCCCAGCATTTCTGATGCCCGATCGCAATGTGATCGGGCAGCATAAATGTCCACTAGACACCAGGGTTTTTTTTTTTTTGTTTTATATCCATAAGGGGAGCGGCTCCTTGCCTTGGGCAAGGGGCAATCCCCAGGGTAGCAAATTATTTTACAGCCATTTCTGCCCCCTCTGGGGCAGATCAGCTGAATATGATTAGGCTGATCTTCCCCCAGAGAAGGGGGGGCAGAAACTTCTAGGCACTAGGGATCTTTATTTTATTTTTTTGTTTCGTTTTTTATATGTGGGGAGGGACCCCTTAGGCAAGGGTCGCTCCCCGGGGGCAAAATTAACTCTAGGCCATTTCTGCCCCCCTTGGGGGCCGAGCGGCTTATTTTTATTAGGCCAATCTGCTCCCAAGGGAGGCAGAAACCACTAGACACAAGGGATTTTTACTTTTTGTGTCAATTTCACACAAGGGGAGCGACCCCTTAGGCAAGTGTTGATTCCCAGGAGGGCAAATTTATTTTAGGTCATTTCTGCCCCCCTTGGGAGCAGATCGGCCTATTTTTATTCGGCTGATCTGCCTCAATGGGGGCAGTAACCACTAGGCACCAGGGATTTTTTTTTGCGCCAATTTCACGCAAGGGGGGGGGGGAATTTATTTTAGGCCATTTCTGCTCCCCTTGGGGGCAGAAACCACTCAGGCACCAAGGATTGGTGTGTGTGTATGTGTGTGTTTTGTTTGGGGGGCAGCCCCTTGGGCAAGGGTTGCTCCCCATGGGGGCACATTACTGTTGGCCATATCTGCTCCCCTTGGGAGGAGGTCGGCCTATTTGTGGAAGGCCCATCTGCCCCCCCAAAGGGGCAGAAAGCCCACCAGAGGCCAGGGAAGATTGTATTTTCAACAAAAGAGGGTGGGGGTATGGCCATACCCCACCACAAATAAATGGAGCCAAAGTTGTTCTGCCCACCGGTGGGCAGATGAGGCAATTGCCCCTATCCACTCCCCTGGGGGGCAGAAAGCTACCAACCAGTTTTGGGCATGGTTATGCCCCCATCCCAACTCAAGGGGGTAACAGTCTTCCAGCTCTCCCCCACACACTAAAACATATTATCCCACGGCAGGCAAGAGGACATTTGATTATTTTGGATTTTGGTTTTGCCTTTGAGCCATGAGAACTTGTCTAACTCTAAAGTCGTCCCGTGTCGAATGATGAGGGCCGCACATTTTGGACTTGGAGACGCTGCCATGTAGAAAAATAAACACGATCTAGACACATCTGAAAACTAACCATCTGGGTGAGTCCAGGGTTGTGTGCTTCACATGCAACTTTGCTGGAAATCACACATTTTTCCCACATTTTTGTGATGGAACCTTCCAGAATCTGCAGCAATCCACAAAATTCCTACCACCCAGCATTATCGCATCTATGCTAATAAAAATTCTGCCCCCCTTGTCAGCCTAGAAATGTTTTTTTTCAAACTGCCTTTTTGGACCCGCTTTGGTTCCCCCTCAATTTCAACATGTTTTTGGCTCTTCCATGTCATGGGCACTTGGCCCACCTACACAAGGGATGTATCATTTTTACCGGGTGACTGAGGGGAACATTGGGTGGTAGGAAATTTGTCCCGGTGCGGTAATCCCAAACAGAAATGAAAAATTTGATTTTTTAGCTAAATTTGAGGTTTGCTGAGAATTCTGGGTAAGAAAACACTGGGGGATCCACGCAAGTCACACCTCCATGGACTCCCTCGGGTGTCTAGTTTTCAGAAATGTTTGGGTTTGGTAGGTTTCCCTATGTGTCTGCTGAGCCCAGGACCAAAAATGCAGGTGCCCCCTAAAAAAAAACAGGTAGTTTTGTATTTGATAATTTTGATGTGTCAACATAGTGTTGTGGGGAATTTCCTTTTGCGGGCACTACGCCTACCCACACAAGTGAGGTACCATTTTTATCGGTAGACTTGGGGAAATGCTGGGTGGAAGGACATTTGTGGCTCCTCTCAGATTCCTGAACTTTCTGGCACCGAAATGTGAGAAAAAAGAGTTTTTGGCCAGATTTTGAGGTTCGAAAAGGATTCTGGGTAGCAGAACCTGGTGAGAGCCCCACAAGTCATCTCATCTCGGATTTCCCTAGGTGTCTAGTTTTTAAAATAGCACAGTTTTGGTAGGTTTTCCTAGGTGCCGGCTGAGCTAGAGATCAAAATCCACAGATAGGCACTTTGCAAAAAACAGCTCTGTTTTCTTTGGGAAAATGTGATGTGTCCATGTTGTGTTTTGGAGCATTTTCTGTTGTGGGAACAAGGTCTACCCACATAAGTGAGGTACCATTTTTATCGGGAGACTTGGGGGAACACTGGGTAGAAGGAAATGTGTGGATCCTCTCAGATTCCAGAACTTTCTGTCACCGAAATGTGAGGAAAAAGTGTTTTCCTGGCTAAATTGTGAGGTTTGCAAAGGATTCTGGGTAACAGAACCTGGTGAGAGCCTCACTCACAAGTTACTCCATTCTGGATTCCCTTAGGTGTCCGGTATCCAAAAATGCATAGGTTTGGTAGGTTTCCCTAGGTGCCGGCAGAGCTAGAGGCCAAAATCCAAAGATATGCACTTTGCAAAAAACAGCTCTGTTTTCTTTGGGAAAATGTGATGTGTTCACGTTGTGTTTTAGGGCATTTCCTGTCACGGGCACTAGGTCTAACCATACAAGTGAGGTACCATTTTTATCTGTAGACTTGGGGGAATGCTGCGTAAAATGAAATTTGTGGCTCCTCTCAGATTCCAGAACTTTCTGTCATCGAAAATTGAGGAAAAAGTGTTTTTTTGGCCAAATGTTGAGGTTTGCACAGGACTCCGGGTAACAGAACCTGGTGAGAGCCCCACAAGTCATCCCATCTTGGATTCCTCTATGTGTCTAGTTTTCAAAAGGTCACAGGTTTGGTAGGTTTTCCTAGGTGCCGGCTGAGCTAGAGATCAAAATCCACAGCTAGGCACATCAGTTTTCCATGTAAAAATGTGATGTGTCCATGTTGCATTTCCTGTTGCAGGCATTAGGCCTACCCACGCAAGTGAGGTACCATTTTTATCAGAAGACTTGGGGGAACACAGAATAGCAGAACAAGTGTTATTGACACTTGTCTTTCTCTACATTTTTTCCTTCCAAATGTGAGACAGTGTTTTAAAAAGACCACTATTTCAGAAATGCCCTGTAAATCACATGCTAGTATAGGGACCTCGTAATTCAGAGATGTGCAAATAACCACTGCTTTTCAACACCTTATCTTGTGCCCATTTTGGAAGTACAAAGGGTTCCTTCATACCTATTTTTCACTCTTTATATTTCACCAAATGAATTGTTGTATACCAGGTATACAATAAAAACCCATTGCAAGGTGCAGATTCTTTATTGGCTCTGGGTACCTAGGGTTCTTGGTGAACCTACAAGTCCTATATATCCACACAACCACAAGAGTCCAGCAGACGTAACGGTATATTGATTTCACAAATCTGAAATAGCAGGAAAAAGTTACACAGTAAAACGTGGAGAGAAATGGCTGTCTTTTACAGCTCAATTTCAATATTTTTTATTTCAGCTGTTATTTTCTGTAGGAAAACCTTGTATGATCTACACAAATGACCCTTTGCCAAATTCAGAATTGTGTCTACTTTTTAGATATGTTTAGGCATACGTGATCCATGATTGATTTTCATACCCATTTCTGTCACTAACTGGAAAGAGGCAAAAGGCACAAAAAATAGTAAAAAATGGGGTATGTACCAGTAAAATGAAAGAATTGTGTTGAAAAATGTGGTTTTCTGATTGAAGTCTGCCTGTTCCTGAAAACTGGGTAGATGGTGATTTTAGCACAGCAAGCCCTCTGTTAATGCCATTTTCAGGGGGAAAAAATCAAAGCCTTCTTCTGCAGCCCTTTTTCCCCATTTAAAAAAAAAATGAAATGTTCGCTCTATTTTGGTTAATTTCTTGGTCTCCTTCAGGGGAACCCACAAACTCTGGGTACCTCTAGAATCCCAAGGATGTTGGGAAAAAAGGACGCAAATTTAGCGTGGGTAGCTTATGTGCACAAAAAAGTTATGAGGGCCTAAGTGCTAACTGCCCCAAATAGCCCAAAAAAGGTCTGGCACTTGAAGGGGAAAAGGCCTGGCAGTAAAGGGGTTAAATGGCCTTTGGTCCCGGTATGAATTCATTGTGCACTCAAATCATTATTAGAAACTCCTAAGAACCTTTTATTTAGAGATGACTAAGCATGCCCGAAGAACAAGAAGGTAACAGGAGCATCCTTTCACCTGTAGTATGCTGACCCAACAACAACACCTAGGGGCAGATTTAATAGTCCCTAGAGCCTCCTTGTGTCACATTAGCATCATTTCTTTTACACTAATATTGACCAACGAGGCCAAAAATGCTGAACCGAATTTACAAAGTGGTGCAATGCAAGCATTGCGCAACTTTGTGACCCTTTGCACTACATTATGCCTGCGCCAGGCATTATGTATGCAAAGGGGGAATTCCCCCATTAGGGAGGCTGACAAAATAGCAAAAAGAAAGATTTTTTGCATCATTTTTTTCTGCACTTTTAATGCCTGCTAAGAGCAAGCGTTAAAGGAGGCACGCCATTGTTTTCAATGTGCCTCAATTGGCTTTGCAGGATTAACGTCAAAATTGTTGACGCTAATCTTGCAAAGCTCTGAACTAGCATCAAAAATGTTGATGCTAGTTCCCCTAACTACCACCGTGGTGCGCAGTATCTTAGATATGGAGCACACATGGTGGCGTTAGGGGAGCGCTAAGGGGCGCAAGGAAAATGGTGCTGCACCCGGTGCAGCGCCACTTTATCAAAATCAGGCTCCTAATGAATAATATGTCCAAGGACCTGGCTTGGCAGTTCGGGTTGGACTGTTCCCATTGGCAACAGGGTCAAGACTGATTTGCATATAGCTGGGTCCAAACTGGAACGGCATGGGTGTCAAAAAAACGATGGATTTAGGCCCAGATCTCTGTACTGGGGGTGAATGTTTGATATTGTTCAGCATTCCGTCCATCACTTGTACTTTTGGCATTTGTCACCCCAAGTGGGATGGGTATGCCCAGACATGGGTCCTGTGCTCCCCATGCCACTGGAATCAAGCTAGCCTGGATGATGAAGGGTGATACCTTGAAACTGGTCCTAGGATGCTTGTTTCCAGTCCAGGGAGGATTTGGCTTGGCAGTTCGGGCTGGACTGTTCCCATTGGGAACAGGGTCAAGACTGATTTGCATATAGCTGGGTCCAAACTGGAACGGCATGGGTGGCAAAAAAACAATGGATTTAGGCCCAGATCTCTGTACAGGGGGCGAATGTTTGACATTGTTCAGCATTCTGTCCATCACCTGTTCTTTTTGCATTAATATGTCCAATGGCCTGTGATTCTTAGACGAATTGGAGAGGAAGTCAATTAGGATGTACTGTATGCTGGCACAATGACTGGTCTCAATGTACACACACCTATAGGCATTTTGTCCAACTCTTAGGAAGGTCATGAAGTTTAAACTCCTTTTAATCAAGCTTGCTATGTGTACAGTGACATAAGCAGTCAACCTCTGTTTTGATGGTAGTAATAAATGTGTATGTGCTATGTTTGCCAAATTTATATTATTAAATTAATATTATATGAGAATGTTCAAATACCAACACTGCTGAGTGAGCATGTGCTATCTGCAATTAACACAATTTATAGTTTCTTATGGAAGGTCCAGATGCCACAGGCAATGTCATCTCTGTGTATCTATTTTACAATTCCTATCTTGGTGTTACATCAGGGGGCTAGAATGATATCTGAAATGTCTAATATACTACTCACTCATTTACTAACCCACTCCCATACTCTCATATGTTCATTGTTTGAAATAAGACAGGGATACCGGGCAACTTCCCATTTTCGTGTCCTAAGAAACAAAATAGACTGCCTTTTTGCCTGATTGCCAGGTTGTTGGTCTCATCATTTGCAGTGGTGTGTTTTATTCTCACCCTGTCATACACACACACACACTACTTGCAGTGGGTTTGATGTGCGTTTATCTCCATTAAGCTTACCGGTCCGGAACCTCTCTAAAATGATTCAAACTACACTGTGACATGGAAGACTGAAAGGATGCTCTTGTAAGGTGATGGACCCCAAACAGGGGATTCTCCTAGCTCACTTCTTACAGCATTTTGGTGGATTTAAATAATGACGAGAGTTTCATGCTCTCAGGCCCCCATTTGTCTTTCCCAGTAAAAAGCCAGTAATGCAATGAAACAAGATTTATACCGAGCATGGATTGTTACTCAAGTAGGACATGGAAAAGTTTGTGAGTGAAAAATCTAGGGGCAGTACAAGAAAGATGAATCACCTTCCAAACAACACCAGGGGTGATCCCAAAAGTGTTTGCTAGTAGATTTGTTGGAAAACATGTCTTCAATGGGGAACATTCTGAACAACGACTCCGGAACCACAAAATCGTTGTTAACGCACGTGGAATCATGCTTGCGTTAACAACAACTCCCTTTTTCTCTGCCGTGTAGTGAACAACGCACATGCGCGGTTAAGGCAGAGAAAAACTGAGTCAGCATCGGGAGAGGACGAAGTCAGGTAAGTGGGTTGGGGGTAGTTTTTAGGGTTGGGGTGGATTAAGGGATTGGGGTGGGGGAGGTTGGGGTAGTTTGTTTTTGTAGGGGCAGGGAGGGAGGATCGGGGTAGTTCTGTTTTTTAGGGGCAGGGGCTCGGGCAGTTTTTTTTTTAGGGGCAGGGTGAGGGGTCGGGTAGTTTTGTTTTGGGGGTAGGGGTTTTGGTACTTTTTGGGGGATGGGGTGGGGGATCAGGGTAGTTTGTTTTTTGGGGTGGGGGATCGGGGTAGATCGGTTTTTGGGGTGGGGAAGTCGGGGTAGTTTGGATTTTTGGGGGTGGGGGTTCGTAGTCGTTTGGTTTTTGGGGTGGGGGTTGGGGTAGTTAGGTTTTTGGGGGTGGGGTCGAGGGATCAGGATGGTTTTGTTTTTGCGTTGGGGGTCGAGTAGTTAGTGTTTTGGGAGTGGGTGTGGGGGTTAGGGTATTAGTGTTTTTGGGGGTGGGGGTGCAGGGGTTTGGGGTAGTTTGGTTTTTGGTGGTGGGGATCGGTATACTTTGTTTTTTGGGGGTGGGTGGGGGTTGCGGTAGTTTGGGTTTTTGGGGGTGGAGGGTGGGGGTAGTTTGGTTTTTGGGTGTGGGGTGATCAGGGTAGTTTGGTTTTTGGGGGTAGGGGATCAGGGTAGTTTGGTTTTTAGGGGTGGGGGATTGGGGTAGTTTGGTTTTTGGGGGTGGGGGATCGGGGTAGTTTGATTTTTGGGGATGGGGAGATCTGGGTACTTTGGTTTTTGGGGGTGGGGGTCAATGGTTTTTGGGGGTGGGGTCGGGCCAATTTTTTTTTAGGGGCAGGGGAAAAATCGTTGTAAAAGCATGCATGGAAAAGGCGTCCGTGGAAACAATGCAGTCATTTTTCCAACCATGTTGTTTAGGCATGTGTGGTTGGCGCAGGCGTTGTTCTATCATACATTTGTCTTCAATACTTTTTAAAGAAAAATAATTGTTTAGTTCTCACAGGAGAAGGTCTCAATCATTCTTGAATGGTGCCTTGAGCGCTCCCTCTTTCTACGTTCTGCTTTCGAAATATTAACTCAACAAATGTTAATTCATGTTAATAGTGAAAGAAGATTATCAAATGAATTGCTTAAGCAACAAGAGAATGTTAGGACTACATATAGATCCACCACATTGGGAACAATGCAAATGCTGCTTTTCCACTCAAATCCATTGCAGTTTGAATGAATTTGATATCAAACCTAACCCGGTCGATTTTCATCTAATTACCTATGAATTTGGGCACCTCAATCAAAATGTCCATGTTTAGAGCCTTCCACATTCAATGCAAGCACAGCCTCTTCCCTGAGCTTCCATTGAAAAAGGTCTGTCTGACTAATATTATCCATGAGCATAATACTTGCATAGCAGGCACCTTCATTGTTGCAACTGTTAGCTGGTAGTTACAGTGGAATTAATCTCTGTGCTCTGAACCCCAGGATCAGTCCCCAGACTAAGGGCTTTTTCATTCAGGTGCAGATCTCATGTCAAGAATGCTTACTATACAAGCCTCATAACACACTTTCTTTACTTTAGGTTCCCATCAATGTGTCCTTTTTGAAGTCCCTTCACTCCCAAGAAAGGCAACCATTTGTTACTTGAGGGTTCCCACAGAGTCATCTCTCAGCAGTTGTGTAAATAGAACCTTATGAATACTATCTACCTCTTCACCTCCTTCTGCCCCTGCTAACATTGTCATCCCAGCATTTCTCCAAGGGCAAGAATCTCCCTTCCACTGCTAATTACGCACCCTTGCTTTACCTCAGAGTCTGATTTCTAAGCACGCCACTAGGGACAAACAGTGACCAGACATTTGATAGGCTGTCCCCTTCAATAGAACACAACTTAGGCCGACCAGATTGCAGGTGCAGTTTGGAAATATTGCCTCTTCACCTAAGTGAATTTCAGGCTTAATCATCTGAGTGCTCTTTTAGGATGGATTGATGAATAGCATACTTAAAGAGATTTCACTGTCCAGTGGTGAGCAAGAGTTTCATCAAGATGTACCTCCTGTTATTCCTTGCTCAGAAGGTATGCTTGCACCTCTCTTTATACCGGAGGTAAGTGAAAATGTAGACTGCTTCCTCACTGGTTCTGTCATTCCAGGAGCTGAAACAAGACAATCTGTAGTGCTACTAGGGAGTTTTAACTGTTTGCTAATTTGGTTATAGAAATCACTCACCATCATGTAACTGACTACTATGCCTTTCACAAGTATGCTGATATATTGCTTTTCGTTATTTTTAAATTCCTGTCTTGAGCAGGTCAGAGAATGTACAAAAAGTATGACACTGTATACTGCAAACATATGTGCCCCTTTTGGCCAGCTTGTTAAACTATTTTATATCATTTTTTGCGTCAGTTTCAAAGACTTAGGCCTGATTTGGAGTTTGGGTGGACAGTATACCCTGTCCACCGTATCACAATTTCCATAGGATATAATGGAATAGTAAAATGACCGATGGTATATCTGTCACATTTGTGACAGAGTAACCCCATCTGCCAAACTCTAAATCAGTCCCTTAACAGTTTAACCTTTAAGTCCTGTGGCCTAGTTAGGAGTGATAAATAAATATTACTTTATGTTTTAAAAAAAAACTTAAGAATTTAAAAACAAAAAAACAAAGGTTAAAGTTATGTTATAGTTAGGTATTGTTATTACTTTCCACTAAAACAACAACTGAGAAATTCAGTGAAAATACCGAATGTTAAAGTACTGCTACAATTAGGTGAAAATGCTAATTAAAACATTACATTTTAAACTCAAAAAGCACTGAAAATCACCAGTTATATTTAACTTGTAGAAATTATACTTTGCGCCCTCATTATGTACTGCTTATTACATATTACATTACTGAGTACAAGTTATATGAAATCATTGAAAATAGCAATGCCACACCTGAAATGACATCACTTACTGGTCAATTTCAGTATGTTTCTTTAGTTTTAAATGGAGCATTTTAGTTGACATTGTCCCCTAAAAAACAAAGGTTAAAGTAGCCAGGTGAGAATGTCAGTGGAAATGTAACATTTTAAATATACCAAACCACTGAAATCCACCAGTGATAGTTAACTCTGGTAACTACAACTTGTGCCCTGAGGTAGCTGTAACTCGACCTCTGCCATGCACAGTTTTCTCATCAATAATCTAATTTGATATGTTGCAGTGATATTATCAATGATGCCATACAAGATATCATGAGTGATGTCGTGTGTGGGGTAATTACCAGTGCATGGAGAGGGCACGAGTTACGATTAACTTAGGGCACAAGTCATAGTTGTCTATTCAAGTGAAAATTCTATAACACACACGTCTTTGCATCCATTTATTGAGCAAATAGTTCCATATAATACATTCGGCATAGACGTTAAGAAACCTATATATACTAGGGGAAATTACCTTGTTGCTGCTAGAGTCTGATGATGTCATGCAGCGTGAATCCCTTTTGAAGAGTCTAGAAATATTTCTCTTAAAGTATATATGATCCTGCACGGCATGAGTGGAGGGTTGTCTTTTTTCGCTGGTTAATATACAATCAAATGGTACTCTAACAGCCTTGATATCCCGTGTGCAAAGATTTTCAAGCTTTTAGAAGTGATATTCTTGTCTCTTGGGCGATCCCTTTCTGCTAGCAACCAACCCATTTTTTAGGTCATTTGTTCCTATCCGCGCCCCTCCCCCCCATCTTCTTAGACAGGCTGTAAGGCAGCTGTTTGCATTGGCCACCGTGTAGAACCAGTACCATACGGTGAAACAGAAGCTGTAAAACCTTTTCTTTACTTGAATCAAGTAGACCAGGTAGAGGAGAGAAGTTATTTGCACAAGGAACACTTGCAGCCTTACTGTTATATTATAATAATAGCGATCACTGATAGGACAGTTTCCCGGAGATAAAGCAATTAAACTTTTAAATGAAATGCCATGAAGATTAACATACTTGTTGCTATTTATTCAACTACGATTGGCTGAATCTGTTTCAGTAGTGGCATTTTAAAAATAATAACTCTATTTGCAAAGTTCTAGGAAAACATTTATATTTTTAGAATATCTTTCTTTCTGTGCAACTCTTGTGTCAAAGTTTGTGGTATTTTAGTTTTTTTATAATTTATAATTTTTAAGAACCTGCCCATATATTGACTTCAAAATATCAACTTGCATTACATCTTCACGGTCAATAGATGTGGAGTTAGAAGAATAACTATACTTTCTACCTATGTCTAGCTTGACAATGTAGTGGTGATCGATGTTATGAAGTATATATATTTGCAGGTCGATATATCCGTAGCAGACGTCTTGGGACTCACCGGTAGGTTCAAATAACTCACTTACCCTGTCTGGTAAAAGAGTCTTCTGACACTGAAAGCTTCCAATCCTGAAAAAAACGATGAGTGCTTTTGTTCCAAGTAAACCCGGAAGACGTTCAGTCAGCAATGTATTGCATTGTGAGCAGAATAGGAGCCTTTGTGTTCGTAGAACATTCTAGCCCTAATAGAACCTATCACTAGTCTTTCGAACGTGAATCAAACTATGGTGGTCATTACAACCTTGGCGGTCGGTGCTAAAGAGGCGGTAGAACCGCCAACAAGCCGGCGGGAAAAAAATGGAATCACGACCGTGGCGGAAACTGCCAACAAAGACAGCCACTTTAACACTCCGACCGCCACGGTGGTACAAACAAACAGCGCGGCGGTCACCGCCAACAGACAGGCGGGAGTCAAAGTACCGCCCACAGTATCACAACAGTCCAATCCGCCACCTTTTCCGGGGCGGATTCACCGCTGATAAAAACACGGCGGAAACAGGCATTTCGAAGGGAAAACGCTCACCTCTACACACCCCACGAGGAACGAGGACACCATGGACCCAGAACTCCAAATCCTCCCAGCTATAGTCTTCCTGCTCCTCTACCAGGAGCACGTACGCCGGCGCAGAAGACAACGGTGAGTACTGCACCTACGACACAGGGAAGGGGGGAGGGAAAAACCAGTGACACACACACGTAACACCCCCACCCCCACCCTCACCCACTACAACACACACACTAATACATATCTATACATCACAGTTACACCCCCAGACCCCACGGAAGAATGCAAAGACAAAAGGAAATGACTGTAACCATTGAAATATATTGAAATACAGCAATCTAAAATATATACACACTAAAAACTATTATATACACCAAATTCACAAGTCCAGGCATTGTACCAGGCATTGTCCGTGGACCACTGGGCCCAAAAAACATGGGCAAAGCCCACACCGGATGCCTGACCTCAACGGAGAGAACACTGCAGGGGCATCAGATAGCAAAACTACAGGCACCTCAGGGGGAAGGGAAGGGGGGCACCTCAGCCGGATGAGTGCACAACGCCAGATCCACGAGGGGGCTCCATGCCCACTGTTCCATCCTGGGGAGTGCAAAGCCACAGTCTCTCAAGTCTCTACAGTGGGTGGGTTTCCCACTGTTCCATCCTGGGGAGTGCAAAGCCACAGTCTCTCAAGTGGATAACAGTCTCCACTGGTTCTGGAGGGTGCCTGTTGGCCAGAGTGCTTCTTCCTGTGCAGGAATGAGGTAGTGGATGCATATCTCCACTGGTTCTGGGGGGGGCCTGGTACCCAGAGTGCATTGTGCAGCCCTGTCTGACACAGATGCAGCACTGCCCCTGCCGCTCATGGGCCAGCGGTGCGTGAGATGGCGGTCCCCTGTTCAGCGGTGCTTGAGATGGCGGTCACCTGTTCAGCGGTGCTTGAGATAGCCGTGCCCTGTTCAGCGGTGCTTCAGATGGCGGTCCCCTGTTCAGCGGTGCTTCAGATGGCGGTCCCCTGTTCAGCGGTGCTTGAGATAGCCGTGCCCTGTTCAGCGGTGCTTGAGATGGCGGTCCCCTGTTCAGTGGTGCTTGGGATAGCCGTGCCCTGTTCAGCGGTGCTTCAGATGGTGGTCCCCTGTTCAGCGGTGCTTCAGATGGCGGTCCCCTGTTCAGCGGTGCTTGAGATGGCGGTCCCCTGTTCAGCGGTGCTTGAGATGGCGGTCCCCTGGTCAGCGGTGCTTGAGATAGCCGTGCCCTGTTCAGCGGTGCTTCAGATGGCGGTCCCCTGTTCAGCGGTGCTTGAGATGGCGGTCCCCTGTTCAGCGGTGCTTGAGATTGCCGTGCCTTGTTCAGCGGTGCTTGAGATGGCGGTCCCCTGTTCAGCGGTGCTTGGGATAGCCGTGCCCTGTTCAGCGGTGCTTCAGATGGCGGTCCCCTGTTCAGCGGTGCTTCAGATGGCGGTCCCCTGTTCAGCGGTGATTCAGATAGCCGTGCCCTGTTCAGCGGTGCTTGGGATAGCCGTGCCCTGTTCAGCGGTGCTTCAGATGGCGGTCCCCTGTTCAGCAGTGCCTGGGATAGCCGTGCCCTGTTCAGCGGTGCTTGGGATAGCCGTGCCCTGTTCAGCGGTGCTTCAGATGGCAGTCCCCTGTTCAGCGGTGCTTCAGATGGCGGTCCCCTGTTCAGCGGTGCTGGCCACGCCGGGGTGCTCATGTGCCATCTGGCCTGGGCCTGGCGGGGCCCTCCTGCCCACCTGTCCTGTGGGTGCCGGGGCCCTCCTGGGCAGCTGTGCTGGGGCTTTTGGTGGCCTCCTGGCCAGCTGGGATGGGGCTTGCGGGGCCCTCCTGGCCAGCTGGGCTGATGACGGTGTTGTCGGGCGTGCTGCCCTTCCCAGCCTTTCCTGCTCTCCTGTGGCCCTTCCCCACCTTGGCCGGTGTCCCAGCTGCCTCGACACTCCCGCCGGGAGCCCTGGTAGGGGTTTTTGTCCCTGGTGTCTTTACCCTCTGCCACCGTGCACTGGCAATTTTTGGATGTTTCTGAGGGGGGAGGGGGGCTGGCTGTGCTGTGGCTCTGTACCAGACTGGCTGCCCTGGTGGGCGGTGCACTCCAGTGACCATGTACGACATGCACCACCGGGCCCGGTGATGTAGTGGGTGATGTGCTAGCTCTGGGCCTATGACATGGACGGGGTGGGGGAGTTGAGGAAAAGAGGTTAAGTTTGGACAGGAAAGATTTTGGGGGAGCAGTGGGACGGGTAGGTGTAGTGGGTATGGGAGTGGAGGAAGAGGTTGTGGTTGTAGGAGGTGTAAGTGGGGTGGCTTTGGGTGCAGGTGCCTGGGCTGTAGGCTGTCGTGAGGTGGATGGCTGCTGGGTGGGTGGCTGCCTGCGTTTGTATATCTTGGGAGGGGGCGGCAAAGACACACTGGGAGAGGACACAGGGGACGTGTAAATGGCAGTGGGGGTGGTGAGTGCACGTGTGCGGGGTGTTCTGGTGTGTGTGCTGCTGAGGGACGTAGTGGCTGAAGATGCTGTGCATGCAGGTGTGAGTGGAGACAAGACTTGCAGGGAGGAGGGGGACGTGGAGGAGGGGGACACAGTGGAGGCAGTGGATGTTGGTATGTCTGTATGTGGATGTTGCTTGTGTGACTGCCTGTGGGATGTGTGGTGCTTATGTTTCCGTGAGCTGCCCTTGGGTGTTGAGGTGTGTGCAGGCTGGTCTGATGGTGTGCTTGGGATAGGCAGAGTTACAGGGGATTGGGTCTGGGTGTAGGAACTTGGAGGGGGGAGGCTAGACACCGTGACAATGGCTGCCATCAGTGCTGAGGCCAGAGATTGCAGGGTTCGATGAAGGGCAGCCTGACCAGAATGAATGCCCTCCAGGTATGCATTACTTTGGTGCACTTCCCTTTCTACACCCTGGATGGCATTCAAAATGGTAGACTGCCCAACAGTGAGCGACCTGAGGAGGTCAATGACGTCCTCACTGAGGGCAGCAGGGGTGACTGGGGCAGGGCCTGAGGTGCCTGGGGCGAAGGAGATGCCCACCTTCCTGGGTGAGCGGGCACGGGGCAAAAGCTGAGGGGCTGCTGGGAGGGCGGTGCTGGTGCGGGGGGTGGCGGCTGTACCTGTTGTTGCGGGGGGCAGAGATGTTGCCGCCACCACAAGGGAGCTCCCATCAGAGGACGAGTCCGATCCACTAATGTCCGCTCGTGTCCCCGCCGTGGAGCTCCCCTCGCCCTCCGTCCCACTGGCGATTTCAGAGTCTGTAGTGTGGCCCTCCATGGCCATGTGGGATGCAGCTCCCTCGTGCTCCGGTGCCACTGCTCCTCCGCCTGATGAGGCTAATGCACACATGAACAGGAAGACCACAAAAAGGGGGGGGAACAGAAGAAAGACATGTTGAGTGCATGCATTCCCGCTACTGTTGGCGGACAGCACAGACGGAGAAGCCCCCTGCACTACGCCGTGCACTTGGGGTCCACTTTGCAATCCCTGGGACATGACCTACAAGGCTATGGACGACATCTGCACATATAGGTGACACAGGGCCATGAATAGCTGTACTTAGCACACTACAGAGGTGGGGAGCGGGGGCACAGGGCCGTGCCTTACGGAGGGGCCTAGCCTACGGAACTCGCCCTGGCCTAGGGATACCCACAGCCCTCCTCCCCCACCCAGACACCTCCACAGCGCGCAAAGTTAGCAGAATGTGAGTGTACTCACCCCCTTGTGTCTGCTGTGATGCCCTCACGCGCCCATCCAACTCGGGGTTGGCCACCGCCAGGATCCAGAACATCAGGGTGGTCAAGGTCCGACGGGCACCCCTCCCACGTTGGGAGGCCATCCCCAGCTGAGCCTCCGCTGTCTTCCTGCTCCAGCGGCGAATGTCCTCCCATCTCTTCCGGCAGTGGGTGCCCCGTCTGTGGTGGACCCCCAGGGTCCGGACGTCCTTGGCGATGGCACGCCATATATCCGTCTTCTGGTGGGCGCTGACCTATATGAAATGTACAGGGGGAGAAGAAAAGTAATTACCTTCTGCACCATCAATGTGAGTGGCCCCCCATCCCTACCCTTGCCATGTGGCACATGCACTCATCGTCGTTTCAAGCATGCCTCAATCTCTCCCCCCCCCATCTTTCATCCACCCCACTCAACACAGGCATAGCCCATACAGCATGCTGCCAGTGTATTTACCTGTTTGTCTGGAGGACCGTAGAGTTGTGCGTACTGGGGGAGGACCCCATCCACAACCTTCTCCAACTCCTCTGATGTGAAGGCAGGGGCCCTTTCCCCAGTCGCATGAGCCATTGTCCCTTCCAGACCAAGGTCACAGCAGCACTTGCAGTGTAGGTCCTCTCCTGTCGAAGATCAGGTATCGAGTGAATTAACAGAGAGAAAATGGCGGTCTTGTCCGCGGCGGTGCGTACCGCGACCGCCGGCGCACATCGTCATTGGCTCCTGAGACCCATCGGGTCCAATTTTAACCAATGCAGCATTGCGCAGCGGTCTTCGACCGCCTACCGCCACGGTGTGCAACGCCAGCGCAGTTACCTCACATCCCATTGTCACACTTTACAGGTCAGGCAGCCGCCATTTCAGGGGCCCACATGCCTTACTTTTTGTACTGTGTCACACATACCTAGGCCTTGCATCCACACTCATACAAGCCATTCGATGGGTTAAGATCCGTGTTTTTTTAAAGCAGGGGTTACGTACCTCTGGGATGTTTGACTCTGTGGTCGCTGTTGTCCTTCATAGGCACCGTCCGCTGGGACATGTGAGGAGATGGCGGCATCCTCCGGTGTACAGACCGCTGGTGGACCTGTCGACAATGGAGGAGAGACATCTCATCCTGACATACAGGCTTGACCGTGCCACTATTCTGGAACTGTGTGCCCAGCTGGAGCCAGACCTGATGTCACCTATCCGCCATCCCACAGGAATCCCCCCTCAAGTGCAGGTGCTGTCAGTACTCCATTTCCTAGCAAGTGGGTCATTTCAAACAACAGTGGCCATAGCATCAGGGATGTCCCAGCCTATGTTTTCCAACATGTTGTCCAGAGTGTTGTCTGCCCTGCTGAAACACATACGGAGCTACATAGTTTTCCCTGAGGTGGAGGATCTGGCTACAGTGAAAGGTGACTTCTATGCCCTTGGACATATCCACAACATCATAGGTGCCATTGATGGGACCCATGTGGCTTTGGTCCCCCCCCACAGGAGTGAACAGGTGTACAGAAACCGGAAGAATTATCATTCCATGAATGTGCAGATGGTATGTTTGGCAGACCAGTACATCTGCCATGTGAATGCCATGTTCCCTGGCTCAGTGCATGACGCCTACATCCTGCGGAATAGCAGCATCCCTTATGTGATGGGTCAGCTCTAGAGGCACCGTGTGTGGCTAATTGGTGACTCTGGTTACCCCAACCTGTCATGGCTACTGACCCCAGTGAGGAATCCCAGGACTAGGGCAGAGGAACGCTATAATGAGGCCCATGGGAGAACTAGGAGGGTGATCGAGCGGACCTTCGGCCTCCTGAAGGCCAGGTTCAGGTGCCTCCATATGACAGGTGGATCCCTATTCTACTCACCAAAGAAGGTGTGCCAGATCATCGTGGCCTGCTGTATGCTTCACAACCTGGCTTTGCGTTGCCAGGTGCCTTTTCTGCAGGACGATGGTCCAGATGGTGGTGTTGTAGCAGCTGTGGAGCCTGTGGAGAGTGAAGAGGAGGAAGACGAAGAAGACGACATAGACAACAGGAACACGGTGATACTGCAATATTTCCAATGAACAGAGGTAAGAATACAAACCGGCCTACAACATGTACTTAAACACTACTACCTCTGTACTGTTTGTCCTTTTCACCCAGTGTATGGTAACTGAGTTGTCACTTTCCCTTACGATTTCAGAGATCTGGGTGCCACAGTGTGACATCTGCTTTGTTTCCCCATGGACTACAGCTGTGTGACATTGGTATGTTGGCATCACAATGTAAATAAGCATTTTGGCACTTTAATTACAGATAAATATATTCACATTCACAGACAGACTCCTGATTGTGTTGTGCAATAACAGTGTTTATTAAGGTGCTAATTATTGGAGGGGGGTTGTAAATAGGTGAGGGGTGATGGTGGAGGAATGTCCATGGCAGAGTCCAGTCTATTAGTCTCACAGGTGCATTGTCCAAATGGGTCTGGGAAGTGGAGCTGGGGCAGTTTAAGGATGGACAGGGTGACAAAGTGGGTCAGTCGGATGACTATCAGGGTGGTATCCTTTCTTGGCGGGGGTCTTGGCATCTTACTCTGTCCTCTTCCTGGATCTCTGGGACCTCTTGCGGGGTGGTTCTCCTTCTGCAGAGGGTGGGGTGCTGGTGGCCTGTTGGTCCTGTGGCGGTGCCTCCTGTCCACTAGCACCGGCGGAGGTGGTGTGCAGTTCTTGGTCCATGCTAGTGTCAGGGGCCCTTTGTGGTGCCACAGTGTCCCTCAAAGTGGTCACTACCAGATTCAGCACCCCTACGATGGTGCCCAGGTTGGAGCTGATGGTTCTGAGTTCCTCCCTGAAGCCCAAATACTGTTCCTTCTGCATGCGCTGGGTCTCCTGAAACTTGGCCAGTACCGTAGCCATCGTCTCTTGGGAGTGGTGGCATGCTCCCATGATGGAGGAGAGGGCCTCGTGGAGAGTAGGTTCCCTTGGCCTGTCCCCACCCTGTCGCACAGCAGCCCTCCCAGTTCCCCTGTTTCCCTGGGCCCCTGTCCCCTGGACCGTGTGCCCATTGCCACTGCCCCCAGGTCCCTGTTGTTGGGGTGGTGGGTTAACCTGGGTTCCCTGTAGTGGTGAACACACTGCTGCTTGACGTGTCCTGGAGACAGAGGTGAGGGCCCGCTGGGTGGGTGCTGTGCTGGTGTTTCCAGAGGGGGGTAGGTCTGCGGTGGCCTGTGGCTGTGTGAGGGGAACCGACTGTCCTGAGGTCCCCGATGGGCCGGGCTGGTCATCTAGATCCAGGTCGACAGAGCTGCAGTCATCACTGTGGGCCTCTTCTGGGGGGGGGTGGACATTTGTGGACCCTCCTGTGCGGTGATGTTGCATAGGGGTCCTGCAGGGGTATAAAAGCATGATTATTGTATCTGTGTGTGGAATGGTGTGCAATGGGTGGGTGCCCGTGTCCCCCAGTGCTTGCATTCCTGTGTGGGGGCTTTTGGTCGGTGGTTTGGGGGGGTTATGGGTATGTGCAGTGGGCATGCTTTGGTGATGGGTGTCCATGCTTTGTGGTCGCATGCAGGGCTTGGTGTTGGGATGGGTGGGTTGTGATGGTGGGACATTTGCAAGCAGTAGGAGTGATGGGGGTGAGGCTGAGGGTGGGGGTATGTGTTGGCATGCAGGTGGGGTGGGGGGGATAAAGTAGTGAAGATGTGACTTACCAGAGGCCATTCCTCCAGATACTCCACCGAGGCCCTCAGGATGCAGGATCGCCAAGACCTGCTCCTCCCATGTCGTAAATTCTGGGGGAGGAGGTGGGGGTCCGACGCCAGTCTTCTGCACTGCAATCCGGTGTCTGGATACCATGGAACGCACCTTCCCCCATAGGTCGTTCCACCTCTTCCTGATGTCATCCCGATTTCTTGGGTGTTGTCCCACTGCGTTGACCCTGTCAACTATTCTGCTCCATAGCTCCATCTTCCTTACAATGGACGTCTGCTGAACCTGTGCTCCGAATAGCTGTGGCTCTACCCGGATGATTTCCTCCACCATGACCCTGAATTCCTCCTCCGAAAACCTGGGGTGTCTTTGCGGTGCCATGGGGTGGTGTAGGTGATGTGTGGGGTGGAATGTGTGGTGATAAGTGTGGTGATGTGTATTGGTGTGTTGTTTGAAGTGCATGGTATTTGTGTGGGGGATGGTAATATGTGCGTCTGGGAGCTCGATTCTTCTATATGGTCTCTCTCTCTGTGCGTCGTCCCGATTTTTTTGTGGTGGGGGTTTGTGGGTGATGTGGGTGTGTGTTTTATATTGTATTGGGTGTGTGGGAGTGGTGTTTGTATGTGTATCAGGTGTGTGTATTTGGATTTGTCCAATGTGGCTGTGTTTTGTAGGAGTGTGTGTATTTTGAGCGCGGCGGTGTGTACCGCCAATGGAATACCGCGGTTGAAAGACGTGGATTCGTGTGTCGTGATAGTGTGGGTGTATTTCTGTTGGCGTGACGGTGTCGGTTTGGTTATCGCCAGTTTATCGCTGGCCTTTGGTGTGGCGGACTTCTGTGGGTGTCTGTATTTTGGCGGTTTCCGAGTTGTGGGTCATAATGACTGTGGTGGTTTACCGCGGCCGCAGCGGTGTGTTGGCGGTGTTCTGCACGGCGGTAAGCAGCTTTTACCGCCAATGTTGTAATGACCCCCTATATTTGAAAGTAATAAAAGTAATAGGATAAAATATTGTTTTTCAAATAAGTGGCGCACACCACCTCTTGCTTTATCCGTCCTAATTCAGAGCCCATTTCAGCCATGGTGTGAAAATAGATGCATTAACAACTGTAGGTTCACATTTTGAATTCATAGAAACGTTTTAATGAACAAATGCATTTCAGCATTGTTTTTAAACTTGCATACATGTCCACCAGGCACATTAATTCATGTGAAAATGGTAAGACAAGGTTTGTGTGACAGAACTGAACATCATACACAAAATACATATTGTATGCAAAAATATTGTCCTACTGGGTGTATATTTTTTATGCTAAGGGGGGAATAGTTTTGTAGACGATACTTAGGGCAAAATATTTGTTCAAGACAATATTCTGGTAATGATATTCGATTGCCAGGACAGCACGAGTAACCAATAAAAACATGAAACAAAAAGACAAATAATAATTCTGAAAGTTTCAGAAGACAGCTACAGCAGTGCATTTCCTGTTACATTGTGTTAGTCACAACATGTATTAGTATCATTTCCGTTGTAGTAAGTCACCAGACAGAACAGAACTCGCTGTTGTATGTCACTGGAAGCTGCAAACAACTCTCTTTCTGTTGTTACTCTAAGTGGTGGTTTCTGAGAAATATGGCATTTCTCTTCTATTAGGTGGTTCAATTTCTTACACTTCTCGTATTAGGAGGGTAGCTAATAAGAGCAGTTGAGATGGTAATATTTTCATTCCAGCTTTATACAGAATGAAAATGTATCACCATGCATTTTGGTTGAAGTGTAAATGTGTCTACCGTAACATCATGTTATCAACCATGTGGTGGCCCTGGAACAGATACGTTTATTTGCAGTGATTTGAATGAATGCAAATACATTTTGCGCCACATGTAGGGGTAAGTGTTTGCGATTACCAACGAAATTTTGCAATTCCCTGATTGTTTTTCACAAATACTAATGTACAAATGTGTGTTTTGCGATTCCCAGTGCATCGCCAAAAGACCTTTTTCATGAAGGTAATGAGGTAGGTCTTGGTTTGCGATCCACAGAAAAGCGCAAAAATCACAGGGATGGTGGCCTGCTGGGGTCATTTCTATGATTGTTTTTCAAAAAGATTAGTAAAAAGTTTTCTTTTAATTTTTTAAGAGTAAGCAGTAGTCCATGAGACCACTGGTAGTTCATGGGACCACTTCATGCTCTTAAAAAAAAATATTTACAACCATTCTCAAAGGGGTAGGGGTGTCTTGGGGCCCCCTTCCTATTTCATAATTGAAGTAGGTGGTAAAAGGAGAAGGTTTTGCGACCGCATTCATACATTCCACTGCGAGTCAGTATTTGGAAGGGTCCCCCTAAACACGCCCCTTCCTTATACTGAATTGCAATCCCAATTGAATTGCAAATTGGGCTTGGTACATACAAAAATGTATTTTTAGGTTTGCAAACGGCCAGGTATAGAGAGTTGCAATAGTCCAGACACAAAAGCATTAGTGACTGAATGAGAGTTTTCTGGGAAAATATAGATGATCCTCTTGATGATGTTGTACATTAAATAGCAAGTGAGTTTTTCCAGTTTCGTAGAGAAGGTGAGTTGACCATCAAATATGATGCCAAATTTACAGGCAGATGTAGCAGGGGCCAGAGTTGTCTCATAAATCTAACTGTATGGGCAGCACAATGAGCGCTGCTATGAACATAACATGGAACGTAAGTCACATAAGAACCCTCAGCCATATCCTATCTTAAGATCTACTTTACTTGTTTGATACCATGGCTTCCATGATACAGTGTAATCCTAAATGCATGGAAGGAAACACAAACAAGTGGCAACTCATTACACATCCAAGGCAGACACATTGGACTCCTATTTAAAACAGAAGAAAACCATCAGCACAACCCCTTTCCTTAAATCCAATCTAAGAATAAACCAACCCATCCTCTACACTCTTTCAAACAAATATCACAAGGTGAATTTATGGATTTGGTCAAAGCAAGCAGGCCTTCCGGTTCCCCTTATGACCCTTGTCCACCACACATCTTCAAGAACATTCTTTTATCTACTTCTGCTGCCGCACCTGTAAGAAGAATCATCAATAACTCTTTAACCACAGGAACTTTTCCTGAAGACCTAAAAAAGGCATACATATGTCCGTTATTAAAGAAAACAAACCTAGACCCCGCAGGACCCCAACGACTACAGAGCAATCACAAATGAACCTTTCCTGAGCAAACTGATAGAAAGAGCAGCATTCGCCCAGATGCCACATTTCCTTGAAGACAAATCCATACTTTCAGACTACCAAACTGGATTCCACACAGGAAAAGGCACTGAATCAGCACTCATAGCAACCTGGGATGATTTTAAAAACACAGTTGACCGCAATGGAGTTGCTACACTACTTCTCTTGGACCTCTCCGCTGCCTTTTATACTGTTGACCATGACACCTTAATTCAAAGTCTCCACAAAGCCGGCATAGAAGGGATTGCTCTCAACTGGATTACATCCTACCTCACAAAAGAAGGGGTCCCCAAGGATCAATCATCTTACCTTTGCTTTTCAACATCAACATGATATCATTACCAGAATTGATCAATGATTTTCACCTCACATGCTACAACTATGCAGATGTCACACAAATACTACTTAAATGGGGATGCCCCAAAGACATTGACAACTCACAAATCTTCAGTTGCCTCAGAGCCATTGGTCAGCAAATGAATTGGAGCCATCTCAAATGAAATGCTTCCAAAACAGAAATACTCACATGTGGTGACTGGAAAAATGATGACCCACTGTGCACCTGGCTTGACGATCTTGGACCACCTCCTTAACTATCCAAGGAAGATAAAATCCTTGGAATTACCATGGACTCCAACTTAACAATGAATGCCCAAGTGGACAAATTAACACAAACAAGCTTCACCACCTTGAAGACTCTGCGATGCATCTTCCCCCACCTCGGATTTCCACACAAGGTGCAGGTTACCATCTCTCTTGTACTATCCAAACTGGATTATGCCAATGGCTCTACCATGGATCATCTCTATATATTGTGAAAAAACTACAATGTATTCAGAACTCAGCGGCCAGGCTACTATTACATGTAAAGCCACAAGCGCACATCTCCCCTGCCTTAAGAGCACTACACTGGTTACCTGTTGCCAGAAGATCCACCTTCAAGCTGCTTTGTATCAACCACCTTTGCTTTTCAACATCTACATGATATCATTACCAGAATTGATCAGGACTGCTTTTTATCAGAAACAAAATTACCAAATATATTCAACAAAGAAACCTTCACTCAAGATTGGCACCCCACCTTAGAACACCATCATACAAGAAAAAGACATTAGGTGCTACATCCTTCTCCGTTCAAGCAGCCAAGCTATGGAATTCATTACCCCCAAATATAAGATCAACGGATAATTATCTTGTCTTCAGAAGACTACTCAAGAGTTGGCTCTTTCCTTTATAACCACCATATTCAAACAACAATGGATTGCATATGCCTGTGTTGATAAATATTATTAATCTGATTAAGGGTATATTCTAGATGTGTATAGTTCTTTAGGAAATATGTATCACTACTGTGTCATAACAATAAATTATACACATATACACATACTCTTTACACCTGTTTAACAAATGTATATTTACTCACTGTTACATATATGTGTTGTATATGTGTGTGTGTGTGAAAGTGTGTATGTTTATATGTGTGTGTATATACATATATATATGTGTATGTTATTCCATGCTTAACATGTTCATAGGTCACTGCACAGCTCCTAGATAAGTTGTTATATTAGATACTTATGAATCCCCGCTCTCGTTTCTATATCATACTCATCAAATGTTTTATTATCATAGGCATTTCGCTATTCAAAAATTGAAGGAAAATAAATAAATAAATGTTAGAAAAGTACACTTATTAATTAACTTCAAATATTACAAATCTTGAAAATCCGTGTTTATACAATACTACTTTTCTTCTCATATTATTATACCCATTATTATTCCTTGAACATATATTCCATTACATATCTATTTATTGATTACTCTAGTCATACTGTACTAGAGAAAAATTAAATACAAATAAATAAAAATAAATAAAATAAAATCTGTAAATACAATTCAAATTATAAATATTTTAATCAAGTAAAAAGAAAAATAATAATAATCATAATATTGAAGTGAATAAATAAAAGAAAAATTTAAATTAAAATAATGGTAAAAATGTGTATAAATATATATATATATATATATATATATATATATATATATATATTCAAAAACAAATAATATATATTTACCTTCGTGTAAGCTTTACTTTGTCTACCCGTCACCCTATGTCATGTCTCCATCAATCTATCCTCCATCCCCACTCTGACTCATCCCAAACCCATTCTACTACTTTCATCTCCAAAATAACCCTGCCTAAGCTATTCCCTCCTCTTCCACATCTAGCTCACCCCAAACATCAGTTTACTACCATGATCTATCTACCAAACAACCCTACTAAATTCTCCTTCATTGTTCTCACCTTTGACTCATCCAAAACCCCTCCTGCTACTATGATCTCCCTAATACTTTCCACAGACCACAGACAGACTTCCTTCCTCTATCTCTCCTTTACTCATCCCAAGCCTCATCCTATTACTATAAACTCCCAATTACCACTTCTGGAGTCTTCCCTCTACTATACCTCAATTACTCTAGTCAACCAACTAACAAACTCACATGTCCTCTGCTCAAATTAACTCATAATATAACTGATACTGTACTCATATTTCACTAATTGCTCTTGGGTTCTGGCCGAAAAGTGCTTAGACGCCTCGTATGGGGTAGTAAGCACTATACAAATACTATTACAATTACAATTTCTGCCCAAAGCCGTATTGAATGTATGTGTGTTTTTCGCTCTCCATCCATAGCCATGCCAACTCACTGAACATCAGTCTCAGAATGCATTAAATCTCCTGAAACTACAACGCCACAGAACACATTTAGCAAAAAATATGTGATGGAATTTCATCATCTAGAACATATGTGTTTGCAATGTCCAAGTCACATTAGAAGAAAACTACCTTTCACAAAACTGCATACATTAAATAGCAGAAAATACAGAAAAGGACATCGCTTGTATGTAGATGTGCTCCTCCAATCAGAATCAACTCATATTGCAGCACAAAATGAGACTCATAAGTTGCAATCAAATACTCCATCTATGTGAATAGAATTGCTATGAAATACTAAAAAGAGATCAGAAGTGGGGTAGAATGTATGAACCACAAAATGTCAAAGTGCAAGTAGGTTTTCGGAATGACCAACGGACATGCACATTATCTCCACTGAAATGCATTTGATGTCAGTCTTCCTTCTAAACAATAATTGTGGATATTCCAAAAATCTGACTAGATGCTACCTTTTGGTATTTGACAAGGCCATACCTACAACTCAACTTCTTTCTATGCCCCTACAAGCCACAGTCATGACTAGGCCATGTGCTATGCACTTCAATTAAATAATTAATGAGTTGAATTAAAACATGCACCATTTTGAAATCTTGTCCCTGAACCATGCTCAGTATTCGAGAGACTTAGGGAGTCATTATGACTTTGGCAGACGGAAAAGCCCATCGGCTGAAGTCCCGACAGGTAGGTTACCGCCAGTCTTCCTGCCAGGCCCAACCACTGGTCCCTGTGGGAAACATCCTATTTCATCATAATAGAGCAGGCCGCAATGCTGTAGCGTGTAGGGTGCAGCAGCACCCATCTCAATATTCACTGTCTGCAAATCAGACAGTGAACAGTGTGACAGGTCTGGCCAAGGGGCCCCCTGCATTGCTCATGTTCCGCCAGCGGTTTCATAGTGGTGCTACCACCATGAAACTGCTGGTGGAGAAGGGAGTCGTAATCCCCAGGGCAGCGCTGTTTGCAGTGCTGACCTGGTGGATTAGGAGTACCAGCACCACCAGACTGACATTCAGTCGTAATCTGGTGATACTGGCGGTCCAACCACAGCACTACCGCTGTAGACGTAATGTGGCTGTTGGACCGCCACATTGGGGGAGGTCCAACCGCCACCAAGACTCTTGCGGTCATTGGACTGCCAGGGTCATAATGAGGGCCATAGTCTCTGGAACTAAAATAAACATTCTACATGAGGTCACACCAACAACCCAGTCAATTTTAACATATCCTCCCATTTTGGCAAACTACTATTTACTTTGCTCAGGCAACAATTATTTTGCTTTCACCTTAAATTCATGCATCATGACAATTATAAGGAACCTCTAGTGTACATCTCAATAATTATGTCCCCTGCACTTTACTGCATTTAGCATTAATTGTAACCTCCCTGTCAGACCTGTCAGCCTTAATGTGTTCTGCCCTTGAACCTTTTGCCTGATTCCCTGTATTTTGCTGGGCTGTGTTTGTTGGCTTTAGGACTCTGAGCACTTTACTACTGCTAAGCAATGCTAAAGTGTATGTGCTCACTCCTTAAAACATGCTAAACTGGGCTTATTCCCCAACTGGCATATTTAATGTACTTGTAAGCCTGTAGTAAAGTGTAGTACATGTGCCCAGGGCCTGTAAATTGAATGCTACTAGTGGGCCTGCAGCACTGACTGTGCCACACACTTAAGGAGCCCTTTGAACATGTATCAGGCCTGCTATTGCAGAGGCTGTGTGTGCAGAATAAACTGTTATGTCGACCTGGCAAAATAACCATTCTGACAGGCCCAAACCTTCTCTTTAATACATATTACATTTCCTGGTGGTGAAAAACTCTTACATTCTTTTTCCCCCATTGCAAGCCCTATCTCCCCAATAGGGTAACATTGGAGTAGCCTTATTACATTATAAAAGTGTAGCTTCTAAATGGGAAAAGATAACACCTTCATGTTTGGTGCCTATGGAATCACAATTTAAATCCCTAATTTATGATGAACTCAGATTTTAAATTGCAATTCTGAAACTGCCACACTTAGAAAGCTGGCATTTTCATGCCTTAGCCACTTGTTGCGTGCAGCCTGTCTCTGGTCACATGACTGGGTGTAGTTGGCATTTGGGCTTTGTGTATTTCTCCTGGACAGCCACACAGAATGGGAGCTTAAGTGTGACTTAGGGTCATACTGGGCAAGACGGGAGGGAGAAGCTGGACACAGCCTCACTTACACCTGAATTGGCTCTGTCTTGTCAACACATAAAGGGCTTAACAACCCTGTATTGTCACTCCAGCCAGCTTGGAGCCAGGGCAGGGAAGAATAGAGATCCCTTGCACTTCAAAGCCACTACCTCGAAGTTTCCCCACCTTCCACAACCAGAGCACCAAAGTATAAATACTGGACCTCAGACACCACTACTTCAGTACACTTCTGGAACTGTGGATACTTCATCAGGAAGAAGGCCTGTTGCGCTGCTTAAGACCTGCCACTCTGCTGGACTGCTACTTTGCTGGACTCCTTCTCTGTTGTGCTGACCTGTGCCTGCAGCTCTCTTGCATGAGAGTGAGAAGAGCTAGACCTGCATCTCTCCAACCCAGAAACCAGAATGACTTTAAGGGCAAGTTGGCTGTCCCTTAATGATAATCTGAAAATCTCAGGTACATAAAAGACTTTCAACCACACTGCTCCTGACCATGAACTCTACGTTCTATGAGTCTTCCCTGCCAAGTGGTACCACCCCACTCCTGGACCCCTGGAATTGGGCCCAAGGTGCTTGCTCAAGAGGAACCAACGCATCATATGCTGCAGGAGCAGAACTGATGCATCGCTGCTCTTGTGTAGAACAGAACCAGTGCATCACAACTACTGCATGGGTCAAAACCAACACAAATGACTAGCATAACCACATCTAGGGACCAGCGCATTGCCTTCTGAACTACCACTGTGTGACCATTTCCCTGTTGCAAGCTCCTCACATCCGTTGTTGACAGCATTCTTGACAACGAAGCAGAACCTCTGCATCACAGCTACTGCATGGTTCAGAGCCAACGCATCCTCTCAACTGCGGCACACATCCTTAACACTGGTCTCTGCATCGTGAGTTGCATCAGCTGGAGCCTCGACATTCGCACCTCAGGATCTCGCACAGCAGCCTTGACACATCTACAAACGGACATATCACCTCAGTTTTGTGATGCATCTTTGTTTCGGATCCAGGCAACACTCTGCAACCAAAATTTAAGATAAATTTGTTTCAGTGGACCTAACTGGGTCCCTGTAGCCAATCTGCTCTCCATTGTGGTCGGCCTGAACGTTTTGACTTTGTCCTGGTCTGGTGCAACCCAATTTCCTCAGTCTAAGCTTCATGCTTCTATGTGCTGTTTTACAGTTTATCCTTAAAAATGTCATACCTCAAGCTTTACTCCTTCTATTTTTGTTGGTTTTTTGTCTTGCTTTATTTATTAAATTAAGTTCTATTTTTCTTACTTGCCGTGAAGTCTTTTTTGTGTGGTGTTTTCACTGTTTTATTGTTTATAGTGCCACACAAGTACTTTACTCATTGCACACAGGTTACGCCTGACTGCTCTGTGTCAAGCTACCAGGGTATTAAGAACATGTTCATTTGAGGTTTACTTGTACCTTAACCTGACTATGATTGTTGTTGCTGCTTGAACAGGGCTTACACCCCAGTCAACCAGTAACCCAATTTCTAACACTCACAAACTGCCTTTGCAACAGTTTCATACTTCTTTTTGTGTATAGAAATGCTCTATTCCAATAAAAGCGGATAGTAGAGGCAATTATAAACGCTGTGGCCCATCCTCTTTTGAAATTTGCCAGGAATGAATCAGTTTCAGACTCATTGACTTCTTTGCATTGACTACCAACTGAACAGAGAATACAATGTAATGCCCTATATCTTGCTTGTAAGGCTTTTCATAAATGGATACAGCCCTATGCACTGGCCTGGGCTTTAAGGGCCGCTACTGCACTGTTGATGGCAATTCCCAAAATCTGCAAAACAAGGGGGTAGAGGCCACTCGTTTTTTCTATCTGAACCCTAAGCTATGGAATGCCTTACCAACCTGAATTTGCAGAATCACAAATGAATTAAGCTTTAGGAAGATGGTAAAGGCATGGCCTTTTGTTACCTAGTTATGCCCAGTTGGAGTCTGGAATATGGATTCACTTAATAGTTGAAGTCTGGTGGGCTGTATCTAGTGCTGGGAGGCCCATTGGGTAGCCACGCGCTCTATAAGTTGCCTACAAAGGACTAGAATATATAGCAGAAATATGCACCACATAGGTGGCTTGTACAGAAAACATGTGATCTAAAATTGTATGTTTTCATTCAGGAGTGAGGTACACACATATTTCACCCCTGCTCCCCATACCTTTACACTTGCAAACAGACATTTTTCTGTACCAGCTGGAGAAATGTGATACACATCCGCCATGTTTTATAATTAAAAATACACAGAAGATAAAATAATAGTGATGTAGAAAAGAGATCAAAAGATTATCACTATCACAATCATTATCACTAGTTGTCAAAGTACAATCAAGTTTGTAAATTCAGTATAAAATATTTGCTGGTTGCCAACAACACAACACGATCAATTGCGGCGTTTTAGATGTTAAATATCGCTAATTCAGTTCTGTAATAAAATAAAAAGCTAGCTTGTGAAGAAGCAGCTTCTTTTTGCTTGCTTTTTGCATTAATTGGACCTTCTTCTTTGTTTGCATCTTCTTTAGAAAAAATATGTCATTACAAAACAAAAAGAATAAACCCTCATTGCGGAATTGGTGTTGCTAATCAAACAAAACGCTGTTTAAACTGTATAAATTTAATTATGAAAACACAAAATGTGATAGGGGAATACATATTCTTAGACACAAATAATAAAGGGTGGATAGCATATGGTAATAAGATGGAAGTCATCAAAGCAAAGGACTCTTCAAACAGCACATTTTCAGCACAGACATCAAAGACGTTTCTAAAGGGAAAACTAGAAATTATTTTAAGCGTCTGCTTCAGTAAATAGGTCTCCTTTCGTTATTTTCAGTTTTCTGTATTTGGTTTAGTCTAATGTTGTCAGCAATCAAAAGCACGTAGGCTGGTAACAATTTGCTTACTATTTAAATTATGAGTCTGGTGGATCTCGTTTTGTTTACCTCCTGTGCTTGAAATACAGCTAGGTATTTTTCTGTTTGTTAAATGCCTCCTTTTATAATACCATTCCTATCCTCAATGGGGAAATACATTATTGTGATGTTTGCCACTAATTTTCTCACTATAACTGATATAACTTAGAACTCACTCTTGCTTCAACTTTGTCAGTTTAGTATTTTAACTTTATGGCTAGAAAAATTGGGTACCAAAGATATCTCAGAGTACAACATTATAGCATCCTCATTACAAATATCTGGGGTTGGGTCAACCCAATACTCTTAGGCAGCAGTTCCTTATCAGTGGGCTGCGGCACTCTGGTGAGCTGTCAAAACTAGCCAGAGGAGCTGCAAACAGATGCACACAGTTTGGGAACCACTGCTCTTAGGGCCAGATTTCTCAAGGCCATGCATGGGGGCACAAGGACGATGCAATACCTAAGTGAGATTTATCAAGCCACGCAAGGCCACCTTACATGGTCCTGCATGGCTTCGTAAATCTAGATTAACGCAAGGCAGCGCAAATTGCTGCCTTACGTTACTCTGCTGCAGGGAGGCATTCCTTGGGAGGAGCGTGGATGTTCCCACGCATCCATCCATTGATTTTCTTGCATTCCCAGATTTACCACTAGTGGTAGAGCTGGGACTGCATCGAAATGCATCAAAATGCTACACCTCCCTAGGTTGGGTGTAATTAGGAGAAATTTCTTTATTTCTCCTCATTTTTTCCACTTTCTTTCTACTTGTGCTGCATTCTGCAGCATACATAGAAAGATGCAAATGCCTCTCAGGATTTTTTATGTGCATTAAGATGTCCCTTCCTGCACAAAAACAATCCTGTCTACAATGCAGGCACCCTTGCACCATAGTGCAAGGGTGTCTGTGTTTACGCTAGACATCCAAAAGTGCTCCAGCACTAAGAAAAGACAGGAATGCGCTGTATAATGGTAAATACAGTGCATTCCTGCCCTTTCCCTTTTATATAGCGCAGCAAGGTGGCTTGCTGTGTTGCGCTATGTGAAAGAATGATAAATCTGCCCCTTAGTCTCCTTTGGCTCTGGAGTATAGGTTGACAAATTGCAGGACTGGATCTCATAGGTTACAAAACATGTGCTCTATATCCAATATGGATGCTACCCAAACATTGTCCTGGGGCTTTGAGACCCTCTCATATGCCGATGACACCCAACTTATTATTTCTATTGACAAGAGACATTCAGAAACCTGTGGTAATCTGTTGGGTCGTCTATCTGATGTGGCCAGTTGGATGCGGACACACTGCTTGAGATTGAACACAGATAATACTAAAATCTTGCTTTCTGGAGGGTCACACAAAGTGTAGAATGACACATGGTGGCCAGCTTCCATTGGTACTGTCACTAAGCCAAAAAGAGTGGCTAAGAACTTGGGATTTCTGTTAGATGTCTCTCTTTTGATGCAAGATCAGATGATTATGGTGTGTGGGGGATGTTTTGGACTCCTATGGATACCGAGAAAGTTGTTTCTTTGAATTCCGACAGCATGGTGTAGGAATGTCATCCAGGCAGTGATTATGAGCAGACTAGATTATGGCAATGCCTTGTATTTAGCAATAGCCAACTACTCACACAGAATGAGGCAGCCAGATTGATTTGCAATAGTTCTAGAAGGAGCTCGGCCTTGGCTTGCCTCAATTCACTGCATTGGCTCACAGTGCGGAAAAACACAAGTTTAAGTTACTCTGCTATGTCCACAAGTCACTCCATGAATCAGGGCCAGCTATATTGCATGGCAGAGTGGCCTGCTATTACCCAACAAGAGCGCTTTGATCTTCAAATCAAACCTTGGTTTGCAGTAGATGAATGAAGAAAGCCAGTATGGGTTGCCACACTTATAACTTCCTGGTGGCACTCCACTGGATTTCTTCACCCGTGCCTGGAAAGTCATCTCACGGAGGACTTTCTTGTGTTTCAGTACTAATATAGAGTTTGCGCTCACTGGTCCAGCTCACAGAAATACCTCAAGGGATGATTCTGCAATTTATAAATATTTTAATCAAATATATTAAATTACATCATAAATATGCCATACACTAGCTTCTTATGTCCTATTAACACGTAGAGTCTCTGAAATCAGAGGTCCATCGTCAGCACTAGAATACATTTCTCTGGAGACATTAGGAGGTATAACATTGTCTTCTTCCTAATTAAGTGGAGTGGCTCGGTCTATTGTGCAGTGACACCCAAGACTACTGTTTCACAACAATGTTCTTTCTCTTTCCCTGTTATCAGGTCTACGTTGGTAAAGATGTCCTTAATAACTGTTTTACTTTCTGGCATGCCCACAGAATGTGGAGTATGGTGCCTGTTGCCAAACACAGCCACTGCAGCATGCCCCAGATTTTGTGTGGTCTATTTTGCATATTGTGCTATCAGTAAATGATTAGTAGACCGCTTACTTTCCCTAAGAGCATCTTGCATAGCTATTTGCTTGCATGAAGATATCTTCACATTGTTAAGCAAAGTTTAAAATTGAGGTCCTTTTCCCCTTGTATCCCATTGTGTAAATTACGGAGACTAAACAGATCAACATACATAAACCAGATCTACTGACTTTGTTAAAAAGTCACCAATAATTATATTCAAATGTATATTTTAAAAATGCACACACTCCAATATTTATTAACACTTATTGTCACAAAATATTTTAAATAAAGCATTTTGTTAAACAATAGAAACATTTTTTTGAGTCTTTTTTTATATTTGTCAGGCCCTAAGATGCAGCCATAAAACCGACCACAAGGGGCCCCTGCACTCCAGCTAAAAAAAACGTACATCTCCAGTTCAGAGTGCTGTAAAAATAATGGATTCAATGACCCAGATGACTTACTGTGATTTATTTTTAATGTTGCGGAGGGGCTGCTGTGCTCCCTGCTGCCCTCCACAACATTAAAAAATGTCCTTGTGAGGCATTATGGAGAACTTCATGCCTAGGGGGTAGTGAATAATAATTAAGCATCTCCAGATGGTCATTCATTATTCTTTTCTTTTGTTTTTTTCATGTGTTTGGGTGTCACAGTGCCTCCTGAGATGCCCACATTTTATGTACAATTTGGGGCCACTGGGGAGCTGACTCTGATGCTTTGCTCCCATCCAGGCGGGAGCACCCTTAATTTCTGCTCTGACAGGAGAGAGCAAAGCTAAGTCATGTGCACAGGATGTGATCCCTGGAATGCGGTCTCTCTTTAGGGTTGTAGGATGGGGTATCGGGGGCCAGTGGATGTCTCACAGAGGGGACTCCTTGGCCTTTCATTATTAAAAAACAAATCAACCCTAGGAATCTGGTCCCATGAGCCTTCCAGAGACTTGAGAAGGGGGCTTGTATGCCCCCCGCCCCATAAAACTTACTTTGGCCTTGGGGGATGCAGCCTCCGCAGCCACTAGATGCTCAGGGAGAGGGGCCCCACACCCCCTCCCCATAAAATACATATGGTCCCAGGGGACATTATCTCCGGGGCCTTCCAGAGGCTTGTGGAAGGGGCTGCATGCCTCCCTCCCCATAAAAATGACTTTGGCCCAAGGGAATTGGGTTCCTAGGGCCTTCCGGCCTTCCAGTGGCTCAGGGAGGGGGCTACATACCCTTCTCTCAAGAAAGAATAACTGTGCCAATCCCCTCGGCTGTGGCCCACACTGGAGGGGGCTTTTATTTAAAATAGTGCTAGCCTGTGTGATGACAGTAAGCTATGTCTGACTAGACTGGTGCGAAATGAAATGAAAGTAAATAGTCTACTTGTCTCAATGGTGGGATCTCTCCATTACAGTCCCCATTTCCCCTGAATTATCCCTTAAATATGTGTTTTTAATTTTATTTATTGAGTGTTATATGCATTTACATGGCAAAGAAGTGAACTAAAAAGAAATAGGCAGAAGAGCAGTATAACATGCCAAACTGTATAAGTGCAAGGCAATCCTGCCTGTAAATACCTATCCACCCAGAAACTCTGTGACAATACTGCTAGGCAGGTCTAGGGGTGCACAGATCTCTAACAGTATGCCATTACTTGTCCACGCAGGCCACATGAAGCTGATTGTAGCGGAAGGGGGCCCATATGTCTCTGGAGCAAGACGCTTGTGGGAGAAGTTCCTTATGGAGATCAATTGTTCATTCAAACATGCGATCTCAAGTGTTCACTGTTTGATTGTTGGCAGTCGTCCTTCACCCCAGTGCTTTGATCTTTTTGTTAGCAGCAAGACGAGAGATATAAATATACAAATGGAGTGGGGGATACGTGGGATCTACCTTAGGAGGCCCATCAGGGGTCAAAGGAGTGCCTGTAATTGATTGTAGCTTATCACACACACTGCTCCCCAAGAATAGGCTACCTGTAAAATGTTTGCATCCTCTGCGCCGCAGTTGGCACATCTAGAATCTCCCCATAACCCCCACCTGTGCAGCACTGCAGGTAAATAGTATAGCCTATTAAGGTACTTATAATGTATTATTCCCAATCAGCTGCTAGGCAATAGTTCTCTAGTTTCTGCACAGCAGTGTTCCTATACGTCATCTGTAAGTGAACGTAGATCCATTTCCCACCCTGCTTTAGCAGGGTTATCTCTGACAGGCATATCAGGCTGCTCCACTTGATAGAGCAGAGTGATAATGTTTTTGGCACTTGCAGTGCTGATAACAATTTCCAGGGGGTTTGAGTCGTTCAGGTTTCTTGGAAAGTTAGTCAACATTTTTTACTGGGTATTTTCGGCCTAAAGTAAAGGAGTGTGTGGAGATAGTTAATGGTGAAACTTTGCAGAATTTACTCAATGGTAATAAATTTACCCTGTGGATACAAATCGTTCCATGTCTAATGTAAAGTCTCATAAGTTGAGATTGTGCCACCTGTTTGAATACCCCTCAATTATTCTAAAAAAGAAGCTGTAACAAAGCAACTAATTTGGCTTATCATATCTTCTAGTACAAGCTGGTGTGGCTGAAACATATAGGCCCAACTCCAAAAAAAGATACGGGGATGACAATCCCCCTCCCAAACTGGGGGCCCATCGTATTTGCTTATGAGTCTCAGTCAGTTCTAGCAGAGCTTTTTGCTTGGCCCACATATATGTTTAGTCAATTGGTGCTGTTGTATCAGAGTTAGTCAGTTGATGCTGTTGTACAAGAGTCCCCAGTGACCATGCACAGGTGTTGAATCATCCTTTATTTGTTAGCTATAAATTCAGCCATACCAGTGTGACCCTTTCTGTGCCTTCTAGATCTTATGTGCCACCTGTCTCATGCCGATGACCCTACCTGTACCTCTGTGAAGGGAGAGTCCCCAGTGACATGATCGAGTTTGGCTTGTGCCTTTTACAGTGAGGCACAAGATTGTTGCTCTCCTTTCAGTTGGAAGATCACTTTGAAGGAATGATCCTAGTGATTTTTAATGCCCTTAGATTGCTCAAAGTCTATGCCAAGCTTGAAGGCTTTCCATTCCACCAGCGTTATAAAGGCAATATAAGAACATGAAATTTAAACTGAGGGGGCAAGTACCCACCTCAAATAGTAACCACAACCCTTGTCATGGTGAACCCTTCATGTCAGTAAATGAACCTGTACTCAACCCCATCATAGCGATGGCACAGAGCACCAGACTTAACTCAAAGGCAATGTGAAACGTATTTATGCAGTCCCAAAACAGTCTGAAAGTCTGAAAGTCAAATCACAACTAAAACAATAGCAAATCAATTGAGAAAAACAGAGTAGGTTTTAATAAATAAAATTACACCAACATGACAATGTAACTTGGAGTTATGAATGTTTAAAGTTAAAATGTGAAAATGGCACCAAAAGGTGTTAAGAGTCAACCTCGGCCATCTACTTGTACTTTATCTGTGTCCAGGCACGAGTTAAGGCTGACCACATTGGCATGAGAGTCACATACATAGGCCAGGCTCGACTTCGTTGGAAGCTTTATCTTGAGACATGGGTCCAAATGTACTAACATTTGGCACAATGCAGCAATATAACTTGTTGCACTGTGCTGCATCAAATGCAGAGCACAAGAATGTGCCATATTGCTGCTCTTTCTCTGCACTGATGCACTGAGTGCTGCCTACAGCCAATGCCTGGACCCTTACATCATGATGCAAGAGCGCCTGTGTTACAGGCAGGATTGTTTTTCTGAAGGTACAGACACCTTCCTGAACAAAAACTATCCTTAGAGGTATTTTCCTCTTTCTACGTTTGCCACAGAATACAGCACCTGTAGAAAGAGGAAATAGGAAGAAGAAATAATCATATTTCTCCTTGTTACACTTCTGTTGGTATGGTGTGTCATTTTAAATGCATTCCAAGGTTGACAATTCTTAGTAAATCTGGAAATGTGCCAAAATACATGGATGGATGAATGGGAATGCCTTCCTATGGCAAAGTAACGAGGATTTGCTGCTTCCCAGGGGTCCCGAGTGGGAGCAACCTGAATTTTTGCTCAGTGGCAACACATCTTCATTGGATCAGTATGGCAGGTTGGACCCAGTCCTCTGGTTAACTTTCAAGCTGAATATTTCCAGTCCTAGTTTTCAGTAAAAGTTAGGATAAATAGACTTTGACACTAGCCAAGGGTCTGGACTAAAAGGATGGAACTTGGGTATCAGAGGCCAGAAGCAGGGTTCAGGGCAAGTCTAGTTATAATCTGTCAGCTGGACAGTTGCAGAAAATGCCTCTTGTAGATTGTTAAGATTGTTGAGTCGATGTTGCTTGAACGTCAGGTCGGCTTTATGACTCTTGGAGTCCATTAAAGGAGGGAGAGCAGATCCAGTTTTCTACAACAGCTTCATCCCTCTTCTGTTCTCCCACAGGTCCAGAAAGTGTTCTGAGGAGGTAGCTGTGCCTCAATTGCCTGTGAAGGTGTAGGCCTCTTTGAGGTGAATTAAGTTCCTGGGCACAGCCCAGATTGTCATCTTGTCAGAGAAACAGCACACCTCCCCACATCTAAGACCACAGCTATGGGAGCAAATTCACACTGCATCGCATCCATCAAATATTCAGCTGTCAAGTGACAGTTTGGTGCATGCAAATGGACATACAGAGGCTTTAGGAATGGAAAAAGTAACTTTTTAAAAGTAACTTTTTCAAAATATTTATTAAAATTCACCAGTGAAATGGGCTTAATAATTATTTTAAAAAGTTGAAGAATTACATTTGTAGGGTTTACCTAGCCAGAAATAATATCATTAAATTTAATATTGCACCCAATGCTTTCCGATACAGCGGCCAACCCTGCTACAGTAAAAATAGCTTTTAGGGCATTTTTACTGTAAAGACATGTTTACCATCATATGTGTACATGTCATACTTGTAAATCACATGCACCTTGCCTTCAGGGCAGTAAGGCTTAGGCAGAGTTGATTTATGATTATTTAGTAAGGAAGTTGTAGTCAGAGCTAGTAGTGTTCAGTAGTGCCAGTGAGTGGTGATCCTCTGTTCAGCAGTCCAGGCCAGTGCTCAGGATGCTATCATCACTGCACCTGGCTCATCAAGTGAGGCTAGAGGCCAAACCTGGGCAATGGCAATGCTGATTGGCCATGCTTTGTATCAGTTAGTTCTTGGGTGATTGTCCACTTGTGGTATCCTCTATTCAGTCTCTCAAGAACTTGACAGTGTTTAGGCCCTCCTGGAAACTTCTTAGTCGTTGATGACCGGCGATTCATGTGCCCCCAACTACTTGCCGTCTCCTCCACGGGGTTGCAGTTTTTACTGCACCAAGTAAATTCCCATGCAGGTAACATTGCATGGCTGAAAGTTCTGATATATGCTGTAACAGAAGTTATCAGACATATCAGAATTCAGGGGGACACCTGTAATAAAATGGGATGTATACTCAGTACAAGGTACTGATTGGGTTGGAATGGGGGAAGCAAGATGGCAGCCTTAGGTGGATGGTGTTTGTTCCTCCTTCCAACCTAATTTGTCTTGGAGCTCAGTCTACACCTTCTACAAGGAACGGAGTAAATGTCAGGGCTGTTGACATGTTTAAAACCTTCTGCAGCCATCGCTTCAGAGTGCTGCTTCTTCTGGATAAACTGCTGTACTGGTGTCAGGTGCCTTTCAGGCTGAGACGTTGGAACATCACGGTAATGGCTCCTAGGAGTGCGAAATGGCCTAAGTCCTGGAGTGACACTTTCTCTGTGAGTGGAGTAGCTACGGGCCAGCGGTGAATGGAGGGGGCCGAGGAGAAAAAAACTATTGGCAGGCGTTCATCGGAGAACAGCTCCTGTGGCCCCGTCAGTTCTCAAACGGTCACAGGCTCTATTCTGGGCTTTTTCAGCCTTTCTAATCACCACAATCAACCTAATCAATATATCCAAATGATGGATGTGGCTGTGGCGGAAGGAAACGCCGCCCCCGGGACTCACCTGCTGTCAGCTGCTGCAAGGCAAAGAGCGCTGCACCCTTGTTAGCAGGGGAGAGAAGCCAGCTCCAGCAGCAGCTGCCGGCTGTGTCTACACTGGATGTGTTCCCTTCTGGTGATTCCTCCTCCTCTGCGGCCAGGTGGCTCTCCTGCGCCTCAGGAATCAGTCAGAGCTGTGGCAGCACTCTCCCCAGGGCTAGGCACACATGCTGAGGAAGGCAGCAACACAGCTCAGAATAAAGCTCAAAACAATAATTGCCAAGATGAGGAGAACCTGCTCCGGAATCCCGCAACAAAGTCTGGTAAAGGCAGTTACTGCTGTAGGTTCTATTGATACTGGTGACACTGCTGGCGTGGACTGTGGGGCTTCTAAAACACCAGTGAAAGCCCTTGCAAGTTATGATCATGAACAGTCAAGGCCGTGTATAGACCCAGACTCGGGGGATAATTTTTTTACTCTATCTGACCACTCTGACTGGACAGACAAGGATTTGGAGGTCACTGGGGGGGGGGCTCAGGAAAGGTTCTGAGGAGAGTGTTTCAAGTTGTATCAGTAGCCTGGATAGGGGACATGGGACAGTACTCTCAGAGGCAGAGATGCCTGTACCTGGTACTGTGACAAAGAAGGATGTTTTGTTGCAAGGAGATGTCAAAGAGGGGGCTAAGGCAAGCGTTAAAGGGCACAAACGTCTCTGGGATTAGTCTTTGCCACCCCGTCTGGAGGGGGATACTCTTGCAGGTTGTAACTCAGCTCTAAATCTTCATACTTGGTTTCCCTGGAGGCAATCTATCAAAGCTTTACGGCTCCCTGGTAAGAAACCCAGGCAGACACCTGCAAGTCTCAAACTGCTTAGCGAAAACTGCAAGGTGCTATCCATCGTGTTGTTAGGATTTGCTTTGAGTTCTCAGGGAGGATGGGTGAACTGTAAGTGAGGATTGTAACTTTGGAAACTGAGTCATCAACTCAAAAAGTGGTGTCAGACTCACTTGAGGCATGGATGTTGGATACCCAGTAGACACTAGAAGACGTCGCATATAGGCTGTATAGATGCTATCAAGCTTGTTTGTTCAAATGGCTACTTGAAAGAAATTCCATTAATTTGCCATAATATTTCATTTTGTCTTGTCTGGAATTCTGTGTTTTGACATTTGTATAGATGAGGTAATATGACTAGGCCCAGTGATCTGTTCTCACTTAAAAAATATAATTGTTTTTATTTTCCCAGACTGTTACATTTCTCAAGCTGGTGAATGAAAACATGCAATTTTAGATCAGATGTTTTCTGTACAAGCCACCAGGTACAGGCATCTCTGCCTATGGGGTGCATATTTCTTGATATATTCTATTCTATTCTAGGTAACTTATAGAGCGCATGGCTACCTAATGGGCCTCCCAGCACTAGAAACAGCTGACCGGACTTCAACCATTAAGTGAATCCATATTCCAGACTACAACCGGGCATAACTAGGGAACAAACGGCCATGCCTTTAACAACTTCCTAAAGCTTAATTAGTTTGCGATTCTGCAAATTCAATTCGGTAAGGCATTCCATTGCTTAGGGGTCAGACAGGAAAACGAGTGGCCTCTACCCCCTTGCTTTGCAGATTTTTGGAATTGCCATCAGCAGCGCACTAGCAGACCTTAAAGCCCTGGCCAGTGCATAGGGCTGTATCTATTTATGACAAGCCTTACAAGCAAGACAGAGGGCCTTAAATTGTATTCTCTGTTCAGTTGGTAGCCAATGTAAGAAAGTCAATGAGCCTGAAACTGATTCATTCCTGAGAAGAGGATGGGCCACAGTGTTTTGCACTACCTGCAGTCTTTTAGTAACATATTGTGGCAAGCCTAAGTGGTGGCAGATTCCATAGTCAAGGGGAGTGGTAGAAGGTCTAATATTTTCCTGAGCATTCTAAGCAAGGAATAACAGTTCACTGCAACCATCCTGACCTGAGTTTCCGAGGTAAGTGTGTTGTCCAGTCAGATGCCTAGATTTTTTATGGTGTTTTTAGGAATAAAAGGGCTTCTTAGAGACTCTGGCATGCATATTAATAGCCAGCTGTTGAAGTCATTACTGACTAACTTTGGTTTTGTCACAGTTGAGCTTGAAGCAGAGGTGGGCAATCCAATATGCCACTTCCTTTAGGCAAGGTCTAAGTTGGTACCATTTTGCACGGTTCTCTGAGGGACAGAGCTATTTGTGTCATCAGCATTTGTAACTATTGAAACACCCAATATTTGGATTATCTCAGTCAGGGTACACACATGGAGATCAGATAAAGTTGGGCTTAGTTAGAAATCCTAGGCACTCCACATTTAGGGGGACTATCTCAGAATAGCAAGGTTCATTAAATATTTGAAACCTCCTATTTTTAAGGAATGATGTGACCCAGTACAAATCAAGATCCCTTACATCCACTTTCCCACATCTCTGAATGACCACTGCAAAGGATACAGGGTTGAATGCTGTGCTTAGATCCAGAAGTATGACTGATGCAGAGCCCCCTTGATCCAGAATCATTTTAAGTCCTTCAACTGCTTCAAGTAAGGCTAGCTCATTACTGTGTTGAGGTCTGCAACCTGTCTGTGTGGGGTGTAGAATTTCATTAGTCTCAAGAAATAATGTTGGTTCATATGTTTTTCCAGCAACTTCCCAACTCCCGATACAGGGAGATTAGTTCTGTAGTTTTAAAAAAGAAGTGGATCTGAAGTGGACTTTTTAAATAGTGGTTTAACCACTGCATGTTTTTTTAGGGGGGTACAACTCCACTCCGTAAAGGAGGATTAAGCAGTTCTTGTAGCACAGGAAACATTTCCTCTATCCCTTGCTTGAGGACATGTGGTGGGGCTGTGTCAAGTAGTGAACCTGATTTTACCACATCACATAAAGCCAATAGATCTTCTGCACTGGGGGAAACATGAGAGTTATTTCCCTGGAGGGTTAGGTTACCATAGAGTGGTGAACAAATGAGTATCCCTTCAGGACAGATGAATGCCAGTGACTTTCAGACATACCGAAGTAGATGTCTATAACCTTTTTAAGAAGAAGTTGCCCTAATCATTGCAGTGGGCCACTGGAGGAAAAGGACAAGAACTAGAAGGTAAAGGATTAGTGAAAGATTTGATTATTTGAAACATTTCTCTGGTTGAGTTTGAAACCTTATCTATTATCTGTTTTATATGCATAGTAGGTAGATTGAATCCTTTTGATTTTAGAGTGATTTTCATTGTTTTCTTGTAGTCAAGCTTCCTCTTAGAATCATAAGATTTTCTCAATTTTCTTTCCATCCTTCTACACTTCTTTTTTAGCACCAATAAATGGGGATTACAACAAAGGGACTATCTATCTTGTTGTGTGCTTTTAGGCATTTTAAGTGGAATGATCAGATTCAATGAGGTTGTAATGGCAGTAAATGCCGCCTACCGCCGTGGCGATGGCCATCAAAAGACCGTTGTTGCGGCTAACATCCGTCCGCCAAATTATGACCACAGCCGGACGTCCGCCACAAGAAGGGTGGAATTCAGGCTGTGTCCATACTAGCGGATGGTGGTGAGGTGGCGCTGCTACCACCAGCAGCGCCACGCCAGTAGACCGCCACCAGCCGTATTATAACAAATAATACAGCCTGGTGGTGTTCTGCTGGCGGTAGCAGCACCCTCTCCCGTTGCCTGCCGAAAGACCCCCTGGATGCAGGTAAGTTGGGCTTCCGACAGAGGAGAGGGGTGGGGGATGTTGTGTGTGTGGGGTTGTGTGCATGAATGTGAGAGTGTGTGCGTGAATGCGCCTGTGTATAGTGCTGTTTGCGTGGGTGAATGCATGTGTGTGAATGAGTGTATGAATGGAAATGTGAATGCGTGTCTGCCTGTCAGTGTGAATGAGTGTACGGATGTGTGCGAGAATGAATGGATGCATGTGTGAATGAATGCGTGTATGCCAGTGTGAGTGAGTGTGTGTATGCGTGGTACATGTCTGTAAGTGTGCATGAATGGGGGGCAGGGGATTGGAAGAGGGGGAGTGTGGATGGAGAAGGGGTGGGAGGCATCTGGGGAATGATTGGGGGGGTAGGTGAGCCTCCAACCAGTGACAGGGAACGAATTCCCTGTCACTGGTAGGGCCTACCACCATGGTTTTCGTGGCATTGCGAACACCACAAAAACCCTGGCAGTAGGCAGGCACAAACTGCCGCTACCTGTACAATAGCGGCCGCTGGGCTGGAGATTGTTATATCTGGCCTGGGGCTGCTACCACCATGGCGGTAGGAACGGTAATTTGGCGGGTTGGCTGCAGTCAACTCGCCAATGTCATAATGTGGTGGTATGTACCACCAGCTTGTTGGCAGGACTACCGCCACATTATCGCCTACCACCATGGTCATAATGACCCCCATTATTTCCTAACTCAGGCTTAGTGTTGCTAATTATAGATTCTCATTCCATAGGATCTAGTTTAGCAAAGCTGTGATTTGTCCTCCTTATCAGTGCTGGCTGTCTACCATTAGCCTGACCTGGCAGGATAATTGCTATCAAATCGTTGTCTGACCATAGGACTTTGAAATATTACTAAAAACAGGATTGAGGATGTGTCCATCCACCACACGTTGTGTTGTCGCATAGGCTTTCACTATTCTAATGAGACTACTGGATTTTGAGCGGCAGAATCGCCCGCGGCGTTGGAGACTAAGTCAGACCCAGTGCGGTTGACACCTGTCGCTCCAATCCGGGTGTTGCTCCGGGTAACTAGCAGTGCCTCATCTCTACCTGAGGGCAGGTATGACTGGGCAGCCGAGCGCATGACATTATTGTTTTCTCAGGGAAGCCATGGTCACTCAGGTCTCATCCGTTTCTCTCACTTACCTTAGTCTCATATATAAATGATAAAAAGAGGCAGTATATGTTTTAATAATGATTTTATTAAAATGACTGCATCTTAGATAGCAAAGCGTGAGCTGCAATAACCAGGATGACACAGCATAGCAGTATTAAAACTGTGACGAGGAGAGTGAAGCAGAGAAATAACGCTATCATATTGTCACTATGGTCAATAGACTAACTCCTAATTAGGTTATGATAGAGCACAAATTCTGCCCTTCACGTTCCCCTGGGAAGACATCATCCCCCATACCTGAACAAAGGCCTGCGGTCTGCGTTAGCATCTGTAGCGAAGCATTCGGCAATCAGCATACAGTCGTGGTTCTCTGGCTGGAATCACCCTCTAATGTCAAGGGACAAGGAAGTGTTTTTATAACAACACAGCTAATGTTCTGAGAAAATGTCCCTACGTAAGGATGTGTGTTTTCTATGAATATTGGAGACTAAACTTTTACCACGTTCACCGGAAATGTACCGTGCTGTAGCCTTGGAAGTAGCACAGAGTGAGTAAGAATGTCTTGTTTGAGAACAAAGTGCTGTCCTAGGCAAAAACCGTTAGATAAACAGAAAATAAAACAAGACTGTAAAAGTGGCTAATGTAACAATAACAAAGTAAAGCTGAATAAAATATATCTAGGTTAGAGTGCACAGCGGCTTACCCTAGTGTGTTAAAATAACGTGCATGGAGCTATAGCTAAAATGGCTACACAACAGTGTCAGTTGTCTACACGCTAAATCTTGTATTATGTTAATGGCCCCAGTATTATTGGTATCATCAAAATGGATATTCAAGTCTCCAAATAATGTGAATTGGCTTTATTAAGTGCCAAACTAGTAATAGAGTCAGGAAGAGCATAGAGAATCTGAGCAGTTGGAGCTGGCAGTCAATAGATCACCGCACCTAAGAAGTAACGGTGAGGGTAAAATCTGTAGAGAATGAGATACTTTCACAGTTTGGTAGCATTAGTGGTGAATAAGTAAATTTTAGTGTGTCTCTATAGACGACGGCAATCCCTCCTCTTATTTTGTCTCTTAAATGATTCTTACCGATACTACAGCCTGTAGGCAGGGTCTGAATCACATTTGACATAGAGCCTTCATGGAGCCAGGTTTCTGTGAGTAACTGCATCAGGTTGCTCCTCACAGATAAAGGAAAACAGATATAGCTTGCGCTGTGAAAGGGATCTGCAGTTTAGGGAAAATATCCGCCACCTTCCTGCTTCCTTGGAAATAGAGTTGTTGGGAATGGTCCTTCTTTAAGGTAGTGGTGCACACCATACACTGAAATAGCAGTGCTAGGATCAATTGAATGTAAACATGCATTACCAATGCTTTCTTTGAGGGGTCACAGCTGATCAGGAGAGTAGAACATTCTGGCTTGGAGTAAAAAGGTCAGGGTTCCTGGTCCCTGGTCCCTGTTCCCCGGCCAGGCGTGGACGACACAGACAGGTTTGTCTTTGGTGCACCAGCGGTGCACCTAATACACATCTGGCCAGAAGAACAACTACAGCACATACCAAAATGGTGTCTCAAGTTGTTTCCAGAGAAAACGAAGTCTGTTGGATTAGCATGTCCATGCCATGCCCTTCCTTTATGCGATGGCCGGGAGAACAACAAGAGCACCAAGCAAAATGGCATCTCAAGTTGTCTCAGAGAAAATAAAGTGCAGATCATAGCCATCCCCCTCAGCAAGTTAAAATGCTAACATTAAAAATTCCAAATTGCCAAAAAAGAATAGTTCAAGCCTGTCAGATATAAAATAATTACAAATAAACTAAAACCTGATAATAGTCTATAGTTAAATTAGAATGAAAAAACTATTTTGATGATTCATATTACCTGTTCCCATTAAAGCATTTTTGGAACAAGGAATCTGGGATAATGCCTGCCTCATGCTACTTCAAATAATTTACCACACAATGATTAGAATGCGAGAAGGAAAGCCTGAGGCGGTTGCCAAGAAGATATCTCCTAGGCCACTGTAGCACCTTTCCCATTCAAATAAGAGATCACTTCAGACTTAAGGAGCCTGTTTCTAAAAGATCCCTGGAGGCTGGTTCTACTAAAGGCTTGGGTCCAGTGGTAAGTAAGTTAAAGATATTCCAGTTTGAAGTGCTTAACTGGAATCTAGGGTTGAAGCTAGTAGACAAAAAAGCAGTTCTGAAAGTTTTGTTACTTCAGGGCTTGTGCCCAGCAAAGAAGGCTTATCCCTTTGCTGCAAACTGCTAGTGAGATACTGGGAATATGATTGATAGTTTGGCCCTCTTTTCCAATGGCTATCCTTTAAATTCCCTACTTAAACAACTCCAAGCAGATAACTTATTTGAGCTGAAGAACAAAAGTGTCCCTGCACAAAATAATTGCTGACTTTCTTCCTTTTTTTTAGCGAGTTATTCCAGATCTGCCTTGAACTTCTGTCCCATGATAGCTTCTCCACAATTTAATTCTGCATCAAATCTACAGGTATGTAAGGACTTTGGAAAGCCAGAGTGCTGATGTGAGATGATAGAGAGAGAGTGAGAATGACATGTATCCATGACAAGCTGCTCACAGAGACTCCTTAAGCTTCCAAAGTGAGAGAGACAACTTAAGGTGGCTGATTTAGAAGTAGATCATAGCGTGTCCTGCAGCCCTGAGACATTGATCCACTGCTCCTGGGATGGATCCAGACTTGATGAGCTGTTGCTCTGTCAGAGCCGCACCACATATGAGACAACCTTGCATTACCTTCTCACTTCTTGTGGTGTCAACCACTTAATTACTTTGTGCAATCCTCATTTTGGGTCTTCAAGTGTTGTAGCTGATTTTCCATAACGTGACACTTTCCCAGTAGATGTTATAGCACGGTTTGGCACACTGATCTGAAACCAAACTGTAATTTGATCTGAATTCAGACTGATTACGACTATTTTTAGCACACTTTCTGGTTCATTTTTTATATTTTTGTCATATCCTTTTGACATAATTTATATCCATTGCCACACTGACATCACTTTTATCTGTTATATTTATATTTTACCTCCCTTTGTGGACCTTCTTTTTCCTTATTTTATAACTGCAGTGACTTTTGCCAGTAGGTGGGTTAGATCTGCCACTGCATTGGCCTATTTACTTGCAATTATCTTCTGCCAAATGCAATCCATGGGAGCTCAACTAAGGGCCAAGATGCTCCAATGCTGAACTTAATGGCAAACCCCTGGCAGAAATGTGCACAGCAGCAAACTGGCTAGTTCGAAGTGATATCAATCCTGGAGATTTCCTCCGCAACTGCAGGTGTGGGTGTCTCAGACCCACGATGCAAGGACTCAGTTCAGTGCACAAGCTGGGTTAGTGAGGTCGGGTGGACTGCTGCCCTAACACAAACACACTAAGCTATTCTTTGCCAGTCAGTGCTTTCAAGTTACTTATCAGCAGTCCTTTTAAACAAGTTTAGGGACACAGTAGTAAATAAAACAATATGGTTGTCTTGCAGACAAAACACTTAGCCATTGAACTAAGAAATTGGGACTTGTAATTTTAAACATTTGTTTTAAAAGTCCTAATCTTGTGAACATAAAATGTACAGTAACATCTCACAATGAAAATAAAATTGCAGTGCAAATTGTTATTAATGAGAACAATTTAAACTTTTCAAAACTTTGTGTGTGTTAAATGGCATCCTAGACCCTAGTGCTATTTTGAAACCCTACACTATTTTTGTTGGCTAAAACATTACATATTATTCCTCCCTGTTGAGCATGGCTCCTCTCCGGCTTCTCCAGCTAACTCACCAATGTATCAAGTTGGATTGAGAGCAAAGTCTGGATGAAGAATCAATAAATCAGCGTGACCTCTGGTGATAATCTCTCAGGCGAAGGCCTATTCTAATCAATTGTCAAAAACCATGTCTTTTATAGGAATTTGGCCACTAATGTTTACAAAACAAATCCGGGTGTGAGACAGTTATCGCCTTAGTCAAAACTACTGGAGCCTAATGTACGTAAGCGTAACTCCACATATTTACCTTACAGGACAGCACCATATCAGCCTTGAAAATCCGTTGAGAGCTACAATGATGACAGATGCGTAAACATGTGTACTCAAGAACAACAGCTGCCTACAATGGAGAGCTACATTGTAAAGATGAGAATAATAGCACAACATGTCTTCCTACACCGGAGACATCCATGTTTTATCAGCAGTTTACATGGCAAAGGAATCTCCTACATTTTGTAATACAGATACTACTTGAATTGAAAGCAAAGTAAACTTTAAAAAATAAATAACTAAAGGTAAAAACTATTGTAGTGTTCACAACACTAGCCCTTTTTTTTCTTCATTACCAGCTACAAGGGAATTACTCCAGTGATTTTCTTTTTGGTGTAGTAGTCTTAAATTCAGTGGTAAAATGAACAACGTTTTTCTGTTGTACATTAAAGCTCTAGGCATAGCAAAATTCACAGTGTTTTTGGTCTGTGTATTTTAACTATTTATAACAAAGATCTTAATTGCTTTGGTATCCCTCAGAAGTATTGACTAAGATGAGGATTCAGGAGTTAGAGATAATGGCCCTCATTACAACCCTGGCGGTCCAAGACCGCCAGGGCTGTTTTGGCTGAAGCACCGCCAACAGGCTGGCGGTGCTTCAGAGGGGATTACGACCGTGGTGCTAGCGCCGCGGTCGCACCGCCGGGGCTGGCGGTTTCCCGCCACATTTGCCCCGGAGGTGATAATCCGACAGGGCAGCGCTGCTTGCAGCGCTGCCCAGGGGATTACGAGTCCCCGTACCGCCAGCCTTTAACTGGCGGTTTGAACCGCCAGGAAAAGGCTGGCGGTACGGGGAGTCGCGGGGCCCCTAGGAGCCCCTGCACTGCCCATGCCACTGGCATGGGCAGTGCAGGGGCCCCCTGACAGGGCCCCGTGCAGCTTTTCACTGTCTGCATTTGGAGCCGGCTCCCATGTTGCGGCCCACATCCCCGCTGGGCCGACGGGGATGTCATAATGGGCACCGCGGGAGTGCGGCTGCATTGGCGGGTGCACGGCGGTTACAACTTGGTGGTTGTCGCCCGCCAATGTTGTAATGACCCCCAATGTCTTGTATTGTTGTCGGTAATCTTCATTTCTCTTGTATCTTGATTCTCATTTGGTGATATTTCCGAATTGTGTGGCGTTTACCCCACCCAGTAATTAGAGGACGTGGTTAATATCTCAACCTTCAGTAAACTTCAGCATGGTGATTCTGCCAGAACTTAAAGAGGAAAATATTTGAATCAGTTATGACAGGAGGATGCTAGATAAGGCATGTCGCAACCACGAAAAATGGGTGGAGCTTGCCTTCACATCATTTCCTGATTTGTTTTATTTTGTCTGGTGGTGCTTACCACACCAGAAATGACTGGTATGAGGATTCAAGGTTTTCAGGATTACCAGTAAGCAGTCCAGAACATCCTCTCTGCCTGTTTTTTTAACAATAGAGATGCCAGAAATGTTGAGTTGTTACCTGTCAAATGTCCAGTAACTTAATTATGAGTTCAAGGAATATTTGTATTTGTGGAGGGATGGTATAGACTAAGCCACAGCTGCAAGAATGTAAAGAGAAATACATAATTAAATATACTTGAGATCTCTTTGTACACTGAGTGCATTGTTCAATAGCATAATCTGATGTCTAGCAATTGGCATATGTATTTCATGCTCAGCAGTCATTGGTGAGACAGTAGGAGTCAGCATTACGATGACCTCTTGGTATATGTGCTTTGTATGGAGTGGTGAGGAAGTATACATGTTATTGTAACATATCGATCCAACGCAAGTTTGTATGGACAGCACCTCACAAGAGCTACAAGTGGCAGCTCCCGATAAGATGCTTGAATTAATGCTTCACAACAGGAGATGCCTAACTCTGTGCAAACCTTCTGTTTTCATTACCTAGATGTATCTTTGTGTAGCCACAGTACCTGGTGCAAAAAAGGATGTTGCAGCTTGCTGCAATACAAATAATCTCATGAAGTAAACTGCATTTCACAATGGTGTGCAAAATTGTCATTTATCTCACTGACTTTTGGTGTGTTGCTCCAGGGCTCCTGAATGCCACATCTCTTCCATCCAGAGTAGGGTTGATGGTGGTGTACAGAGAGGTTTTACAACATGAGTTCATAAAAGACGGAGAGCCCTTTCTCTAAAGGAGTCTGATCAAATTTTAGAGGTAAATATATCGATAAAATTAACTTGTGCTGCCAGCCCGGGTTAAGTCCCTGGAGTCTTATTTGGACAGGGGTCCCAGTATGGTCTTCTGTTCTTTGCCCACTTTAAAAAAGGATTGTCTCTGTAGGTGAGATCGTATTATCACGGAAGGAGGCAATTGTGTAGTCCACCCATGAAAAAGGTGGCAACAGTGCTCCCTGGAATCATCAATCATTCTCCCTTCTTAAACGCTCTCTGGACTGGTTTTGTGCAGACACTCTGCTTGGGCAGAAAAAAGAGAACTTATTCCCCTTGAACAGGTAGAATTCTGCCCATATTATTTAACAGCTGATCACTGCTTTTAATTATGCTTAATTGTTCAAAGTGTTATCCAGTTGGCTGGGCAGATATGTTGCTGCTTTGTTGATTTTCAGGCAGTTTTTTGACCATGTGTGAGAAGGTAGCCTCTTTCTAGCATTGTTACCCCCACTTTTGGCCTGTTTGTGAGTATATGTCAGGGTGTTTTTACTGTATCTATGGGATCCTGCTAGCCAGGATCCCAGTGCTCATAGTGAAAACCCTAGTTGTCAGTATGTTGTATATGTCTCACTTGGACCCTGCTAGCCAGGACCCCAGTGCTCATAGTTTGTGGCCTGTATGTGTATCCCTGTTAAGTGCCTAACTGTGTCACTGAGGCTCTGCTAACCAGAACCTCAGTGTTTATGCTCTCTCTGCCTTTAAAATTGCCACTATAGGCTAGTGACCATTCTCACCAATTCTAATTGGCACACTGGAACACCCTTACAATTCCCTAGTATATGGTACCTAGGTACCAAGGGTATTGGGGTTCCAGGAGATCCCTATGGGCTGCAGCATTTCTTTTGCCACCCATAGGGAGCTCAGACAAATCTTACACAGGACTGCCACTGCAGCCTGTGTGAAATAACGCACACATTATTTCACAGCCATTTTACACTGCACTTAAGTAATTTTTAAGTCACCTATATGTCTAGCCTTCACTTAGTGAAGGTTAGGTGCAAACTTACTAAGTATGAGGGCACCCTGGCACTAGCCAAGTTGCCCCCACATAGTTCAGGGCAATTTCCCCAGACTTTGTGAGTGCGGAGACACCATTACACGAGTGCATTACATATAGGTCAATACCTATATTTAGCTTCACAATGGTAACTCCGAATATGGCCATGTAACATGTCTAAGATCATGGAATTGTCCCCCCGTGCCAAATCTGGTATTGGGGTGCCAATCTCATGCATCCTCGGGGCTCCACTATGGACCCTGGGTACTGCCAAAAAAGCTCTCTGGGGTTTTCTCTGCATATACCGCTGCTGTCAACTCACAGACAGAGTTCTGTCCTCCTGGGGTCTGGGCTGCCCAGTCCCTTCTGTGCACTTTTGCAAGGAATCCTTCGTGCACAGTCCAGGTCCCCAGCACTATGTCCTGCATTGCTCAACTCGCTGAGTTGACCACCGGCTTCGTGGGACCCTTCTTTGTAGTGTTGAGACGACCGCCGTGCTCAGTTTTCTTGAACCCGTTTTCAAGTACTTCTGCGGGTGCTGCCTTCTTGTGCGTGGGCCTCCATTGTGCCCTCACACCTATGGATTCAAGATGGCAGAGGTCTGGGACACACTGGAGGAGCTCTGGGAACCACCCCTGGGGTGGTGATGGACAGGGGAGTGGTCACTCTCCTTTCCTTTGTCCAGTTTCATGCCAGAGCAGGGACTGGGGGTTCCCTGAACCGGTCTAGACTGGCTTATGCAAGGAGGGCACCATATGTGCCCTTCAAAGCATTTCCAAAGCCTGTGGGAGGCTACTCCTCCCCAGCCCTTAACACCTATTTCCAAAGGGAGAGGGTGTAACACCCTCTCTCAGAGGAAATTCTTTGTTCTGCCTTCCTGAGACTGGGCTGCCAAGACCCCAGGAGGGCAGAACTCTGTCTGTAGGTTGGCAGCAGCAGTAGCTGCAGAGAAAACCCCAGAGAGCTGGTTTGGCAGTATCCGGGGTCCATAGTGGAGCCCCAGGGATGCATGGGATTGGCACCCCAATACCATATTTGGCATGGGGGGACAATTCCATGATATTAGACATGTTACATGGCCATATTCTGAGTTACCATTGTGAAGCTACATATAGGTATTGACTATATGTAGTGCACACGTGTAATGGTGTCTCCGCACTCACAAAGTCCATGGAAATTGGCCTGAACTATGTGGGGGCACTTTGACTAGTGCCAGAGTGCCCTCACAGTTAGTACGTTTGCACCTAACCTTCACTAAGTGAAGGTTAGACATATAGGTGACTTATAAGTTACTTAAGTGCAGTGTAAAATGGCTGTGAAATAACGTGTGCGTTATTTAACACAGGCTGCAGTGGCAGTCCTGTGTAAGATTTGTCTGAGCTCCCTATGGGTGGCAAAAGAAATTCTGCAGCCCATAGGGATCTCCTGGAACCCCAATACCCTGGGTTCCTAGGTACCATATACTAGAGAATTCTAAGGGTGTTCCAGTGTGCCAATTAGAATTGGTGAGAATGGTCACTAGCCTATAGTGACAATTTTAAAGGCAGAAATAGCATAAGCACTGAGGTTCTGGGTAGCAGAGCCTCAGTGACACAGTTAGGCACTAAACAGGGATACACATACAGGCCACAAACTATGGGCACTGGGGTCCTGGCTAGCAGGGTCCCAGTGAGACATATAAAACATACTGACAACTAGGGTTTTCACTATGAGCACTGGGATCCTGGCTAGCAGGATCCCACTGAGACAGTAAAAACACCCTGACATATACTCACAAACAGGCCAAATGTAAGGGTAACAATGCTAGAAAGAGGCTACCTTCTCACGTAATAGGGTAACTTGTGAGACAAGTTAAAGACAAGTAAAGCTTCTGAGCCTTGCTGTAAAGCATTAATGACAGAAGAAACCAAGGTATCCCTATAGTTTATTAATTATTTGAAGCAACTTTGAATGGCTACCTGATCAGTGGCATAGCACAAACTGATGCCTCCCGCTGCAAAATGTGATGAGGTGTCCCTGAGTCTTCCATATTTCATATATATTCTTTTGCCTCTCAGCCAATGTTTTTAGGAGTGGCTGTTGCTTATAAAAACGTTGTCTTAATTGTTATGTTTTCCAGACAAGAAGTTGAAGGTATGGATGTGTCGTGTTAGGGTTGGTTTAAATATAATTTTTCACTCACCCGAATTATCATCCTTAATCAAAGCGAACAACTGGTTGTTTCATAATGATTTAGGTGTAACAGATGTCTTAACCAAAGGCAGTGACCTCTGGATTTTTGTATTATTTATCTTTATGTAGTTTTAATGTGTCAGTGTTGTTTTTAAAATATTATTTTAATCGTACACAAACCATGCATTGATTAGTACAGATGTTCACATTTGAAACAGCAGTTGCTTTAGGCAATTTTTTTGAAATGTTAAAGAAATGTAATTTGAAATTGTGATCATTTGTGATATACTCTATGCTTTAAAAGCCGCTGGGCGTTATTTAGAGTTTAGCAGACGCAATACTATGTCACAAATATGTCAGCTGTCCTGTCTACCGTACTGAGTACATTATAGTCTAAGGCGCTTGCGATACAGCGGACAGGATATCCTACACAATTTGATGAAGTATCTACTCCATCAAACGCAAAATTAGAACCTATGCCTTATTAAACTTATTTTACTAATGCTAGATTTCTTGTTACTACAACTTATTTTGATGCATTTGAAAGCGGGAACGTATTGGCTGTGGATTTTTTTCATGGAGAGATACAATGTCTTTACGAATTAAGCCCTGCCCTGTGGACACTACCTATTTACATGCATATATTCAAACATTCCTGAACAGATGGCCAAGTACTCTGGCTAAATGGTGATCAGGGAAACTAGCTGAAGAAGTACTGCAAAATAAACACATGCCAACACTCACTGATGTGTATGTCTCATTTCAAAGTCAAAACGATTATGAACATGATGGTGCTCATGAATTTTCCCTAAATGTGATGTGCTGTTTTGCCCTATAGTGTCCCTAATTTCCATAAAAGTAATTTAGTGGGAAAGCAGATATTCAAATGTGTTGCAGACCAAATGCGGTAGACAATGCTTGCAGACCCTTTTCCTGCGTTGCTAAAACGCTGTTTTATTCTCCTGGTGATGCGAAGTCCCCTGGTTGTTTGTTTCCACATTTGCATGCATTTGGTAGCCATGACTCAAGGTCGCCTGCATGCGTTGCCAGGTACACCGAAATTCATTACACAAACATAGTTTTGTGATACAAAGCAGGCTAATGAATATCAGAAGGCCCTAAGGACTGCCATACCTGCGTACATTAACCACCAATGTGATTAATCTGCATCCAAGCTGATGCTAGGATTTCTATCTGAAATTGCATACTTTGAAAATGATTAGCTTTTTGCCTCAAGGACAGCAAAGAAGCTGATGATTACCAAAAGTAAATAAAATATAACATGTACACGTTTTTTTAAATGAACCTAGAATTACTACCAGCACTCGGCTGGGAAGTGAGGGCGTCAGGTTCAGGATGATTGACAATATTTTGTTGAGAATATTCTGTATTTTTCTTGATATGCTCCTGGTGTCAAAAGAACAGGGATTTCTCTCAGGCTGACTCACGGGGCAAGCTTGTCAAGGATGCAAAGGGTCGCTGGGGTGTGGTACGCCGGCGACCTTAATGTAAGTACATGTTTTTTTAATTTTTATTTTGTTCACCCCACCCCGTCCTGCCACTTTGCCCAGTCGCGACTGCAGGAAGGGGCACTTTCCTGCACAAATACAATCCTCAGATGCATTTTCGTCTTTCTAAGTGTGCTGCAGAATGAAAGAAAAGAAAAAACAAGGAGAAATAAAGAGATTTTGTAGTGTTTTGACGCATTCCCAGGTTTACAAATGTTGGTAAATCTGGGAGTGCTCCAAAATTCATGGGAGGAGGTGTGGGGGAATACTGATTCTCCACCTATGGAATGCCTCCCTGGAGCAGAAAAACGCAAAGCAGAAAATTGCGCTGTGTTAGAAATGGGGTTTTTGGTTGGCAGTCAGGTTACCCACTGTCCAAGCAAGAACCCTCACTCTAGTCAGGGTAAATCACACACAATCCAAATTATCCTGTGCCCACCCTCTGGTAGCTTGGCACGAGCAGTCAGGCTTAACTTAGAAGGCAATCTGTAAAGTATTTGTGCAATAAATCATACAATAACACCATATAGCACCACAAAAATACACCACACAGTATTTAGAAAAATATAGAATATTTATCTGGATATTTGTAGATCAACACAATAAAAGATGCAATAAGAATTTGTAGAAATATCACTGAAAAGTGATATAAAGTGTCTTAAGTCTTAAAAAAGCAAACAAAGGGGGTCATTCTGACCCTGGAGGTCCATGACCGCCACGGCAGAGGGCGGTGGAAGCACCGCCAACAGGCTGGCGGTGCTTCCTGGGCTATTCTGACCGCGGCGGTAAAGCCGCGGTCAGAAAAGGGGAACCGGCGGTTTCCCGCCGGTTTTCCCCTGGCCCAGGGAATCCGCCATGGCGGCGCTGCTTGCAGCACCGCCATGGGGATTCCGACCCCCTTCCCGCCAGCCTGTTTCTGGCGGTGTCCACCGCCAGAACCAGGATGGCGGGAACGGGTGCCGTGGGGCCCCCTAACAGGGCCCCACAAAGATGTTCACTGTCTGCTTTGCAGACAGTGAAAATCGCGACGGGTGCCACTGCACCCGTCGCACCCCTGCAACTCCGCCGGCTCCATTCGGAGCCGGCTTCCTCGTTGCAGGGGCTTTCCCGCTGGGCCGGCGGACGGCCTTTTGGCGGTCGCCCGCCGGCCCAGCGGGAAAGTTGGAATGACCGCCGCGGTCTTTTGACCGCGGTGCGGTCATTCGGCGGTAACCACATGGCGGGCGGCGACCGCCGCCCGCCGCGGTCAGAATGACCGCCAAAGTCTCTTTCAAGCACAAAGTACCTGGTTTGGAGTGGAAAAATCTCTGCAGAGAGCCGCAGAGGAGGAGATGCGTGGAAAAATGGTGTGTGCGTCGGTTTCGCCCCTTCACACACGGACTTGCGTCGTTATTTTTCACGCGGGGAAACGTGCGTCGTTCTGCGGGAAGAAAAATGGTGTGTGCGTCAGTTACGCCCCTTCACACACGGACTTGCGTCCTTACTTTTCACACGGGGAGACGTGCGTCGTTCTGCGGGAAGAAAAATGGTGTGTGCGTCAGTTACGCCCCTTTACACACGGACTGCGTCGTTATTTTTCACTCGGGGAAGACGTGCGTCGTTTTCCAGCATGCAGGCCGACTCCTTCTATGGTTCGTGGGATTACCAGATGTCCCAGGGTCTGTGCGTGGATTCCTAGGCCTGTTATCCAGCTGCGCATCTTTCCGGGAGGCTGCGCATGGAATTTTCTTTCTCACGGCAGGCGTTGCGTCGATTTAATCTCTGGAAGTCGGGCGACGTTGTCCATGCGAGGCCGTGCGTCGAAGTTCCGATCGCACCGTAGGCGTTGCGGCGAGCAGCGTCTTTCTGGATCGGCGTGCGGCGATTTTCTCACCGCAAAGCAAGCTGTGCATCTAATTTTTCAGCGCACAAGGAGTCCAAATGGAAAAGAGAAGTCTTTCGGGTCCTGAGACTTCAGGGAACAGGAGGCAAGCTCTATCCAAGTCCTTGGAGAGCACTTTTGCAGCCAGACAAGAGTTCAGCAAGGCAGCAGTCCTTTGTAGAAAGCAGACAGGTGAGTCCTTTGAGCAGCCAGGTAGTTCTTCTTGGCAGGATGCAGGTTCTGCTTCAGGTTTCTTCTCCAGCAAGTGTCCGAGGTGGTAGGGCAGAGGCCCTGTTTTATACCCAAATGTGCCTTTGAAGTGGGGGAGACTTCAAAGAGTGGCTGCCCCAATGTTAGCCTATGAAGGGAGCAGGCCTCACAGTAGTGTAAAAACGAATTTAGGAGTTTTACACTACCAGGACATGTAAACTACACAGGTACATGTCCTGCCTTTTACCCACACAGCACCCTGCTCTAGGGGTTACCTAGGACACACATTAGAGGTGACTTATGTGTAGAAAAAGGGGAGCTTTAGGCTTGGCAAGTACTTTTAAATGCCAAGTCGAAGTGGCAGTGAAACTGCACACACAGGCCTTGCCATGGCAGGCCTGGGACAAGGTAAATGGGCTACTTGAATGGGTGGCACAACCAGTGCTGCAGGCCCATTAGTAGAATTTAATCTACAGGCCCTAGGCACATACAGTGCACATTACTAGGGACTTATAAGTATATTAAATAGTCCAATTGGGTATGATCCAAAGTTACCATGTTTAAAGGGAGAGAGCATATGCACTTTAGCACTGGTTAACAGTCGTAAAGTGCACAGTCTAAAAGCCAGCAAAAAGTGGAGGGAGGCAGGCAAAAAGTTAGGGGTGACCACCCTAAGGCATGTAAGGTCTAACACGCTGCCTTGCGTTACACCAGATTTATCAAGCCATACAGGGCCACACAAGGTGGCCTTGTGTGGCTTGATAAATCTGACTTAGGTTTTGTGATCCTTTGCGTGGTACAAATAGTAAAGCAAAACCATGATAAATATGCCCCTAAATCTATAGTTGTAAACATCAATGACTTTGAAAGTTGTTTCAGAAAGCAAAAAATCTGCGACAGATGCATGACAGTACAAACCTATGTTTATATGACACTGGAGTGAATGAGCAGGGTGGTGCAGTTAGGAGCTGAGTTCATTGTAACCCTTTCATAATTTACAAATTAAGCATTGTGACTTCTCACCACGAACCAGAGCAAACTGTGTATGTTAGTCCATTGAACCCCTTCACGGCATCTGTGGCCTGATTCACTGCTTGATCTCTGGTCGACATTCAGTACTAAGAGCCTCACAGCTCACAGTCTAACTGGATACTGAAAAAATATTTTTTTCCCGCTTCTCCTAATCAGTGTTATGAAGGCTGTGATTAGTGAACGTCAGTGCTCAAAGGTGCCTCATAATATCTAATGTATGTTAATGCAGTGCGGTGTTGCCAGAAGAGATTTGATTCAAGTATTACATATAGACCCAGTTGTGTTACTTCTGAGGAGAGAAGCCAGTTGCTAATCAAAAGGCACTTTCGGAGTCGAGCAGGTTGGAATATGAACAGCTTTACACCTGACGCCATCTTTCCGAAAGCCATTCAAGGACGTTAACTCACCAACATTTCTGTGGCAGGAGAAGTCATTTTGTCTCAACTTTTGACCTTCAATGATAATTAGGGGGTTCTACGGGGCACTGGTAGAACGATAAATGTTGGAAACTGCAGTAAATAAAACAAACATTGGCAATGCCAATAGGTCACTTTGTATCTGTACTGTCAGCCAGACGTAAAAATCCATGTACGTTAATTACTGCCCTTACCCTGTCTGTGCTGCTGCCAGAGAGAAACCTCATACATTATCTATTAATTTAAGACACGTTGATAGCATAGAGTGGCACCTGTACCCCCTAAAAGTTCAAGGTCAGGCAGTTGAATAAATAAACAAACTAATTACAGCTCTTTTGAGGCAAGCACATTTGTGGGCATATCCAAAGCCCCTCTCCTGAAAATGCTCACATAATTGTCTGGTGATAGCTGCGCTGTAAAGCCAGATCATAAAATGGCTCTTAGAGGCCCCCTTACTTTCGGTTCCTGGCGGCCTTTATGACCCTTGATGCCTGAAGTAGCAAGAGGAAGACTAGACAGAATAAAAGGCAACCCATGTGTAGGCACTGTGGCACTTGTCACTGCCATTTGATGTTGATGAGGTTAGTCAGTACTGACTGTAAGAAGTCTTGTTGTGGCTATAGAGACTTAGGTGAATCAAGTGCCTTGGTAAAAGAGGGCGATAGATAAATAAATATTAAAGATGATGGCTGTAGAAGTCGAGGAGAAATGAATTATCTATTTCCCCACATCCACTGTTCACCTTGGAATATGTGTACAGAGACAATGTTGCTTTTTGTAGTGTAGAACTGAATCTTGCCAAGTTTACAATTCTCTCCAGGTCTTTACATTTTACAGTTTTGTATAGGTGTGCAAGTAGACATCCAATTTAACATCTTGTTTCAATGACTGTTGTGCTCTGAAATTATATCGAATTGATAGCCAGAAATACTTTTCACTGTCTAGCAGTGCTCCCTCACCATTACCAACTGTGCTCAGTCATAGAACATCCTGAATATGATCAAATGGCATGACTCTCACATTATCAATCACATTAAATCAGTCTTGCACTTTCATTTCAAACTCAAATCTGTGATTAACATCCACAGGTAGATGCTTATATTTTTATGCGCCAGACCTGTCGCTTCTCATAGTGTTGCAATACTTACTTTCCTTCAGCTGGAAATGTGTGCTTGATTTTTAATAAAGAATGAACCACATTACTGAACATTTATCATTAAATTGAATGACATATAGAAGATGTTTGCAATGTAATTTATATGATGGAAAGCAGTGTAGCAAAGAAGAGTTACCACATAGCTGAATCATCCATTATTCTGAATTTCAGAATAAACTCGGAGTATTCGAGGTACATCATTATCTAAATAATAGGAATGTTTACCTGCAAGTTGAAATTGCTAATATGCAATGCCTCCCATGCATCACAAAAGAGGTCTGACTACATGAGGTTTAGAAAGGGATGCTGGTAGAGGCATGCAAATGTGTTAGTAAGAGAGATGGAAAATGTGTGAAAAGGATCTGTGATTTTCACCTTTCAAGTGCAGTCAAGTGCTATAGCCTTATAAATTTGGAAAAAACATTGAACGTGAATGAGCACGGAAGGGCACCTCAACAGCAGATGACCTGGAAAGCCTTCAAGGTGGTCATGAGCGGGCATGTTATCTCTATATTATGAGGGGTCAAGCAGACACTGTGCAGAGATCTCCTGGATGCTGAGGGAGCCCTGCCTAATACTGAAAGTTTTGTCTCATCGCACGCAGACAGGGCTCGACAACCCTGCGACATACAATGGAAGCACACTGAACTGACTGACAAACTAACAATTCTAGACTACAGGGAGCACTTGCTTGCCACACATGGAGAGGATGACTATGCTGGCAGACTGCTAACTTGGCTACTCATGGTGAAAATACCTCACTTCCCTACAGGGGCCTTTTGGAAAGCAGATGGAACTGTCCACAACTCTCAGACTGAAATAATGCCACATTTGAAGGCAACTACTAGCACACAGCAAACGGGGGCCTCACTGCCTCCTAGATCCAATATTTCCTACAGGAGAGCCCCCTGCCTTGAATTACATTACGTTACATTTGCGCTAGCTATGGAGCTGCTAGCATGCCTGCTGCACGCCGAGGCATCCCAATAGGGTTTGAGGGCCACAGAGGACTGGAATATTGTGTGGTGTGCTTATGTGCAGATGATGATAATTGTCCTTCCCACCCTTGATGGCACAACTAAACAAGTTTGGGCAGATGTCCAGTTTGAAAATTAATTTGACTAACTCCAGTATTTTCTGGCTATATCCGATGCTGGACACCTGAGAGAGGGGGTGTTACAAACAAGACTGTCTTGGCATTTCGATTTGTTTAAATACTTAGGAGTATATATCTACCACTCTGAAGTGAATCTAATTACTGGCAATCTCTACCCGGCCATTGTTTCAAATAAGTGATTTTGGAAAATGGGTTATTGGTAAGGGCAGGTAGGTACCTACACCTAGCAACAAGCCACTAACCTCCACTTAGGTCCAGTTAGGTCTCAGTAAATTAACCCCAGCTCAACCCTTGGTAGCTTGGCAATGAGCGTCAAGGCTTAACTTAGGAGACAGTGTGTAAAGCATTCAAATATCACAAAACAGTAATTAAATTAAATACAGGAAACAGTTTAAAAATCCAAAACCAATTTATAAAAATAGTTTATATTTTTATCTTTAAAATGACACCAAAACGAATAAAATCTGATATAGGGAACCGGAGATATGAATTTTTAAAGAATTATTATTTTTCTAGCGCTTAGAAACAAAAAGCGCCAATCGGGTCATCTGGTTGCACCTCGACCGGGGCAAAGTCAAAGTTTCAGGCCGACCGCTATGGAGCCCTGCTCGGCTACAGGTCGCGTGAGGCCTCGGTTAAAAAGTTACCTTCTGACTTAGTCTTTATTTTGAAGATTTTCTTCAGCGGGACGAACCTGCCAGTCCTATCCGACCTCCTGGAGCCCTTCTCCGGATACGCGATGCTGGATTCCTCGGTGGAGATTTTTACCTTCGGACTTAGTCGTTTTTTCGAGGTGAAAATCCTTCGACCGGGGTAAACCTGGATCTTGATCCGACGTCCATGGAGCCCTTCTCGGATACGATGGCTGGGAGGTCCCGGTCAACTTTTTACCTTCGGACTTAGTCTCTTTTTCTGAGATTTTTCTTTACCGGGACGAACCACCAAATCAGGCCGGGTCGCGGTTGAGGCAAGCCGGGTAGAATTTCAGCGGCGGGCCGGTCCCTCTATGGAGCTTTTTTACAAAAATTCTCAAATCTTCTCCAAACTTCTGGGGCTTCACCCAGATGTTCTTTTAAGGTTCTTTTGGGGTCCACAGCTCACCCCAAGGGTCCAGAAGTTCTGAGATGGTCCTTGGGGGGTGCGGACTACCACTCCCAGAATGCACCTGGTGCAAACTCCTTTTTGGCCACTGGACAGTGGTCAGCTGGTCACTTTCTTCAGGAGTTGGTGCAGGGGACTCTGGATAGCAATTTTTCACCTGTAGCAAACAGGGAGTCCCTCCTTGAACCAGTTGAAGCCAGGCAAAGTCCTTCTTGTGGTGAAGCCCAAGTGTGCAGCTGGTGCAGTCCTTCTGAGTGCAGGTTCCAGGTGCAGGCCAGGGGTCCAGCAGGGCAGTCCTTCCTCTCCTTTAGTTCTTTTCTTGTTGAAATCTGGTGGGGATCTGAGGTGTGGGTGCAGGTCTGCCAGTTTTATCCTTGCTCCTGGGTGAAAAGCAGGGGGGTCCTGGTTCTCCAATAAGGTACAGGGTCATCCCCCTGTGATGACCACTTCCTGGGAAGTGTGGCAAAAATCCATCCCAGAAGGCAACATTCTCTAAAAATCCAACATGGCTGAATCTGATTTTTGGAGGTTACATCTGGCTGAGCCCACCCACTGGTGTGGCTAAAAATCATAATCACACCCCTCTCCTGCCCTCTCCTAATCTAATCAAGGGGGCACCTAGTTGTCTGGGGTTGCAGGACGTGGGGGTGTTGCTGGTTGCTCCAAATGTCTTTCTCTGCCTTTGAAGACCAGTTTGGCAGCCCTCCCCCTTCCTGCCTCACCATCTGCTGAGGGGAGATTCTCTCCCACAAGCACATTCCTTTGTGTGAAGCCAGGCCACTTCACACCTCATCAAGGTAGCTTGGCTAAGCTGCTGCAGGCTGGCCAATCAGAGCACAGCAGCAAAAACAATGCAGGGCTGAAATTGGCAACTTTTTAGGTAAAGTCTAAAACATTTTACCTGAACAAGTTATATTAAATCCAACAACTGGAAGTTGTGGGATTTATTACAACAATTAATTTGATACCAAATTCTTGGTATGCATCCTTTAAGGAGACTTTAAAATTTAAAACAAAGTCTCCCCATTCTAGCCTATGAAGGCCATTTACTACAATGAGGGAAAAACGAATGTGGCTGTTTTTACCTCACCATGGCTTATAAAACTATTTTTATAAAGTCCCTGCTTATAGTTACATGGCACCCAGCCCTAGGGGCACATAGGGCACACCTTAGGGGTGACTTATATGTAAAAATAAGGTAGTTTAAGACTTTGGAAGTACTTTTAATTCCAAAGTCGAATTTGCATATAACTTTAATTTAAAAGCAGCCAGCAAGGCAGGCCTGCCTTTAAAATGACACTGGGCACCTCAGCAGTGCACCTATGGGTGCACCACCTATGCTGTGGTCCCTAAACCTACATGCCCTACCATATACTAGGGACTTATAGGTAGGTTAACTTAGCCAATTATAATTAGCCTAATTTGCATATTGATTTTACACAGAGCACAGGCCCTGGGACTGGTTAGCAGTACCCAGGGCACCATCAGAGTCAGGAAAACACCAGCATAAAGTGGAAAATGGGGGCAAAAAGTTAGGGGGCCTCTGCAATCAGCCCTGTTTTCTCACACTCTCTCTCTTTTGGACATCGCTACAGCTATCCCCACTGGGCCGTGTGGTGATAGCCAAAATTTTAATATTGCCACAACTGCTATAATTATTTGCGAAACTACCAGTATTCCTCCCTAAGTGTTTCTTCAGCGAGCTTCCTGGGCTCTGTCAGAAAAGTGTGTTTCTAGTTGTCAGAGGTATATACCCTGTCTAAGTAGGGACCACAATCCTAGTCAGGGTAAGTCAGATACACAACCTAAATTAACCTGTGCTCATCCTCTAGTAGCTTGGCAAAGAGCAGTCAGGCTTAACTTAAGAGTCAATATGTAAAGTATTTGTGCAACACTTAAATACAGTAATACAGTGAAAACAACACAAAAGGACTCCACCCCAGTTTAGAACATAGAGAACATTTATCTGAGATCAAAACAACAAAAATCCAAT